>NW_028270165.1:62102851-62402851 GCF_037043375.1 Chiloscyllium plagiosum
CTGCTGACCCAATATCCCCCCCACACCTCTCCTTTTAAATGTTGTAATTGTAGCAGCACCACCACTCCCTCTGGCAGTTCATTCCACACATGAACCACTGTGTAAAAGACCTTTGCCACTTCTGTCTCCTCTCACCCTTAAAATGTGCCCCTTAGTCTTGAAATCCCCCAGCCTATGGAAAATACACCTCATTCACTTTATCTATACCCCTCAAGATTTTATAAACCTCTACCAGGTCACCTTCAATGTCTGAAGCTCCAGTGAGAAGAGTCCCAACCGATCCATCCTATCCACATAGCTCAAACCCTCCATCCCCAACAACATCTGGTAAATCTCTTTGAAACTCTCCCCACCAGTCAAAGGATCAATGATTTCAAAACTGAATGGGTATTTGAAACAAAAATAAACTTGCAGGGTTACAGGGGGCACAGGTGTTGTTCTTAACTTAAAATATCAAATTAAAACCTTTAGTATCATAATAACCATGGGGCAGCACAATGGCTCAGTGGTTAACACTGCTGCCTCACAGCACCAGGGACCAGGTTCAATTCCAGCCTTGGGCAATGTTCATGTGGGGTGTGAACATTACCCCAGTGTCGGCATCGGTTTCCTCCCACAGTCAAAGAGGTGCAGGTTAGGGTGAATTGGCCGTGCAGAAGTACCCATAGTGTTCAGGGATGTGTAGGTTAGGTGGATTGGCTATGCTAAATTACCAGTGTCCAGGGATAAGCAAGCTCAGGGGATTAGCCATGGAAAATGCAGGGTTGGGATAGATCTGAGTGGGATGTTCTTTGGAGGGTCAGTGGCAACTTGGTGGACCGAATGGCCTGCTTCCCCATTGTAGGGATTCTACGATTCTAACCCTCTGTCTTGAAATTGAGTCATAGAGGTCTATAGCATGGAAACAGTTCCTATGATGCCTAGTTTTCACAATTAATTTAGTCCCATTCCCTGCATTTAGGCCATATCTCTCCATACCCCTCCCATCCATGTATCTGTCTAAATGTTTCTTCAATGACTGTTTGAATTCGTGTATCGCTGGACATCGGAGTGCATCTGGGAAAATTAACAAACAGTGAAATTCACAACTAATCTTGGAGGAACTATTGGGCGAAGTTCACAGCACAGAATTAGATAAGTTAATTGTTGTTTTAAGTCTGTCCCAAGAGAAAAGCTGCAGTAGTGAGTATAGTGGATTCTTTCTTGATGATGTGTTTTTGGAGACAAGTCTTTTGATTAAACATAAAATATAAGCCATAGCTATTAATTTAACCTGGAGCAGTGTTTGTAGAGGAATAAAACGGTATTATTTTCTGGGTCTGTAGATTGTGAAGGAGCAAAAATGGCCTTTGCAGTGATATGTACTTCTTGTCAAATGTGGGAGTTTAAAGAGAGTTTAAGGGTTACTGTGGATTATATCTGCCATAAATGCTGTTGGATGCTAATCTTATCAGATTGAGTGGATCGGTTGGACAGACAGATAGAAGCGATGAGGAATTTGCAACAGCAACAGTATGTGATGGATGGCAGTTATAGGAAGGGGGAAAAGTCACAGATACAGTCACATAGATGGGTTCACTCCAGGGAGGGTGAGAGAGGCCGGCACCAAGGGCAGGAGTCTTTTGTGGATATATCCATTTCAAACAGGTATGGTGTTTTGGAAAATGTAGGAGGTGATGGATCCCCAGGGGAACGTAGCATGAACAGCCAAGTTTCTGGTATTGAGACTGGCTCTAATGCAATGAGAGATCAATCGTGTTAGGGGATTCTGTAGTCAGAGGTACAGACAGACGTTCTGTGGCCAGCAGAGAAAAAGCAGAATGGTGTGTTGTTTCCCTGGTGCCAGGATCAAGGCTGTCCCAGAGAGGGTGCAGAATGTTCTCACAGGGGAGATGGGCCAGTAGGAGGTCATTGTCCACATTGGAGCCAATGACATTGGAAGGTAAAAGGTTGAGACTCTGAAGGGAGATTAGAGAGAGTTAGGCAGAAATTTAAGAAGGAGGCCCTCAAGGGTAGTAATATCTGGATTACTCCCAGTGCTACGAGCTAGTGAGGGCAGGAATAGGAGGATAGAGCAGATTAATGCATGGCTGAGGAGCTGGTGTATGGGAGAAGGATTCACATTTTTGGATCATTGGAATCTCTTTTGGGGTAGAAGTGAGCTGTACAAGGAGGACGGATTGCACCTAAATTGGAAGGGGACGAATATACTGGCAGGGTAATTTGCGAGAACTGCTTGGGAGGATTTAAACTAGCAAGGTTGGGGGGGGGGGGGGGGGGGGGGTGTGACCCAAGGAGATAGTGAGGAAAGAGATCGATCTGAGACGGGTACAGCTGAGAACAGAAGTGAGTCAACAGTCAGGGCAGGCAGGGACAAGGTCGGACTAATAAATTAAACAGCATTTATTTCAATGCAAGGGGCCGAACAGGGAAGGCAGATGAACTCAGGGCATGGTTAGGAACATGGGACTGGGATATCATAGCAAATACAGAAACATGGCTCAGGCATGGGCAGGACTGGCAGCTTAATGTTGCAGGATACAAATGCTACAGGAAGGATAGAAAGGGAGGCAAGAGAGGAAGGGGCGTGGCATTTTTGATAAGGGATAGCATTACAACTGTGCCGAGGGAGGATATTCCTGGAAATACATCCAGGGAAGTTATTTGGGTGGAACTGAGAAATAAGAAAGGGATGATCACCTTATTGGGATTGTATTATACAGCCCCCAATAGTCAGAGGGAAATTGAGAAACAAACTTGTAAGGAGATCTCAGCTATCTGTAAGAATAATAGGGTAGTTATGGTAGGGGATTTTAACTTTCCAACCATCGACTGGGACTGCCATTGTGTTAAAGGTTTATATGGAGAGGAATTTCTTAATTGTGTACAAGACAATTTTCTAATTCAGTATGTGGATGTACCTACTAGAGGAGGTGGAAAACTTGACCTACTCTTGGGAAATAAGGCAGGGAAGGTGACTGAGGTGTCAGTGGGGGAGCATTTTGGGGCCACCAACCATAATTCTATTTGTTTTAAAATAGTGATGGAAGAGGATAGACCAGATCTAAAAGTTGAAGTTCTAAATTGGAGAAATGCCAATTTTGACGGTATTAGGCAAGAACTTTTGAAAGTTCATTGGAGGCAGATGTTCGCAGGTAAAGGGACGGCTGGAAAATGGGAATCCAGTGAAAGTATACTCCTGTCAGGGTGAAAGGGAAGGCTGGTAGGTACAGAGAATGCTGGATGACTAAAGAAATTGAGGGTTTGATTAAGAAAAAGAAGGAAGCATATGTCAGGGATAGATAGAGTGAATCCTTAGAAGAGTATAAAGGCAGTAGCAGTATACTTAAAAGGGAAATCAGGAGGGCAAAAAGGGGACATGAGATACCTTTGGCAAATAGAATTAAGGAGAATCCAAAAGGTTTTTACAAATATATTAAGAACAAAAGGGTAACTAGGGAGAGAATAGGGCCCCTCAAAGAACAGCAAGGGGGCCTTTGTGTGGAGCCACAAAAAATGGGGGAGATATAGACTGTAGGGAAATAGATGGTGACATCTTGCAAAATGTCCCGATTACAGAGGAGGAAATGCTGGATGCCTTGAAACGGTTAAAAGTGGATAAATCCCCAGGACCTGATCAGGTGTACCCAAGAACTCTGTGGGAAGCTAGAGAAGTGATTGCTGGGCCTTTTGCTGAGATATTTGTATCATCGATAGTCACAGGTGAGGTGCCAGAAGACAAGAGGTTGGCAAACGTGGTGCCACTGTTTAAGAAGGGGGGTAAAGACAAACCAGGGAACTATAGACTGGTGAGCCTGACCTCGGTGGTGGGCAAGTTGTTGGAAGGAATCCTAAGGGGCAGGAAGTACATGTATTTGGAACGGCAAATACTGATTCGGGATAGTCAAACATGGCTTTGTGCTTGGGAAATCAAGTCTCACAAATTTGACTGAGTTTTTTGAAGAAGTAACAAAGAAGATTGATGAGGGCAGAGCAGTAGATGTGATCTATATGGACTTCAATAATGCGTTCGACAAGGTTCCCCATGGGAGACTGATTAGCAAGGTTAGATCTCATGGAATATAGGGAGAACTAGCCATTTGGATAAGAACTGGCTCAAAAGTAGAAGACAGAGGGTGGTGGTGGAGGGTTGTTTTTCAGACTGGAGGCCTGTGACCAGTGGAGTGCCACAAGGATCGGTGCTGGGCCCTCTACTTTTTGTCATTTACATAAATGATTTGGATGCGAGCATAAGAGGTACAGTTAGTAAGTTTGCAGATGACATCAAAAGTGGAGGTGTAGTGGACAGCAAAGAGGGTGACCTCAGATTACAACAGGGATCTGGACCAGATGGGCCAATGGGCTGTGACGTGGCAGATGGAGTTTAATTCAGATAAATGCGAGGTGCTGCAATTTCGGAAAGCAAATCTTTGCAGGACTTATACACTTAATGGTAAGATCCTATGGAATGTTGCTGAACAAAGACCTTGGAGTGCAGGTTCATAGTTCCTTGAAAGTGGAGTCGCAGGTAGATAGGATAGTGAAGGCGGCGTTTGGTATGCTTTCGTTTATTGGTCAGAGTATTGAGTACAGGAGTTGGGAGGTCATGTTGCGTCTGAACATGACATTGGTTAGGCCACTGTTGGAATATTGCATGCAATTCTGATCTCCTTCCTATCGGAAAGATGTTGTGAAAATTGAAAGGGTTCAGAAAAGATTTACAAGGATGTTGCCAGGATTGGAGGATCTAAGCTACAGGGAGAGGCTGAACAGGCTGGGGCTGTTTTCCCTGGAGCGTCGGAGGCTGAGGGGTGACCTTATAGAGGTTTACAAAATTATGAGGGGCATGGGTAGGATAAATAGGCAAAGTCTTTTCCCTAGCGTCGGAGAGTCCAGAACTAGAGGTCATAGGTTTAGGGTGAGAGGGGAAAGATATAAAAGAGACCTAAGGGGCAACTTTTTCACGCAGAGAGTGGTACGTGTATGAAATGAGCTGCCAGAGGATGTGATGGAGGCTGGTACAATTGCAACATTTAAGACGCATTTGGATGGGTATATGAATAGGAAGGGTTTGGAGTGATATGGGCCCGGTGCTGGCAAGTGGGACTAGATTGGGTTGGGATATCTGGTCAGCATGAACGGGTTGGACCAAAGGGTCTGTTTCCATGACTCTACGACAAAATTGTATTCGCTTCCACCACCACCTCTGCCAATCTGTTCGAGACATTCTCCACTCTCTCCGTGTAAACGTTTGCCCCTCTCCTCCACTCACCTTAAACTTATGTCCTCTAAGTTTAGACCCCCACATGGGGAAAAAGCTTTGGCTGTCTATCTTATCTATGCCTCTCGTGATTTTATATCACGTCTCAGTCCCCTGTGCTCCTGGGGAAAAAAGAAGTCCTAGCCTATCCAGCCTCTCCTTATAACAACCTTCCAGCCAAGTAGCATCCTAGTAAATCTTTTCTGCATCCTTTCTACTTAGTAATATCCTTCCAACAGTAGGGTGACTAGAATTGCATGCTGTACTCCTTACCAACATCTTGTACAGCTGCAACAAGATGTCCCAACTTCTATACTCGATGCTCTGACCAATGAAAGCAAGCATGCTGAAAGTCTTCTTCACCTCCCTGTCTACCCATGACTCCACTTTCTAGGACTTCTTCGAGACACTGCAGTGTCACATGCAGTGTCTCGAACTTCTTGGTTGGAGACACTGCATGTGAAATAGATTCAGTGCTATGTTAAAGGCAGAAAAGAATAACAAAAGTATACGATTAGAGAGCCAGGAATTATGTATCGAGATAAGGTACTGAAATAGTCGAGATAAGCACCAACTAATAATGTCTACCAATAAGCATCGAATCTGTTTCACATGCAGTATTCAAACTGAGAGATCTAGGGTGCATGTTCATAGCTCCTAGAAAGTGGAGTCACAGGTAGACAGGAAAGGCTTTTGGCCCGCTTGCTTTCATCAGTCAGAGCACTGAGCATCGCAGTTGAGATGTCTTTTTGCCGCTTTCACACATACCACACAATAACACAAGACATGACCCTGCCTTCCTAACTGACCGTCCCTTTGAATATCATATGGAAGACACCCCTTTAACTGTGATGATCAGAAAAGATGGCATCCTTCGAAAAAAAAGTGTTGTACCAACAAATATTGGACAGAGGGAGAAAGTTGCACTTTGAGGTGAAGATCAATCTTCATTGAGAGAGGAGCAGCAGCAGCTTCAGAAGCTCATGGTCCAACTTCTGCATTTAGACATGGGGAGGGGGTGGGGAACTCTGATTGGTAGGAGGAGCAGGCACCTTCCAGTCCTTCTGGGCTTCCTATTGGTCAATCCCCAGACATGCGCCTCCTTGACCAGGAGATTCACATGTCAACTATCCAATGGGAGACAGCCAGCCTGGAAATATGGGGATTGTACCTGAAACAACCCCACAGAGGCGTGTCACCATGTTACCCTTTATTTACATGTGCAGAAACCTTGACACTGGTCCAGTTTGCTCAGAGTGAAAAGAACCTCTGACATGCCTGTTTCTGTCAGCCAGGGCTCCCCGATTGGACCAGGTTAACAGCCCCAATCAAGGAACTCATATTCTGTGCGATCCACCTAACTGACATTATAATCACCACAGAACCTAGTACTTCTCTTCACCGAACACTGCAATTACTTTACTTTTCAGTTTAATGTTCCAACTCTCTTTTGAATGCCATAATTGAATCTAATTCCAACACATACTCTCACAGACCATTCCAGAGGTCGAAGCATTTTCAATCATTAGATTAGAATTACGTTTTGGATCACACTCAAAAAGATTTCATTTGGACTATTGCTTCCAATCATTTGCAGTAATTTCTTCATACGAACAAATTTACAACTTAGTGCGTTTTTTCAAATTTTATAACATATTGGGGTAGTACGGTGCTTAGCACTGCTACCTCAACGCCAGGGACCCAGGTTCAATTCCAACTTCAGGTGACCGACTGTGTGGAGTTTGGATGTTCTCCCTGTCTACAGGCGTTTCTTCCCACAGTCCAAAGATATGGAGGGTGGGTGGACTGACCGGCTAAATTGCTCCATGATGTGTAGGCTAGGTGGATTAGCCATGGTAAATGCAGGGGCATGGGGTGATTCTGAATGGGATGCTCTTTGGTGGGTCAGTGCAGACTCAATGTGACAAATGGCCTCTTTCTGCACTGTAGGAATTTTATGCATCTCTGTCTGACGTCTTGCAAATGCACCTTTCTGAAAAGGACAGTTTGCTGTCATGTTCAGTACTGCAGTGTCTATATTTTCCCACATACCTCTAAATTAGTTTTGCATGAAATTCCCCCCATTTCCACTGTATCTTAGCTAGCATTCCCCCTTTCATTCCTTATCAATTTTTCCATTACCGTGACTTATGATCCTTTTCTCTTTATAGATTATTGTAGACTAAGTCTAGTTACCATGTTTACCAAAGTATAAGATGAAAATGCATTTTTTTTCTGATCCCATACTTAACTATCCCATAAAGCTTGTTAAGGGGGAGGGGGAGGGTGGAATTGAGGAAACTAGTGAAATCTATACTGATCCCAATTGTTGGATGGTCCCATAATGGAAGATGAAGTGTTCTTCCTCCAGGTGTCAGGTGGCTAGAGTTTGGCAATGGAGGCAGCCCAGGACACACATGCCTTACCTGAGTGGGAGGGGTAGTTAAAGTGTTCAGCCACAGGACAGTGGATCATTTACTTCGCTTGTCCCAGAGGTGTTCTCCGAAACGTTCTGCAAGTCCAGTCTCCCTAAAGCAAAGGAGACCACGTCAAGCACAACGGACGTGTAAATAAATCTTATAAATAAATTGTATAAATTTTAGCCTGCCAGAGTTATTTTCTATCAGACTTTAATTAAGTTGGATGACGGGATGAAAGAGTCTGTTGGTCAGACTTGAATCAGCACCCTGAAATGAGACAAAGCCATTAATATCAGTGAACTGCATTTGTTAAAACCATGAGTTCTTGATTTATTTTCACATCTTACTGGTATTCACATCTGCACATTCAATGTCAAACTCTGACATCAGAAATGATATTACACCATTAATTTTGTCTTACAATATTCCAACAAACAAATTGATAGCACACAGTGAATACCATGTCCGATTATTGTGAAATTAAATTTGACCAAATAAAATGTAAAATCAAATAGGGGAAGCGCAGAAGGTAAGAAATGCAGCATCATAGAAGGTGCTCCTCCAGGGAGTGTATTTTACCAACTACAACTGCTCAATATAAACAAACACTCTGACATGATCCTCCGGTTTTAATGTAAACCATAGCCCCATACAGTAGGTACCATTTAAATAAGTTAATAGATACAAGCCTTGAGCAAATCCAGCCTCCAGCCGGACCCCCCGCTTCTTGGAGCTCGGACCTTCCTCCAGCTCCGGGTTGTTGAGCTCCTGGGCTCCGGCCGCCGCCGAAGAAGCCGCGGGCGCCGGCTCTCTCTCCTCCACCGCCGACATTTTTAATTTGTTTTCTCGTTCACCCGGTAACCGTCACCTCCCCCTTCCCGGGCCCCGGGAATTATACACAAATAAACAATAAACCCCACCGGGGACTGTCTCCTTTTCTTCACAACTTTTGTTTGAAAAGTTCCGGCTTTAATTTGAAATGTATTTTAAAGATATTTTCTGAGGTAAACGATGCCTGTCTGCCCCCCCTCCCTCCGTCAGAAACCGCCCGCTGAGTCGATGAGAAAACCGCAGCCTCGCGCCGCCATCTTTGTTTTTCTTCTTCTTTCCGTCTCCTCCTTCAGTGACGCGCGTCATCCGCGTCCCCTCCAATCAGAGCGCACCTTACTTCACCTGACCAATGGCGGCCGACTTTCGGAGACACGCCCTAACATGGCGCAATCGCGGCGTGTCTCCGCCCCTTTCCACTGAGGCTGTGTCTCCCTGAGGTACATTTGTCTGCCTCAAAAATTACCACATTGACTCAACCTAACTCCGAGACTCAATGTTACTGACAGTTTATTTGTGTGTGAACCCGAGGGCCCTATGTGTCTTGTTATAGAGGCGGAGACATACTCAGCAGGGAAACAGACCCCTCAGTCCAACTCGTCTATACTGACCAGAAATCCAAAATTAATCTCGTCCCATGTGTCAGCATTTGGCTCATAAACCCATCCAGATACTTTTAAAATGTTGTAATTGTACCAGCCTCCAACATTTCCTCTGGAAGTTCATGCCACACACGAACCACCTCTGTGTAAAAAAATTGCCCCATGTCTGTTTTTCAATCTCTCTCGTCTCTGTGAGAAACTTACCACTTTGAGATCCCTTTTAAACTTTTCTCCTCTCACCCTAAAACTGCGCCTTCTCGTTCTAAACTCTCCCACCTTGAGGAAACTACCTTGCCTATTTACGCTATCAACGCCCTTTGTGGATTTTATAAACCTCTATAAACTTAGCACTCAGCAACCAATGCTCCAGGGAAAATAATCCCAGCCTATTCAGCCTCTTCCTCCCTCAAACACTCCAACACTGGCAACACCATTGCAAATGTTTTTTGAACCCTTTCAAGTTTCACAATTTGTTACAAACACGTCGACTTTACTCGTCTGATGCGGGAGAGCTTTCTGCGCAATGTGTGGTCTGCCTGAAAGCGCACTCCCCTGTGCTACAACAGAGCTACAGTGACTCTCAAAATCCTGACAAACTCAGTTATCAGTCAAAGATTCATTCGGAGAAGCCTCTCAATCACATCTGTAAATGGAGAAAGTGTGTTTAATAATGAATTGTGAATAAAGGCTGCATTAATCTTTTATTGTGAAGTTTTACTCCTCCATCTCAAAACATATCTTACAAATCTGGTCACAAGTAGCGTATGACACCACTGGCTATTTTCCGACCAGGACTGACTTTGCACAGAAAACATCGACATTTTAAATGAATGGGGTGCCATTCGTTTTAAGATGAGGTGAACTTAAGAGGCACTGTTTACAATTGAGAGATCCTTGACACACAAAGAGCTGAAATCATCACTGCGCCACTATTATCAAATTGGAATTAAGGCTGGATCGGCTGGGATGTTTTTCTGCCAGAGCAGAGGAGGTTGAGAGGCGATGTTTATAAAACCATGAGAGGAATAGTTAGGGTTAATGGTAGTTGCCTCTTCCCAAGGATGGAGGATTTCAAGATCAGGGGACACATTTTTACAGTGAGAGGAGAGAGAGTTTGAAAAACAGAGATGGGGCAAATTTTTTACACAAAGGATGGTTCGTGTGTGGCATGAACTTCCAGAGGAAGTGGTGGACATGGGTACAATTACAACATTTGGATAAGTACGTGAATAGCAAAGGTTTGGAGGGAAAGGGAGAGGCTGAATAGGCTGGGGTTGTTTACCCTGGGGTGTCAGCGGCTGAGGGTTTGCCTTATAGAGGTTTATAAAACCATGAAGGACATGGATAGGGTAAAAAGTCAAGGACATTTCCTGGGTTTGGGGGAGTCCAGAACAAAAGGGAACAGGTTTTAAGTGAGAGGCGAAAGTTTTAAAAGGGACCTGAGGAGCAACCTTTTCACAGAGGGTGATGTGTGTACAGAATGAGCTGCCACTGAAAGCGGTGAAGGGCTGGTACAATGTCAACATGTAAAAGGCATCCTCATGTGTGTAAGTATATAAAGAGTTTAGAGACATATTAGCCAAGTGCTGGCAAATGGGTCAAAATGAGTTGGATGTAGGTTTGCTCGCTGAGCTGGGAGGTTCATTTCCAGACATTTCGTCACCCTACTAGGTAACATCTTCAGTGGGCCTCAGGTGAAGCAATGTACATGAGTCCCACTGAAGATGTTACCTAGTAGGGTGACGAAACATCTGGAAATGAACCTCTCAGCTCAGTGAGCAAACCTACATCCAGAACCTCAACCCGAGCTACAAATCTCAAAATACGCTGAGACAAAATGGGGTTAGCATATCTGATCAGCATGGACAAGTTGGATTGAAGGATCTGTTTCTGTGCTGTGCATCTCTGACTATTACTACTGGATACAGGCCTGGAGCAAGTAGGTTGTACTAGTTTAATGGGGCATCATGGACTGGTTGGAGTCATACTATTTCTGGACTATATGACTCAAGAGCATTGAATGGTGATTAATTCCAAAGAGATGATAAAGGTTTCGAGCATCACCTTGGGCACTTGCGTGTGGACTCCTTCCAGATAACTCAGGGCAATGGAGCACTGTAAAGTTCAGTACATCAGACAGTCAGCCAGCAAGTTCCCACTGGGAGACTAGTCTCAAGAAAGGAAGCAGTTTCCTGTCCCATCAGTTGGATTATGAATACAGTTTGGAGCAAGTCCTATATTTCTGACAACATAGGTAGACAGGACAGTGAAGAAGTCTTTTGGCATACTGGCCTTCATCAGTCAGGGCACTGAGTATAACAGTTGGGAAGCTACGTTGCAGTTATCAAAGATATCGGTGAGGCCACACTTGGAGTATTGTGTTCAGTTTTGGTCACCTTACTATAACAAGGATGGTATTAAACTGGAAAGATTGCAGAAGAAATTTACAAGGATATTGCTAGGACTCAAGGGTTTGAGTTATGGGAGAGGTTTGACAAGTTAGGACTTCTTTCTTTAGAGCATAGGAGACTGAGGGGGGAACCTTATACAAGTGTCCAAGATCATGAGAGGCATGGATAGTGTGAATGAGCTCAGTCTTTTTCCTGGAGTTGGGAAACGAGGACTAGAGGACATCAGGTTATGGTTAGCGGGGAAAGAATAACAGGTAACCTGAGGGGTAAATTTTCTTTAAATGCAGTGTGGTATGCATATGGAATGAGCTGCCAGTGAAAGTTGATGAGGCGGGTATACTAACTACATTTAAAAGGAATTTGGACAAATACATGGATAGGAAAGGTTTAGAAGGGTACGGGCCAAGAGTAGGGAAATGGGATTTGTGTTGATGGACGTTTTGGTTGGCGTGGACCAGTTTGGGCCAAAGGGCCTGTCACTGTGCTGTCGGACTCTATGACTCGTGTCTCTTTGTTGCTCTGACAGTTGAGTTTCCAGATGAGCATCTCACTAAATCATGCCAAATAAAATCCGATCTCATTCGTCAACGCTGATGCAGAGGTGCTGGTGTTGGATCGGGCTGGATCAAGGTCAGAAGTCACACGTCATCAGGTGAGAGTCTAACAGGTTTAGCTGAAGTCACAAGCTTTTGGAGCACTGCTCCTTCACCTCCTCCAGGGAAAAGACATTGTCTATTTACCCTATCCATGCCCCTCATAATTTTGTAATCCTTTAAGGTCACCCCTCCACTTCCGACACTCCAGGGAAAACAGCCCCAGTCTATTCAGCCTCTCCCTGCAGCTCAAATCCTCCAACCCCCAGCAACATCCTGGTAAATCATGTCTGATAGAGAAGTCAACGTTTTGGTAGAAGAAGGGTTAATGCTCATTCCTCCATCTTCTGGTGCTGTCTGGCTTGCTGTGTTTTCCCAGCCTCCTGCTTGCCGACTTTGGATTCCAAAATCCAACGGGGGGGGGGGGGGGGGGGGGGGGGGGCAATACGGTCCAGCACAAAACGGGATTCCTCATGTTTCTCCGTGGCTAAAGATTCAGCCATACACAAAAAGTGTGTACAGCCCCCTCACCACCGTGATTCCTCTTCCCAGGCCGTATAACTTGTTTCAGACTCCACACTCAGTGTGCTGCAACAGTAGGGTCTCTCATCCAGTCCCATAAATGCTGAAAATGTACTGAAATAAGAACCAAAAAACTTTGCTCCTTCTCACAGAATCACATTCGAAAATTGTTGCGATCCCGATGCATTAAGTGACTGTCAGACATTGACGTGAAAGTAAGGACTGCAGACGCTGGAGAGTCAGAGTCGAAGAGTAGCGGTGCTGGAAAAGCTCAGCAGGTCACGCAGCATCCGAGGAGCAGGAGAGCCAATGTTTCAAGCATAAGCACTTCATCTGTTTATTTTGAAACTTCCATCTTCAGATTTTCAAATACTCTAAGACACTACAATATTCATCACTGTCAATCTGGGATAGGGTGGGGGGGGGGGGGGGGGGGGGGGGGGGGTTGGTGGTTGGAATGAAACCTCAAGGTATTGACACCTACATATGGCAAATGTTAATGGCAAGCCAGAGTCAGAGCACAGAAACAGCCCCTTCAGTCCAGCTTGTCCATGCCAACCAGATATCTAACCTAATCTAATCCCATTTGGTCAGCATTGGGCCCACATTCCTATCAACCCTTCCTATTCACAGACCCATCCAGATGTCTTTTAAATGTCATAATTGGACCAGCATCCACCACTTCCTCTGCCATCTCTTTCCTTGCATGCACCACCTTCTGCATGAAAAAGTTGCCCCTTAAGTCCCTTTGTAACAATACTCGCTCCATCTAAACCCTTTACACAATAGCAGTCCCAGTCTATGTTTGGAAAGTTAAAATTCCCTACCATAGCCACCCTATTATTCTTGCAGATACTTGAAATCTCGTCAGTTCCTGCTGACTATTACATGGTCTATAATACAACCCCAAGGTGATCATCCCTTTCTTATCTCCAGGCTTCACCCAAATCACCTTCCTGGATGTACTCCCAGGAATATCCTTCCAGACTACAGCAGGAATACTATACCTTATCAAAAATACAACTCCCACTCCTCTCTTCCCTCTCTTTCTATCCATTTTTTCACTGCAAAGGGTATAATTTCTCATTATGGTACTGCATTTGGCACGTGTTTGCCGATTGAGACACTGACATGTACCAAATTTTCCAGAGTCTGCCCCCTCCCTGGATTCACTACCTTTCCATGCAGTTGCTGCAAATAAACAACTAAAGCCCAGAATGAAAAAAAAAGTATAAAAAGGGGTGAGAAAATAGAGTGCTGTACTCACAGATGTTCGATAGAGGAAGGAAGTTGCAATCTGGGGTAAAGCTCAATCTTTATTCAGAAATAGAAGCAACACCAACAAGTTCAGAATCTCATGGATTTTAGATTAGTGGTGCTGGAAGAGCACAGCAGTTCAGGCAGCAGCCGAGAAGCAGCAAAATCAACGTTTCAGGCAAAAGCCCTTCATCAGGAATAAAGGCAGAGAGCCTGAAGCGTGGAGAGATAAGGTGGAGGAGGGTGGAGGTGGGGAGAAAGTAGCATAGAGTACAGTAGGTGAGTGGGGGAGGGGATGAAGGTGATAGGTCAGGGAGGAGAGGGTGGAGTGGATAGGTGGAAAAGGAGATAGGCAGGTAGGATAAGTCCGGATAAGTCATGGGGACAGTGCTGAGCTGGAAGTTTGGAACTAGGGTGAGATGGGGGAAGGGGAAATGAGAAAACTGTTGAAGTCCACATTGATGCCCTGGGGTTGAAGTGTTCTGAGGCGGAAGATGAGGCGTTCTTCCTCCAGGCGTGCAGCGGTGAAGGAGGCCCAGGATCTCCATGTCCTCGGCAGAGTGGGAGGGGGAGTTGAAATGTTGGGCCACAGGGCGGTGTGGTTGATTGGTGCGGGTGTCCCAGAGATGTTCCCTAAAGCACTCTGCTAGGAGGCGTCCAGTCTCCCCAATGTAGAGGAGACCGCATTGGGAGCAACGGATGCAATAAATGATATTAGTGGATGTGCAGGTAAAACTTTGATGAATGTGGAAGGCTCCTTTAGAGCCTTGGATGGGAGTGAGGGAGGAGGTGTGGGCGTAGGTTTTGCAGTTCCTGCGGTGGCAGGGGAAGGTGCCAGGATGGGAAGGTGGGTTGTAAGGGGGCGTGGACCTGACCAGGTAGTTACAGAGGGAACGGTCTTTGCGGAAGGCGGAAAGGGGTGGGGAAGGAAATTTATCCCTGGTGGTGGGGTTTTTTTGAAGGTGGCGGAAATGTCGGCGGTTGATTTGGTTTATGCGAAGGTTGGTAGGGTGGAAGGTGAGCACCAGGGGCATTCTGTCCTTGTTACGGTTGGAGGGGTGGGGGCTGAGGGCAGAGGTGCGGGATGTGGACGAGATGCGTTGGAGGGCATCTTTAACCACATGGGAAGGGAAATTGTGGTCTCTAAAGAAGGAGGCCATCTGGTGTGGTTCTGTGGTGGAACTGGTCCTCCTGGGAGCAGATACGGCGGAGGTGGAGGAATTGGGAATACGGGATGGCATTTTTGCAAGAGGTAGGGTGGGAAGAGGTGTAATCCAGGTAGCTGTGGGAGTCGGTGGTCTTGTAAAAAATGTCAGTGTCAAGTCGGTCGTCATTAATGGAGATGGAGAGGTCCAGGAAGGAGAGGGAGGTGTCAGAGATGGTCCAGGTAAATTTAAGATCAGGGTGGAATGTGGTGGTGAAGTTGATGAATTGCTCAACCTCCTCACGGGAGCATGAGGTGGTGCCAATGCAGTCTTCAATGTAGCGGAAGAAGAGGTGGGGAGTGGTGCCGGTGTAATTACGGAAGATCGACTGTTCTATGTAGCCAACAAAGAGACAGGCATAGCTGGGGCCCCATACATGTGCCTATGGCTACCCCTTTGGTCTGGAGGAAGTGGGAGGACTCGAAGGATAAATTGTTAAGGGTGAGGACCAGTTCGGCCAAACGAATAAGAGTGTCGGTGGAATGGTACTGTTGGGGACGTCGGGAGAAGAAAAAACAGAGGGTTTGGAGGCCCTGGTCATGGCTGATGAAGGTGTAGAGGGATTGGATATCCATGGTGAAGATGAGGCGTTGGGTGCCGGGGAAACAGAAGTCTTGGAGGAGGTGGAGGGCGTGGGTGGTGTCTCGAACGTATTTGGGGAGTTCTTGGACTAGGGGGATAGGACAGTGTTGAGGTAGGTAGAGATGAGTTCAGTGGGGCAGGATCATGCTGAGACAATGGGTCGGCCAAGGTGGTCAGGCTTGTGGATCTTGGGAAGGAGGTAGAACCGGGCACACCAGATGGCCTCCTTTTTTAGAGACGACAATTTCCCTTCCCACGTGGTTAAAGATGCCCTCCAACACATCTCATCCACATCCCGCACCTCCGCCCTCAGACCCCACCCCTCCAACCGTAATAAGGACAGAACGCCCCTGGTGCTCACCTTCCATCCTACCAACCTTCGCATATACCAAATCATCTGCCAACATTTCCGCCACCTCCAAAAAGACCCCACCACCAGGGATCTATTTCCCTCCCCACCCCTTTCTGCCTTCCGCAAAGACCGTTCCCGCCGTGACTACCTGGTCAGGTCCACGCCCCCCTATATCCCACGCCCCCCTATATCCCACTCTCCCATCCTGGCACCTTCCCCTGCCACCGCAGGAACTGCAAAACCTACACCCACACCTCCTCCCTCACCTCCATCCAAGGCTCTAAAGGAGCCTTCCACATCCTTCAAAGCACATCCACTAATATTATTTATTGCACCCGTTGCTCCCAATGCGGCCTCCTCTACATTAGGGAGACTGGACACCTCCGAGCAGAGCGCTTCAGGGAACAGCTCCGGGACACTCGCACCAATCAACCACACCGCCCTGTGGCCCAACATTTCAACACCCCCTCCCACTCTGCCGAGGACATGGAGATCCTGGGCCTCCTTCACCACCGCACGCCTGGAGGAAGAACGCCTCATCTTCCGCCTAGGAAAAATTCAACCCCAGGGCATGAATGTGGACTTCAACAGTTTCCTCATTTCCCCTTCCCCACCTCACCCTAGTTCCAAACTTCCAACTCAGCACTGTCCCCATGACTTGTCCTACCTGCCTATCTCATTTTCTACCTATCCACTCCATCCTCTCCTCCCTGACCTATCACCTTCATCCACTCACCCATTGTACTCTATGCTACTTTCTCCCCACCCCCACCCTCCTCTAGCTTATCTCTCCACGCTTCAGGCTCACTGCCTTTATTCCTGATGAAGGGCTTTTGCCCGAAACGTCGATTGTGGCTGTCCTTGGATGCTGCCTGAACTGCTGTGCTCTTCCAGCACCACTAATCCAGGATCTGGTTTCCAGCAACTACTGTCATTGTTTTTACCCTCAAAATCTCATAGTCCAACTTCCACATTTAGACAATAGCGGGGCTCAAATTGGCAGGAGGACCAGACTCCTTCCAGGGTTCTCCATTGGTCCGTAAAAGATAGTCGCGCGGCTCTTCCGCGGAGAACTATGCGCATGCGCGATACTTTGCTGACACAACTGCACATGCACAGTGCTTGCTGACACCGAGGAGCATGCGTAGTTAGCCCTTTGGAAATTTTACGCGGCCAAATTCTCGCAAATGGGACTTGATTGGGTTCGGATATCTGGTCAGTACGGACGAGTTGGACCGAAGGATCTGTTTCAGTGCTGTACAACCCCATGACTCTGTGGGATTAGAGCGTCACTGGTTAGACCAGCATTTCTTGCCCGGCGGGAGCGAGGACTGTCAAAAGTCAAACTCACTGCTGCGGGTCTGGAGTCATGTGTGGGGCAGACCAGGTAAAGGATGACATTTACCTTCCCGATAAAAGACATTAGTGAATCAGATGGCCTTTCTCCCCCCCCCCCCTCCCGAAAGTGATTTTATCGTTAGATTCTAAGCTTCAGACCTCTGACCGGATTAAAATTCCACCATGTGCCACGGCGGGATTCGAACCCGGGAGTCCCCAGAACTGGGTTAATCATCCAGCCAATAATAGCACGAGACTGTCGCTACTTCAATCCCTTCGTGATGGCACATGAACTCACCAGTGCTTGCGCAGGTAGGAGGAGTCAATGAACTCTTTCCCACACTGAAAGCAGGTGAATGGCTTGTCCTTAGTGTGGACTTGCTGGTGGATCAGCAGAGCAGCTAACTGAGCAAACCACCTCCCACACGCAGGGCTGTGAATGTCCTCTCCCCCCGAGTGGACCCGCTGGAGTGTTCACAGGTTGCACATCTGACTGAAGCCTTTCCCGCACTCGGGGCAGGTGAACAGCCTCTCTCTGGTATGAACCCCCTGGTGCGTCAGTTGGGTGGAAGAATCAATGAATCTCTACCCGCACACAGAGCAGGTGAAGGGCCACTCCCCGTTGTGAAAGCATCTGTGGATTTCAAGTGCCGAAAGGGAAGGGAATCCTTTCCTAGCGTCCCCACATTTCCATAGTTTGTTTTTCATGTTTGAGCTTGGGTTCTTCTGGCGTTGTTCTGGGTTTGCCGGCCAGCTGCAATAGCAAACAGAACAGGCACACAGTCTCTAGTGGTGTGATGTTGATACCCCAAGCTGAGTAATTTGGTAAAGCGCTTTTCAGTCAATGCCCTGAATCTCCCTCACTTGGGTACCTATTCCGCTATGTTCTTCCTGCCACACCAGTGTCCAAGATCTCTGAAGCACACAGAAACAAACATTTATTCTTGATTTAAATGACTGCTGATATTCAAGTTCTAATAAATCAAATGGCTCTGTCAGAAGTTGATATTACACTTGATTTCAGATTTATTTCTGCATGTCTTCCACTTGATATCCTTCAGAAAAATTAACAAAGTAAGTGTACTGTTAAATGAAAATAGCATAGACACCAAATTCTTGCAAACTGCCAGATGCCTTCTGATCACATGTTATCCAGGACACCAAAACCTGAAAACTGTCATGCAGCCAGCCAGCCTTAAGAATCACCTAAGTGAAGCTTTCCTCCATACACAATGACCTGGAACAAGATGCTGTCAAAGATGCTGCAAATGGAGCTGAATCAAGGACATGAAAATGAAATATCAAGGCTACTTGAGAAAAGAAAGCCATTTAAGTTGCTGAATGACTTCCTTCTATCCTAATAAATGAAAAAGATGACAAGAAATATAGAATGTTATTAGAAGGTGAAACATATTAGCCATGAAAGTTTTACAACAGTGAATAATATTAGATATACACAAAATGAAGCAACACATATGTATTTTTATATCAATGTGCTAATCCCTTAAATGCTGCTCAGTTCCATGAGAAACTACACTTTTAATTGTGTACCTGAGGAAAGAAGCAATCCATTTCTAGAATGCAAATTGTATTCAAATGAATGTGTCAAATTAAGAAAAAAAGTGAAAATACATTTAAGAGGGACAGAGAGCATCTGAGCACCTTTGCAGAGTCTTGTCCCTCCCCGGATTCACTGCAGTTGCCATAAGTGAACAGTTTTCCCCCATCTCTCCCTCCCAAGATGAAGAATGGAAAAGGGGAGACATTGCTTTGCTCCTCGATGTTGCCTAGAGGAGGGAGTTTTACACTGAAATTGAATGAAGATAGAGCTTCACTCCAGACTGCAACTTCCTTCCATTGTCCAACATGTGAGTACGGCACTTTCTGAGGGGGTGGGGGGTGGGGGGGAACATGTCAGGATAGATGCCGATAAAATACTTCCTTGTCAGAGAATCTAGAACTCGATGACGCAGATTATAAATAAGGGCTTTCCCATATCAGGCAGAATGAGGAATTTATTCTCTCTTCTTTATTGCAATGCTCCCACACAGAGAGTAATAGAGACTGGCTCTTTGAATGTATTCAAGGCTGAATTAAACTGAATTTTGAGAGACAGGGAATGAAAAGTTATTGAGTACAGGTAGCAAATGAAGTTAAGGCCACAGCAGGACATGCATGATCTTCTTAATTGGAAAGTAAGCCTGATGAATAGCAGTGGCAAGAGATTTAACACGTTCCATGTGTGAGTGATCCTTCAAACAGTTGTTGAAGCTGGACAGAGACATAGATTCCCACATCATAGTGAAACCGTGGAAATGTGAGGACTGTGGGAAGGAATTCAAAATTCCATCTTTGCTTGAACGTCATTGCCACGGTCACACCGGGGAGCGGCCGTTCGCCTGCTCCATGTGCAGCAAGGGCTTAATTCATTTATCTAAAATGGTGATCCACTGGCAGAGTTTCACGAGGAAGAGGTCTTTCATCTGCTTTGTGTGGGAAGGAGTTCATTTATTTATCACCCTGGTGACCCACCAGCCGGCTCACACCAGAGAGAGGCCGTTCGCCTGCTCTAAGTGCATGAACGGATTCACCCAGTCATTTGCCTTGCTGATCCACCAATAGGTCCATATGAGGGAAGAGACCATCCTCCTGCTCTGTCTGCATGAAGGTATTCATTAATTTGTCTGCCCTGCTTATGCACCTTCGGGTTCACACCAGGGAGAGACTGTTCTCCTGCTCCATGTGCAGGAAGGCGTTTTTTCATTTATCCACCCTGGTGACCCACCAGCAGGTTCACACCGGGGAGAGGTCATTCACTTGGTCCGAGTGTGGGAAGGGATCCATTAACTCCTCTGACCTGCAGACAAACCGGCACATTCACACCAGGGAGAGGCTGTTCACCTGCTCTATGTGCAGGAAGGCGTTCATTCATTAATCCACCCTGGTGACTCACCAGCAGGTTCACACTGGGGAGAGGTCATTCACTTGGTCCGAGTGTGGGAAGGGATCCATTAACTCCCCTGACCTGCAGACAAACCGGCACATTCACACCAGGGAGAGGCTGTTCACCTGCTTCGTCTGCGGGAAAGGGTTTAGCCATTCATCCATCCTGCTAGCGCACAGGCGCATCCACACTGAGGATAGACCGTTCTCCTGGTCTGTGTATGGTAAGGGATTCACAGATTATTCCAGCTGCAGAGACACCACCGGTTTCAAACTGGGGAAAGTCCTTTCACCTGCTCCGTGTGCGGAAAGGGATTTAGTCAGTCATCCCATCTGCTCAGACACCAATCCAGTCAAGTAGAGCACGTTTGGATTCTTTGTGGGTGTGACTTGTATTAGTATTCAAGAGAAAGGGTAGTATTGCTGAGGCAGGACTGACTGCAGGTAGAGTAGGTGGCGGTGCATGGCTGATAGCATGGAGCAGAGGATCCAGAAAGAGAATTGTTGCTGAAGCTTTCGAATTTGTAGTGTGTATTGGGTATCCTGTCCAGGTTCAAACTGTGTTGGGCTGAATGTGGTCCAGAGTCCATGTGAGATCAGATGGTTCCATAGGCAGTTCGGAGGAATAGCTGATTTTGATGAAGGGCTTCTGCCTGAACATCGATCCTGATGAAGGGCTTATGCCCAAAACATCGATTCTCCTGCTCCTGGGATGCTGCCTGACCTGCTGTCCTTTTCCAGCAACACACTCTCGACTATTAGTACTCAAGAGCGCTTACATTCACTGGTCAGTTGAGCAGCTATTAAGACACACTTACTGATTTGGAACATGCAGTGGAGTCGGGAGATGTATACCTGTCATGTTTTATTCTGTGAAAAAGCCTATCCCATGGAAAGATTGGCTCCAGTTTGTCCCTTCCCCAGGAGGCTGTCAGGACGATGACATGGGAAACAGAGAATGCTTGTCCAGTACTGAAGGTTGGACAAATTGGAAAAATGAGAGTTTCTGATAATGTCTTGCAATTCTGGTGGCTTTTGGAGGTATTTTTGAAATTGTCATGGTCTGTGTGACCCACTGATGTTCCCAGAGTCTGAGCCACACCAAAAATGGCAGGATGAAGAAGGGAATGCAGACATGGGTTATATCCCTACCATAGAGTCATAGAACCTGACCGCATGGAAACAAACCTTTCCGTCCAACTCATCCATGCTGACCAGTTATCCCAAATTGGTGAGGCCACTTCTGAAATATTGTGTTCAATTCTGGCCTTCTTGCTATCAGAGGATGTTAAAGTTGAAAGGGCTGAGAAAAGATGTACAAGGATGTTGCCAGGCTTGGAGGGTTTGAGCTCTAGGGAGAGTCATAGAGTCTTAGAATCATGGAGATGTACATACGGAAACAGACCATTCATTTCAAATTGTCCTTGCTGACTAGACATCCAAACCTAAACTAGTCCCATTTGCCAGCACTTGGCCCATATCCCTCAAACCCTTCCTATTCATATACCCACCCAGATGTCATTTTGAATGTTGTCACTGTAGCAGCCTCCACCACTTCCTTTAATAGCGCATTCCATACACGTGCCACCCTCTGCGTGAAAAAGTTGTCCCTTAGGTCCCTTTTCTCACTGTAAACTTATGCCTGCTAGTTCTGGACTCCCCCACTCCAGGAAGAAAACCTTGTATATTTCCCCCATCCATGCCCCTCATGATTTTATAAACCTGTATAATGTCACCCCTCACCCTCTGACACTCCAGAGAAAGTAGCCCTACATTGTTTAGAGCATTGAGTATATGAATTGGGAGGTCTCTGTCCAATGGTCACTTACTGTTCCATTCAATAATTGGAAGTATATGGAAGTATATGACATAGCTAAAGGACAAAAATACAACATATAATTGTATTTGAATCTCGGAGACTAGCATATTGAATATATAACCATTTAATAACACTAGATAGATCTCTGTCCCTTCTCAAGTTCCAGTCCTGATAAATGCCTTGCCGACCTGAAAGTCTTGAGAGACAGAGAGAATCTGAAACCCCTTCCATTTGATTCACTTCCTCTTTTTCCAGCTGCTATAACTGAATGGTTTTACCCCTCCCCCTCTCACTCCCCATCTCCAACCCAGGATGAGGAATGGAAAGGGGAGACAATGATTTGCTCCCAGATGTTGTCCAGATGGAGGGAGTTTCCCTCTGAAACTGACCTCGTCCCGCGTTGTGACGTTCACGATGGAGGGCGGGGGGTCATGAAGGAGCCAATAGAAATCGCAGCGCCGACCGGTGATGTCGCTGTGTTCCAAGTCCTTTTGGGACGTCGCACAAAGACATGAACCAATCTTGGCGACTGACCAATTGCAAACCCTGGAGGACCCGAAAGGAGTCTGGTCCTCCTGCCAATCAGAGCTCACTTATTGTCTAAATGAGCTCGGGAAGCCCGGGTGTCTTTGGAGAAGGAGCACGCGGTGTCCACCAACACCCTGGAGTTGTTCAGGGAGAGGTGGGCGCCGCAGGGAGTGGAGTGCATCATTTCTCCCTCCAACTCTATTTTGATTTAGTCCCTACCCTCCCCTTCACTGTTTTTGATCACACAGCACTGTCCCTTGCTGTGAAGGGCAGTGCTTGTCACTGGCCACCCTGGTGTTTTCCTATCTTCCTGGTGGTGGAAATTGAATAAAGATTGGTGCACTTTGTGTCTCCCACCTGCACACACGCCATGGGTGCTGGGGATAAAATAAAAAAAAAAAATAAAAAAGAAAAAAAAAAAGAACAGGAGCATGACTGCCTGCCCCTCTTCCGCGGTTACGTTAGAGCCCGGGTGTCTTTGGAGAAGGAGCACGCGGTGTCCACCAACACCCTGGAGTTGTTCAGGGAGAGGTGGGCGCCGCAGGGAGTGGAGTGCATCATTTCTCCCTCCAACTCTATTTTGATTTAGTCCCTACCCTCCCCTTCACTGAAAGAAAAAAAAAAGAATGAGCTCGGGAAGCCCGGGTGTCTTTGGAGAAGGAGCACGCGGTGTCCACCAACACCCTGGAGTTGTTCAGGGAGAGGTGGGCGCCGCAGGGAGTGGAGTGCATCATTTCTCCCTCCAACTCTATTTTGATTTAGTCCCTACCCTCCCCTTCACTGTTTTTGATCAGACAGCACTGTCCCTTGCTGTGAAGGGCAGTGTTTGTCACTGGCCACCCGGGTGTTTTCCTATCTTCCTGGTGGTGGAAATTGAATAAAAGATTGGTGCACTTTGTGTCTTTCACTGTGTCTCACACCTGCACACACACACCATGGGTGCTGGGGAAAAAATAAGCACTACCGCACTTAGGTGGTAGTGTGGGGGTTAAAAGAAGAAGAAAAAAAAAAAGACAGGAGTGTTCATAAGGGCAGTGCTTGTCACTGGCCACCCGGGTGTTTGCGCAAGGACTCTCCTTGAAGGTGACTATCCCTAGAAAAAAAGAAAGAAGAAGAAAAAAAAAAAGGAGTCTGGTCCTCCTGCCAATCAGAGCTCACTTATTGTCTAAATGAGCTCGGGAAGCCCGGGTGTCTTTGGAGAAGGAGCACGCGGTGTCCACCAACACCCTGGAGTTGTTCAGGGAGAGGTGGGCGCCGCAGGGAGTGGAGTGCATCATTTCTCCCTCCAACTCTATTTTGATTTAGTCCCTACCCTCCCCTTCACTGTTTTGATCACACAGCACTGTCCCTTGCTGTGAAGGGCAGTGTTTGTCACTGGCCACTCGGGTGTTTTCCTATCTTCCTGGTGGTGGAATTTGAATAAAGATTCGTGCACCTTGTGTCTCTCACTGTGTCTCACACCTGCACACACACACCATGGGTGCTGGGGATAAAATAAGCACTACCGCACCTAGGTGGTAGTGTGGGTGTTAAAGAAAAAAAAAGAAAAAAAGAAAAAAAAATGAAAAAAGAAAAAAAAATGAGCTCGGGAAGCGGAAGGTGGGAGGGGCGGGGGCTTGCTGGGTCTGTATTGTCTGCACTTTTGTATGTAACGGTATTGTCTAATGTATAAATGTCATTGTCACTGTCTTGTCATATGTGGAACTGGGATTTGAGGTTTGTCCTCCTCTCCCTGTAAAATGGTTGAACAGTAGGGTTCGGGGCCTAGCTTTGCTGCTCCTCTCCCTTGTAAAATTGCTGTCTTTTGTGTACAGCTGTCAATGTTTTTTGTAAACTGGTTTGTAATTTGTTTAATAAAATAATATGAGCTCGGGAAGCGGAAGGTGGGAGGGGCGGGGGCTTGCTGGGTCTGTATTGTCTGCACTTTTGTATGTAATGGTATTGTCTAATGTACAAATGTCATTGTCACTGTCTTGTCATAAGTGGAACTGGGATTTGAGGTTTGTCCTCATCTCCCTGTAAAATGGTTGAATGGTAGGGTTTGGGGCCTAGCTTTGCTGCTCCTCTCCCTTGTAACATTGCTGTCTCTTATGTACAGCTGTAAATGTTTTTTGTAAACTGTTTGTTTGTAATTTGTTTAATAAAATATGAGCTCGGGAAGCGGAAGGTGGGAGGGGCGGGGGCTTGCTGGGTCTGTATTGTCTGCACTTTTGTATGTAACGGTATTGTCTAATGTACAAATGTCATTGTCACTGTCTTGTCATATGTGGAACTGGGATTTGAGGTTTGTCCTCCTCTCCCTGTAAAATGGTTGAACGGTAGGGTTTGGGGCCTAGCTTTGCTGCTCCTCTCCCTTGTAAAATTGCTGTCTCTTGTGTACAGCTGTTAATGTTTTTTTGTAAACTGTTTTGTAATTTGTTTAATAAAATAATATAACCAGGAAAAAAAAAAAGAGCTCGGGAAGCGGAAGGTGGGAGGGGCGGGGGCTTGCTGGGTCTGTATTGTCTGCACTTTTGTATGTAACGGTATTGTCTAATGTACAAATGTCATTGTCACTGTCTTGTCATATGTGGTACTGGGATTTGAGGTTTGTCCTCCTCTCCCTGTAAAATGGTTGAACGGTAGGGTTCGGGGCCTAGCTTTGCTGCTCCTCTCCCTTGTAAAATTGCTGTCTTTTGTGTACAGCTGTAAATGTTTTTTGTAAACTGTTTGTTTGTAATTTGTTTAATAAAATATGAGCTCGGGAAGCGGAAGGTGGGAGGGGCGGGGGCTTGCTGGGTCTGTATTGTCTGCACTTTTGTATGTAATGGTATTGTCTAATGTACAAATGTCATTGTCACTGTCTTGTCATAAGTGGAACTGGGATTTGAGGTTTGTCCTCATCTCCCTGTAAAATGGTTGAATGGTAGGGTTTGGGGCCTAGCTTTGCTGCTCCTCTCCCTTGTAACATTGCTGTCTCTTATGTACAGCTGTAAATGTTTTTTGTAAACTGTTTGTTTGTAATTTGTTTAATAAAATATGAGCTCGGGAAGCGGAAGGTGGGAGGGGCGGGGGCTTGCTGGGTCTGTATTGTCTGCACTTTTGTATGTAACGGTATTGTCTAATGTACAAATGTCATTGTCACTGTCTTGTCATATGTGGAACTGGGATTTGAGGTTTGTCCTCCTCTCCCTGTAAAATGGTTGAACGGTAGGGTTTGGGGCCTAGCTTTGCTGCTCCTCTCCCTTGTAAAATTGCTGTCTCTTGTGTACAGCTGTTAATGTTTTTTTGTAAACTGTTTTGTAATTTGTTTAATAAAATAATATAACCAGGAAAAAAAAAAAGAGCTCGGGAAGCGGAAGGTGGGAGGGGCGGGGGCTTGCTGGGTCTGTATTGTCTGCACTTTTGTATGTAACGGTATTGTCTAATGTACAAATGTCATTGTCACTGTCTTGTCATATGTGGTACTGGGATTTGAGGTTTGTCCTCCTCTCCCTGTAAAATGGTTGAACGGTAGGGTTCGGGGCCTAGCTTTGCTGCTCCTCTCCCTTGTAAAATTGCTGTCTTTTGTGTACAGCTGTAAATGTTTTTTGTAAACTGTTTGTTTGTAATTTGTTTAATAAAATATGAGCTCGGGAAGCGGAAGGTGGGAGGGGCGGGGGCTTGCTGGGTCTGTATTGTCTGCACTTTTGTATGTAATGGTATTGTCTAATGTACAAATGTCATTGTCACTGTCTTGTCATAAGTGGAACTGGGATTTGAGGTTTGTCCTCATCTCCCTGTAAAATGGTTGAATGGTAGGGTTTGGGGCCTAGCTTTGCTGCTCCTCTCCCTTGTAACATTGCTGTCTCTTATGTACAGCTGTAAATGTTTTTTGTAAACTGTTTGTTTGTAATTTGTTTAATAAAATATGAGCTCGGGAAGCGGAAGGTGGGAGGGGCGGGGGCTTGCTGGGTCTGTATTGTCTGCACTTTTGTATGTAACGGTATTGTCTAATGTACAAATGTCATTGTCACTGTCTTGTCATATGTGGAACTGGGATTTGAGGTTTGTCCTCCTCTCCCTGTAAAATGGTTGAACGGTAGGGTTTGGGGCCTAGCTTTGCTGCTCCTCTCCCTTGTAAAATTGCTGTCTCTTGTGTACAGCTGTTAATGTTTTTTTGTAAACTGTTTTGTAATTTGTTTAATAAAATAATATAACCAGGAAAAAAAAAATGAGCTCGGGAAGCGGAAGGTGGGAGGGGCGGGGGCTTGCTGGGTCTGTATTGTCTGCACTTTTGTATGTAACGGTATTGTCTAATGTACAAATGTCATTGTCACTGTCTTGTCATATGTGGAACTGGGATTTGAGGTTTGTCCTCCTCTCCCTGTAAAATGGTTGAACGGTAGGGTTCGGGGCCTAGCTTTGCTGCTCCTCTCCCTTGTAAAATTGCTGTCTTTTGTGTACAGCTGTCAATGTTTTTTTGTAAATTGTTTTGTAATTTGTTTAATAAAATATATATCACTAGGAGAAAATATAAACACTAAAAAAAAAATGAGCTCGGGAAGCTGCTACTACTTGTCTGAATGAAGATTGAGCTTCACCCCAGACTGCAACTTCCTTCCTCTGTCCAACATCTGTGAGTACGGCACTTTCTTTCTACACCCTTCCCATCCTTTTCAATTTCTTTTCTCGTTCTGGGGTTAAACTGATATCCCTGCCCTACCTCAGCTCCTCAGACCACATCTCTGTTATGCTAATCCCAGTATACAGGCGTATCAGACTGGTTCTGAAGCAGGTGAAAACCTGGCCAGGTGGAGCCATTTCTGCTCTTCAAGACTGTTTTGAGCGCACTGACTGGTGGGTGTTCAGGGAGACGACAAATGATAGCGATTCCATCAATTTAGAGGAGTACATGATGTCGGTGATTTCCTACATTAGCAAGTGTATTGACGGTGTCATTGTGTCCAAGACCATCACTACTTGCCCCAACCAGAAGCTATGAATGACTGTAAAGGTGTGTGCAGTGCTGAGGACCTGTGATTCTACCTTCATAGCAGATGATAAGGCGGGCCTAACAACAGTGAGGGCCAACCTGACCCGGGCACGAAGAGTCAAAATGTGCATACACAGAAAATATACAGCCACTTTCAGGACAGCAGTGATAAACTGAGCGTGTGGAAGGGCATCCAAGCCATCACTAACCACCGAACAGCATTGCCTGGTTGTGCTGGTGGTGCCTCCCCACTGCTGGATGAGTTGAACAACTTTTTATGCATAGTTTGAGGCACAAAATGATGTGGCAGCGAGGAACTCCAAGCCCCCACCCACCTCCCAATTCAGTCTCTCACGACCAGACTGTGCAACAGTTTCTTCCCCCAAGCCATCAGACTCCTTAACACTATATGATTGGACTCTCTTTCTATCTGAAACTTTTGCATAACTTTGAATTGCTGCTAGAAAAATGTCTATTATTTATCATTCTTTTATTATGCCATAACTTGCGTGTTTTGTACTTCTGGTCCCTCAAAGTAGAGGAGATGACAGAAACATTGGATGCTAGTGAGAGAACGTTCACAAAATTAATCCCGGGAATTGACGTGTTTGCTAAAGATGCAAGGTTGAGTAGCTTAGTTACACATTCATTTGAGTTTGGAAAAATTAGAGGAGATCTTAATGAATAAATATCAGAATCTTAGTGGGCCTGAAAGGTTAGTTGCCAAAAAGGTAATGTTCATTTGTGGGAGAGTCTCAGACCAGAAGGAATAGTCTCTAATCTTAAGTGTTTGCATATTTATGATGGAGATAAGGTGGATATCTTCTCTGAGGGTAATGACTGACAGGGCTATTGAAGTTCTATCACTAAGTATAGTCAAGGCAGATGGTGGGCAGAATTTTAATCAATAATAAGGCATTAATGTGGATTATAATATTAGACATTATGGTAATGAATGGTGGAGCAGATTCAATGGGCTGAATGGATTATTTTGGTTGAAGGTTTTGTAAACATCCTGTGGGATTTTGACAGGGCAGATATGGATAAAATGCTTCAACCTATGCATGATATTCAGACCTAGGGTTCCACAGGAACCAGAATTGTCTGTTTTGAATTTCTATCCTGTCCAGATGGTGATGCTTCCTGTAATCTCCTTTTACAGGGTATGAGAAAGGGAAGGAATTGCAGGCAGAAATATCAAAACAAGACAATCATCATCAGCCTTTGAATCTCTCAGGATTTATTATTTCTCTGCTGCCCTGTCTGCTTCGAAAGGTTTCAATCATCAGTGAGACTGAGGCACACAGACCTGAGTGAGAGTGTCCCAGTGAACTGACTGTGGGAAGAGCTCTAAGCGGATACACAGCCTGAAATAGCAACATCCCATTTGCAGTGGCAAGAGACAGAACACATTCCATGTGAGTGGTCTTTCAACTGGTTGTCAAACCTGGAGAGAGATCAGGACTTCCACGTGATGGAGAAACCGTGGAAATGCGAGGATTGCAGGAAAGAATTCAAATTCCTGTGTCTGCTCGATTCCCATCATCGTGGTCACACCAGGGAGAGGCCATTCACCTGCTCAGTGCGTGGGAAGGCATTCGTTCACCTATCCACCCTGGTGACTCACCAGTGGGTTCACACCGGGGAGAAGTCATTCATTTGCTCAGTTTGTGGGAAGGACTTCACCCATTCGACTTCTCTGCTAACTCACCAGTACATTCACACCAGCGAGAAGCCGTTCTCCTGCTCCACCTGCAGGGAGCACAGATTCCTCTGCCCTGCAGATACACCAGTGTGTTCACACCGGAGAAAGGCCATTTTCTTGCTCAGTGTGTGGGAAGGCCTTTAGTCGGTTGTCCCATCGACTGAGACACCTCTTCAGCCACACCGAGTAGAGAGTTTTTTAATTCTTTGTGTAGGTGTGACTTGTATTAGTATTCAAGATAGCACACATTCACTGGTCAGTTGAGCATCTATTAAGAGTCTCTTAATGATTTGGAACATGCAGTGACATCAGGAGGTATATACCTGAAATGTTTGACTCTTTGAAGAAATCTGAGTTGGAAAGTGTGGCACTATAAGAAGTACAGCAGGTTAGGCAGCATCCGAGGGGCAGGAGAGTTGATGTTTCGAGCATAAGCCCTTCATCAAATTCCAGCGCCATACTTTTTGACACTGACTTTCTAGTATCTGCAGTCCTTGCCTCTGAGTCTGTGACGAAATCTGCCCGTGTAAAGATTGGCTCCACTTTCTCCCTTCCCAGTGAGGCTGTCAGGATGATTACATGGGTAAAAGAGAGAGCTCTTCCAGTGCTGAAGGTTGGATAATTAAAATTAGGAAAAATAAATTTTCTTACTGCGGCTACAATCCTGGTAGCTTATGTGAGAAATGCCTCAAGGTATTTGGACATTGTCAGAGTCTGGTGACCAACTGAGATCCACGGTTTGAACCACACAACAAGTGGCAGGATGGAGGGGGGAATGTAGACATGGGTTGTGTCCCTACCATAGAGCCATAAAACTCCACTGCACAGAAACAGACCTTTCAGTCCAACACGTCCTTACCGACCAGATATCCCAAATTGATGAGGCCATTTCTGGAATACTATGTTCAGCTCCAGTCTCTCTGCTTTGGGAAGGATTTAACACTTAAACGATTCAGAAAAAGTTTACAAGGCTGTTGCCAGGGTTGAAGGGTTTGCGGTAAAGAGAGAGGATGAATAGGCTGGGACTGGTTTTCTCTGAAGCATCAAAGGTTGAGGGGTGACCTTTATAGAGGTTACAAAATCATGAGTGGTATGGATAGGGTGAATACTGATGCTGTTTCCCCAGTGTGGGCGAGTCCAAACCCCCCCCCCCCGCCCCCAGGATAAGGAATGGAAAGAGGGAGACATTGCTTTGTTCCCAGATGTTGCCCAGAGGAAGGGAGTCTCCCTTTGAAACAGGTAGATAAGATAGTGAAGAACATGTTTGGTATGCCTTCCATTTTTGGTCAGAGCATTCAGTATAGGAGTTGGGAGGTCGTGTTGCGGCTGTACAGGATGTTGGTTAGGCCACTTTTTGAATATTGCATGCAATTCTGGTCTCCTTCCTATTGGAAGAATGTTGTAAAACTTGAAAGGATTCAGAAAAGATTTACAAGGATGTAACCAAGGTTGGAGGATTTGAGCTATATTGAGAGGCTGAAAAGTCTGGAGCTGTTTTCCCTGGAGCATTGGAGGCTGAGGGGTGACCTTATAGGGATTATAAAATCATGAAGGGCATGGGTAGGATAGAAATATTGGGTCACAGACTTTAACCTCATACTTTCAATGCATTATCTGAGCTGAGATGGCATCTATTGTTAAAGCTATCTTGAGAATGTAACTTTTTAAAAGTTTCTGGGATTTACATATGAAGGAACCAAAACTAATTCATCTTTTGAAAAGATGAAAGTTTTAAGCTAAATTTGTTTAATATTACATTCCTGAACAATAGTCTTGTGTGATTCCAGGCAGCTGGCCAATGACAGACGAGCTGTTTGGAGCATGGAATATCAGTACCTGTCACCGTAGCTCCTATTGGCTCCTTTAGGAAGTTCTCCATATACACTTCGGCCTATCTGGCTGCATGAGGGTTTTCAGGTTTGTGTCCTGGATAATATGTGATCATCAGGCATCTGGCAATCTACAAGAATTGCCACCAATGTTATGTTTCTTTAACTGTACTGACCGTGATCACTTATTTTGCAATTTGTTTTTATTTTTGCAGGAAGACATACGGAAAGAAATATGAAAGCAAATGATACATCGACTTTTGACATAGCCACTTGATTCATTGGGACTAGAATATCAGCACCCATACAAATCGAGAAGAAATGTTTGTTTTTGTCTGCGTGAGAGATTTTGGATACTGGTGTGGCAGGAAGAACATTGAGACACAGATACGCAAGTGAGGAAGATTCAGGGCACTGACTGTGAAAGGCACTTTAATGATTAACTCAGCTTGGGGGATCAAAACCACACCACCAGAGACTGTTCACCTGTGTGTGCAGGAAGGATTTGTCGATTCTTCCACCTTACTCATGCACCAGCAGGTCCACACTGGGGAGAGACCATTCACCTGCCCGGAGTGTGGGAATGGATTCAGTCAGATGTGCAACCCTGTGGACACGCCAGCGAATCCACACCAGGGAGAGGCCATTCACCTGCTGTCAGTGCAAGAAGGGCTTCACCAGTTCCTCCCACCTGCAGAGGCACCAGTGAGTTCATGTGCCATCGCAGGGCAATTGAAGGAGTGACAGCTGAATGCCATTATCAACTGGACGATCAACCCAGTTCTGGGGACTCATGGGTTCAAATCCTGCCACGGCAGATGGCGGAATTGGAATTCGGTCAGAAGGATTGAGTTCAGAATTGGTAGGGGGGGAAAGACATCTGATTCACTCATATCCTTTTTAGGGAAGGAAATTGCCGTTGTGGGAAAGGATTCACTCAGTTGTCCTAGCTGCATTCTTTACCCAGTCTGGCCTACATGTAGCAGTATGGTTGACTCTTGACTGTCCCTCCTCCCCCCGGGGAGAAATTTACTTGAATGACGGTACGGTGGCTCAGTAGTTAGCACTGCTGCTTCACAGCACCAAAGTTCCAGGTTCGATTCCAGGCTCTGGTGACTGTCAGTGTGGAATTTGCATGTTGTCCGTGTCTGCGTGGGTTTCCTCAGAGTGCTCCGGTTTCCTCCCACAGTACAAAAATGTGCAGGCCAGGTGAATAGTCCATGTTAAATTGCCCATAGTGTTAGGTGCATTAGTCAGAGAGAAATGGGTCTGGGTGGGTTACTCTTCGGAGGGTTGGTGTGGATTGGTTGGGCTGAAGGGCCAGTTTCCACACTGTAGGGAATCTAATCTAATCTAATCATATCCGAACCTAACCATATCCCTCTAAACCCTTCCTATTCATATACCCATCCAGATTCCGATTAAACATTGTAAATGCACCAGCCTCCACCACTTCGTCTGGCAGTTCATTCCGTACACACACCACCCTCTGTGCGAAAAAGTTGCTTCTTCGGACCATTTTAAATCTTTCTCCCCTCATCTTAAACCGATGCCCTCCAGTTTACAACTTCATCTGCCCTGGTGAAAAGACTTACAAAAGTTGAGCAGCCAGACAAAATGCAAAAAGAATACAACGTCGAGCTACAGGGAAAAATAAAATTGTGGCTCCAGCCGTTTTTTCTCCTTTTGGCCTTTAGATTCTTTACATCCGTCATTAACAGTAGTCCCCAAAGCGCACACTGCGCATGCTCCGAGGTGTCAGCGAGGAAGGCGCATGCTCACCGGTGTCAGCAAAGTAGTACGCATGCTCCTCGAAGTCCGAAGAACGGCACGCGTCTTCCTTTTGATGGACCAATGGTAAAGCCTGGAGGACCGGATGGAGATTGGTCCTCCTGCCAGTTAGAGCACTCCTATTGTCTGAATGCAGAAGGAGGACCATAAGCTTCTGTAGCTGCTGTGAAGATTGAGCTTCAGCCCAGACTGTAACTTGCTTCTTCTGTCCAACATCTGTGAGTACAGCACTTTCTTTTCTCACCCCCTTTTCCATTTAGTTTTCATTTTGGTGTTCAATTATAGTCATAGAGATGGACAGTACGGAAACAGACCCTTCGGTCCAACTCGTTCATGTCGGCCAGATATTGCAACCTAATCTAGTCCCGCTTGCCAGCACCCAGCCGATATCCCTGTTCATATATAGTGTTGATTTGCAGCAGCTGAAAGGAAAGGGAGTGATTCTCTGGGGTGGAGACAGACTCAGGAAATGTTGGACCAGGTCTGTGTCTCAGTTGGCAAACACATGGCAAATGCAGTACCTCAATGTGAAGCTATAGCCTTTGCCGTGGCAAGAAAAGCAGAAAGGTGGTGCGTTTTTAAATGTGATACATTGGGATGTGGAGAAAGTGAGGATTGCAGATGCTGAGGATCAGAGTTGCACCCATATTCCCAATTTCTTCATCTCCACTGCATCTGCTCCCAGGAGGACCAGTTCCAATACCGAACAACCCAGATGGCCTCCTTCTTCAAAGACTGCAATTTCCCCCCAGACATGATCGACAATGCTCTCCACCGCATCTCCTCCACTTCCCGCTCCTCTGCCCTTGAGCTCCGTCCCTCCAATCGCTACCAGGCCAGAACCCCACTGGTCCTCACCTACCACCCCACCAACCTCCATATACATCGTATCATCCGTCGTCATTTCTGCCACCTCCAAACGGACCCCATCACCAGGAATATGTTTCCCTCCCCTCCCCTATCAGCGTTCCGAAAAGACCACTCCCTCCGTGACTCCCTCGTCAGGTCCACAGCCCCCACCAACCCAACCTCCACTCCCGGCACCTTCCCCTGCAACCGCAAGAAATGCAAAACTTGCGCCCACACCTTCAGATTCCTGAAGAAGAGCTCATGCCCGAAACGTCGATTCTCCTGCTCCTTGGATGCTGCCTGACCTGCTGTGCTTTTCCAGCAACACATTTTCAGCCCACACCTTCCCCCCCCCCCCCTTAGTTCCCTCCAAGGCCCCAAGGGATCCTTCCATATCCACCACAAATTCACCAGCGCCTCCACACACATCATTTACTGCATCCGCTGCACCCGATGTGGCCTCCTCTACATTGGGGAGACAGGCCGCCGACTTGCAGAACGTTTCAGAGAACACCTCTAGGACACCCGGACCAACCAACCCAACCACCCCGTGGCTCAACACTTCAACTCCCCCTCCCACTCCACCAAGGACATGCAGGTCCTTGGACTCCTCCATCGCCAGACCATGGCAACATGACAGCTGGAGGAAGAGCGCCTCATCTTCCGCCTAGGAACCCTCCAACCACAAGGGATGACCTCCGATTTCTCCAGTTTCCTCATTTCCCCTCCCCCCACCTTGTCTCAGTCCCAACCCTCAAACCCAGCATCACCTTCCTAACCTGCAATCTTCTTCCTGACCTCTCCGCCCCTACCCCCACTCTGGCCTATCACCCTCACCTTAACCTCCTTCTACCTATCGCATTTCCAACGCCCCTCCCCCAAGTCCCTCCTCCCCACCTTTTATCTTAGCCTGCTTGCCACACTTTCCTCATTCCTGAAGAAGGGCTCATGTCCGAAACGTCGATTCTCATGCTCCTTGGATGCTGCCTGACTTGCTGCACTTTTCCACCAACATATTTTCTGCTCTGATCTCCAGCATCTGCGGTCCTCACTTTCTCCTAAAAGTACAGCTAATCAGGCAGCATGAGAGTTGATGTTTTGGGCACAAGCCCTTCATCAACAATGATGTGTAGATGTACAATAGGACCTCAGTGTCCTTCTGCACCAGTCACTGCCAGTTGTCGGACAGGTGCAGCAAGCTATCAGCAAGGCAAGTGGTATATTAGCAAGAGGAATTGAGTTCAGAAGTGGGGATGTCTTCCTTCTGTTAGGGGGGTCATTGAACGTATTCACTGCTGAGTTCATCTGATATTTTGAACAACAATGAAATGGATGTTTATGGGGGATATTAAGAAAATGGTTTCAAGACCAGCATAGAACAGTTACAGTGTCAGACAGCACAGAAACAGCCCCTTCAGTCCAACTAGTCCATGCTGACTATGTTCTCTAACTAAACTAGTCCCACCTACCAGTATTTGGTCCATATCCTCTGAATCTTTCCTATTCAGATACTTATCCAAATGTCCTTTAAATGCTATAACTGCACCACTTCCTCTGGACATTCATTCCACACGCGAACCACTCTCTGTAAAATGAAAAATAATGTCCCTCATGTTTTTCAAATCTTCCTCCTCTCTCCTTCAAAATTTGCTCCCTAATCTTGAAACCCCCACCCAAGGGAAAGGACATCTGCCATTCACGTTAGCTAGATCTGTCATGATTTAATCAACCTCAGTAAGGTCACCTCTCAACCTCCTCTGCTCCAATGAAAAATGTCCCAGCCTGTCCACCAAAATGTAGGTATATTCATATCCAGTTATGATCTGTGCAATACTGGTCCAGGCACGAAAGACCAAATGTCCTAGTCCTGCTCCCAATTCTCACCCTCTGTGTCCAGGACAGCAAGAGACCATAACACATTGGAGCTGAGATTAGGCCATTCAGCCCATCAGGTCTGCTGATAGCACACAATCGCAGCTGATAAGTTTCTCAGGCCCATTCTCCTGCTTTCTCCCCGTAACCCTTGATCCCCTTGATACTCAAGAACCTGTCTACCTCCGTCTTAAATATTCTCAATGACCTGTCCTTTACAGCCTTCTGTGGCAATGAATTCCAAAGATTCACCACTCTCTGGTTGAAGGAGTTTCTCCTTATCACAGTTCCAAAAGGCCTTCCCTTTACTCTAAGGCTGTGCCTTCAGGTTCTTGTCTCTCCTACCAATGGAAACATCTTCCCAACATCCAGTCTGTCCATGCCATTCAGTATTCTGTATGTTTCAATTAGAGTGTGGGCCTGTGTATCAGCATGAACCAGACCCTTCAGGATGAGATGCAGCAGGAATTAGGTGGGATTAAGATTTTCAGCTTCTAGGGAATAAGAGAGTTTGCTATAAATGGGAATTGAGCAGATGGGTCATTGGGCCGAGGAGTGGGAGATGGAGTTTAATTTAGACAAATGTGAGGAGTTGCATTTTGGTCAAGCAATCCAGGCAGAACTGACACAGTTAAGGGGAGTGTTGCTGAACAAAGACCTTGGAGTGCAGGTTCATAATTCCTTGAAAGTGGAGTCTCAGGTAGCTACGATAGTAAAGAAGGCATTCAGTATGCTTTCCTTTCTTGGTCAGAGCATTGAATATGGGAGTTGGGAGGTCATGTGGCCGCTGTCCACGAAATTGGTTGGGCCACTTTTGGAACACTGCATTCAATTCTAGTCTCTTTGATATAGAAAAGATGTTATGAAACTTTGAAAGAGGTTGGAAAAGATTTACAAGGTTGTTGCCAGACGTGGAGGGTTTAAACTACTGGGAGAGGGAGAATAGGCCAGGGATATTTTCCCTGGAGCATCAGAGACTGAGGGCATTGACGTTGTAACGGGCATGGATAGGGTGAATACCCAAGATCTTTTCCCCGGGATGGTGCAGTCCAAAACTAGACGGTGCATATTTGAGGTGAGAGGAGAATGATTCATAAGTGTGGTTGTGAAGATTGGACTTTCAGAGCAGCTGTCAAAGATGTTTTGCCATGACTAGGAGCAGAAGTTGTAACAGTAAAATCTTTCATTTATGAGCAAACAACTGAGTGAGTGAGTCCGTCCGGGATTTTGGGTGTAAGTGGGAATTCATTGCACTTTGGGGATGCAGCCCTTCCCTATCCAGTCATTTCTGCTGTTGGGTGAGACTAGACCTCAAGATTAGGGGGAGTAGCTTTCAAACACCGATTAGGAGAGAATCTATGGAATTCTCTGCCCAATGAAGCAGTAAAGGCCACTTCAGTATATTGAAGACACAGTTGGATGGGTTTTTGCATGGTTGGTGAATTAAGGGTAGCTTTGACAATGCAGGGAGGAGGAGCTGCGATGATCTTAATGAATGGCAGAGTAGGCCTGACAGGACAAATGGCCTACTCCTGCTTTTATTACTATGGAACTATAACCCTGCATTTCCCATGGCTAACCCAGCTTCAGGATGACAAGGATTGGATCCTGAATATTGAGGGGGTAGTCAAATGGGAAGCGAGGTCAAGGTAGAGGGTTGGCACTGCTAATCAAAGCATTGATCACAGGGTAGTCTGGTGTCAGCTCAGATTTCAGGTCCTGATTTCTCTGTCCTCTGTTGATCTCCCTGTTCGCTTAGAGTAAGATGTTGGCCTGTCAGCTCTGCTGGATTTCTGCTGAAGCTTTGACACCCATTTTTACACCATTTGGAACAATAAAACATTGGGTCAATTTCCCTGTTGTCATAGCAGGGAATCAAACAAGAAAAACGAATCAAAATTAAAAATAAATAGATCATCGTGCTTAATGTTTGTTCACTAGTAAGTAAACCAGAATAGGGTTCTCCCAGGATTCTTATAGTGCCCTATTTTGAGGAATTCTGTCCCTTACATCTAACTATTAGTCCCCAGCTATAATTTACAACAACATTTACAACCACAGAAATAAAGCATGTTATCTCAATGTCTGTGTGATATGCAGCACAGAAATAGACTTTTTATTTCTCTCATGCGTGTGTGTGTATACACACAAGTCCATTGCAGTGAATTTGTATTTGCAGCATTATATTTGCCGATACATTCTATTTTGCTCCTAAAATGAACAATCTCCAGGCAGTCAATACATGTAGTATTATGTAAATTCAACTTTTGAAAATAGAACCAGCCTGACTCAAGGTTAGGATACAGACAGACTCTGATCTCACACCTTTTCATGCATTGTCTGAGCTGAAATAGTCGTAGAGATGTACAGCACAGAAATAGACCCTGCGATCCAACTTGTCCATGCCGACTAGATATCCCAACCCATCTAGTCCTACCTTCTCACACCCACCCCATATCCCTCCAAACCCTTGCTATTCATATATTCCATCCAGATCCCTTTCAAATGTTGCAATTGTACTAGCCTCCACCTCTTCCTCTTGCAGCTCATTCCGTACATGTACCACCCTCTTTGTGAAAAGGTTGCCCCTTAGGTCTCTTTTATATCTTTCCCCTCTCACCCTAAACATATGCCCTCTAGTTCTGCCATTCCCCCCTCCCCCCCCCAACCCCCCACTCTCCTCCCCCCCCCCCAACCCCCCACTCTCCTCCCCCCCCCCAACCCCCCATCCCCCCCCCCCCCAACCCCCCCTCCCCCCCCCCCCCAACCCCCCCCAACCCCCCATCCCCCCCCCCCCCAACCCCCCCTCCCCCCCCCCCCCCCAACCCCCCCCCCCCAACCCCCCCCAACCCCCCCCAACCCCCCATCCCCCCAGACTGAAAGATGTCATCTTTTGTTATAAAACCATAGTTATCCCGAAGGTGCCTTGCAGGAAATTGTGGGATTTACATATTTGTGATACCTGCAACACATTCTAAAAGATGAAAGATTGCACAATCCAGGTTTGTTCAATAGATCATTTCAGTGGCAGGGCACTGTCATGTTTTTTCATAAATTCTATGCGTTATGATCTTATTCTCCACAACCACCTGAAGGAGCAGCGCTCCAAATGCTACTCCTTTCAAATAAACCTGTTGGATGATAACCTGGCGTTGTGTGATTTTTAACTTTGCCAATCCACCTTTACCTGGACAATGCTAAATTACCCATAGTGCCAGGGTTGTGCAGGCTGGGGTGGATTAGTCAGGGGGTGAATGTCGAGGAATGGGTGTGGGTGGGTTACCCTTTGGAGGGTCGGTGTGGACTTGTTGGGCCGAATTGCCTGCTTCCACACTATGGGGATTTGTTGAAGGGAAGGGATTTTCCCAACTGTGCAGGGCAGCGCCGGCCGTCCGGAGCGGGCGTAATGCGGGTCAGTCTGACACCGACCGCAGCAGGCGCAGTGAGGGTCAGCTGGACGCCGGCCATCCGCAGCAGGCGCAGTGAGGGCCAGCCGGACGCCGTCCGTCCGGAGCAGGAGCAGTGAGGGTCAGCCGGACGCCGTCCGTCCGCAGCAGGCGCAGTGAGGGCCAGCCGGACGCCGTCCGTCCGGAGCAGGCGCAGTGAGGGCCAGCCGGACGCCATCCAATCCGAGCAGGCGCAGTAAGGGTCAGCCGGACGCTTTCCGTCCGGAGCGGGCGCAGCGAGGGCCAGCCGGATCCAGGCCCTCCGGAGCACGTGTAATGCAGGTCAGTGGGACGCCGGCCATCTGGAGCAGGCGTAATGCGGGTCAATCGCACGCCGGAGTCCGGAGCCGGCGCAGTGCGGGGGCTGGGTGTTGGCCTCGGTCCGCCCTTGTGAATCATTATTGATGTCACAACGCGGAAGTGGCCCTGTCAGTTTCAGAGTGAAACTCTTTCCGTCTGGGCAACTCTTCATCCTGGGGGCGAGAGAGAGAAGGGAGGGACATTTGTTCACTTTAGCAACTGGAGTGAACAAACTCCACTATGAATCTTAATTACCCGTGTGAGTGAAGATGGAACTATAGGTTGTTTTCCCTAGCGCGGCAGTGTCTGAGGGGTGACCTTATAGACTTGTATAAAATCATCAGTGGTGTGGATCGGGTAAATAGACAAGGTCTTTTACCTGGGATAGGGGAGTCCAGGACGAGGTAGTAACAAGGTTTAGGGTGAGGGTGGGTGGGGTGGACATTTAAAAGCATCAGAAGGGGCAAATTTTTCACGCAGAGCCTGGTGCATGTTTGGAATGAGCTGCCAGAGGAAGTGATGGAGGTTGGTACAATTACAGTATGTAAAAGACATTTGGATTGGTGTATGAATAGAAAGGGTTAAGAAGCATATGGGCCAAGTGCTGGCAAATGCAACTAGATTAATTTAGGATATCTGGAAGACTTTGGCTAAAGGGTCATTTTCTGTGCTGTATATCTCTATGACTCTGGCTTTCCACTAATGTTTGCCACATCTGTATGTTCAGTTTCTCTCTGGTGTCAGTGTTAACGCCTTGATGTCTCATTTTGTTCCCCTCTTCCTGGGGGCGTTAACCATTTTGTATCTGGTTGTTCCTCAAGAAGCTGCATGGCAGGTTCACCCTGAATTAACATTTTTGTTTGCTTCCCAAAATTAGACCTGTTCGCTCTCAGCAGCAGCATCCCAATGTCGTGGAAGATATTAACTTTCAGGTGGAGTCATCCAAACTTCAGAGAGGTGTCAGTCTTGATATTTTTGCTTTTCTGCCCCAGTAAGATCCTGAATCAGTACCTTCAGGAGAATTAGTTAAAAGGGAGTGAGAACAGAGAGAGAGAGTGGGATGGTGCTTTCAATTTTGTGGAAAATTCTGCAGAAAGTAGAATTGCTTGTTCTGAGTTTATATTCTGGACTGACAGTGATGACATTTGTAATCTCTTTTTACAGAGTATTTGAAGATAGAAGTTTCAAATCAACAGATGAAGGGCTTATGCCCAAAACATCAACTCTCCTGCTCCTCAGGTGCTGCCTGACCTGATGTGCTTTTCCAGCACACTTCTCAACTCACTGTACGGCATCTGCAATCCTCGCTTTGACATCAATATCTGACAGTCACTCAATCCATTAGGACCTCAGCAATTTTCAACTTAGATTCTGTGAGAAGGAGCAAAGCTTTTTGGTTCCTGTTTCAGTACATTTTCAGCATCAGTGGGACTGGATGAGAGACCCACTGTTGAACCGCACTGAATGTGGAGCCTGGAAGAGTGATACGGCCTGGAACGAGGAATTCACGGTGGGGAGAGGCTATACACGTGTTTGTGTGCAGCTGAAGCTTTGGCCATGGAGAATCCTGAGGAATCTCACCCTGTGGAGAAACCGTGGAAGTGTGGCGACTGTGGAAAAGGCTTCCGTGTCCCGTCTGCCCTGGAGATTCATCAGCGCAGTCACACCAGGGAAAGGCCATTCTCCTGCACCGAGTGCAGGAAGGGTTTTACCCAGGCCTCCACCCTGCTGAGGCACCAGCTGGTCCACACGGGGGAGAGGCCATTCTCCTGCCCTGAGTGCAGGAAGGGCTTTACCCAGGCCGCCTCCATGCTGAGGCACCAGCGGCGCCACACAGGGGAGAGGCCCTTCAGGTGTCCCGAGTGTGGGAAGGGCTTTACCCGGGCCTCCATCCTGCTGACCCACCAGCGGGTCCACACAGGAGAGAGGCCATTCCCCTGCCCCGAATGCGGGAAGGCCTTCAGCAATTCCTCCCACCTTCTGACCCACCGGCGTGTCCACACGCGGGAAAGGCCCTTCAGCTGTCCCGAGTGTGGGAAGGGATTCAGTCAAGTGGGCACCTTGAGGAAGCACCAGCTGCTCCACACCGGGGAGAGGCCGTTCAGCTGCCCCAAGTGCTGGAAAGCTTTCAGTGATTCCTCTGCCCTGCTGAGACATCAGCTGGTCCACACGGGGGAGTGGCCTTTCGGGTGCCCCGACTGCGGGAAGGGCTTTAGCGATTCCTCCAATCTCCAGACCCACCGGCGGGTCCACACGGGGGAGCGGCCCTTCAGTTGTCCTGAGTGCGGGAAGGCCTTCAGCGATTCCTCTAATCTCCAGACCCACCGGCGGGTCCACACAGGGGAGAGGCCCTTCAGTTGCCTCAAGTGCGGGAAGGCCTTCACCTGCTCCTCCCTCCTGCGGAGGCACCAGCGAGTTCATTTGCCATCGCAGGGGGTTGAAGGAATGACAGCCTAGTGCCATTATCAACTGGACTAACAACCCAGTTCCGGCGAATCCTGCCGCGGGAGATGATGGAATTGGAATTCGGTCAGAAACCTGGAGTTCAGTATTTAACGATGAAACCATTTTTCGGGGCAAAGAAAACCCCCATCTGACTGACTCATGTCCTTTTTAGGGAAGGAAACTGTTGTTAGGGGAAAGGATTCACTCAGCCGTCCCAGCTGCATTGTTTCCCTGGTCTGGCTTACGCATGACTGACTCCAGACCTACAGCAGTGTGGCTCTATCTTTTTTTTCTCCCATTGGCCTTTGGATAGTTAGAAACTGTCAGTAACTCCATCTCCACAGAGTCTACTACGCATGCTCCTCAGTGTCAGCAAAAACACCGCGCATGCTTGTAGCTGTCCGCAAAAACGGCGCTATGTTGTTTTGATGGACCAATGAGGAGTACTGGAGGACCGGTAGGAGTCTAGTGTTCTTGTTAAACACAGCCTCTCTATTGTCTGAAGGTGGACCATTAGCTTCTCAAGCTGCTGCTGCTTCTCTCTATGAATGAAGATTGAGATTCACCACAGACTGGAACTTCCTCTGTCCAACATCTGTGAGCACAGCGATCTCTCTTCTCTCCCCCTCTTCTACTCTTTTTTTTCATGCTGGGGTTCAATTTGTGACTTGAAGCAACTAAAAGCAAAGGGAGGGAATCCAGGGAGGGGACAGACTGGAAAAGTTGGTCCAAGTCTGTGTCTCAATTGGCAAACACATGGCAAATGTATTACCTCAGTGTGAAGTTATAGCCGGTGTTGTGGAAAAAGAAAACAGCACAAAGCATTGTTTAAATGATCATATATTGGGATGGCAGAAGCTGGAGATCAGAGTCAAAAAATGTGGCACTGGAAGCACAGCAGGTCAGACAGCATCCGAGGAGCAGGAGAGTTGATGTTTCAGGCACAAGCCCTTCATCAGGAATGTTGTGTGGATGGACAAAGAGGTCTCAGCGTTTTTTCACACCAGGAGAAATTGAGGTCTGCAGATGCTGGAGATCAGAGTTGAGAGTGTTGCTGGAAAAGCACAGCTGTTCAGGCAGCATCAGAGGAGCAGGAGAATCGACGTTTTGGGCTGATTCTCCTGCTTCTTGGATGCTGCCTGACCTGCTGTGCTTTTCCAGCAACATGTTCTTCCACACCAATCAATGCCAGTTGTCAGACAGGTGCAGCAAGCAATGCGCAAGGCAAGTGGTATATTAGCAAGAGGAACTGAGTTCAGAAGTGGGGATGTCTTCCTGCAGGTATGGGGTCACTGAATACATTCAAGGCTGAGTTCATCTGATATTTTAAACAACAATGAATTGGATGGGTATTGGGGAAGGCAAGAAAATGGTTGTGATGACCAGTAAAAGAAGAGTTAAAGTCAGACAACACAGAAACAGACCCTTATCCGAGGATGGATGTGGTGTTCCCTACATTGGACAAACAGGCAGAAAACTAGCCACTAGGATATATGAACATCAACTAGCCACAAAAAGACATCACCCACTATCCCTAGTATCCTTACAGATGCATGAGGAAGGACACCACTTCGACTGGCACAACACATCCACCCCAGGACAAGCCAAACAGAGACACGCATGAGAATTCCTAGAAGCATAGAATTCTGGTTGGAATGCTATCAACAAATACATTGACTTGGATCCCATTTACACCCCCCCCCCGAAAAAGAACAGGAAATGACATTGCCATATGAAATGATGCCACCACAGGAAATGACATCACCAACCCAAACATCTAAATAGAAAGTGGGCTACACCACTGGTGCTTCATCTGGAGGCTCACTGCAGATGTTACCTAGTATAGTGATGGAAAATGAACCTTTCAGCTCAGCGAGCAAACCTACATCCAGAACCTCACCCTGAGCTACAAACCTTCTCAAAACTCACCAGTTTCATGGTCCAATCTGGTTGCTGAAATTCTTCATATTGATGGATCCACTCCAATTAAACACTGGGAAGAATGAAGCCACTGGTTTCCAGTTTTTGCATCCATCTTCATTCCTCAGCCTCCATTCTCTCCCTTATAACTCTCAGATTCAGCCAGGCTGTTCATAACTTGCTGCATTGGACTCTGAGAGGAGCTTCTGACCTGTGCCAGCACAAAGCCTCCTGTATCTGCCTCTGTCATCTCATTCGAGCCTGTCCCATTCCCAAAGTAGCTGCTGCTGCCGGAATCATCTTTGGTCCCTTCCTTACATCCAGGCTTGACTACTTCACTGCTGCAATCAATAATTTTACGCATTTGCCCTTCTGTAAACTTGAAATCATCTAAGACTTTGCTCTTGTATCATGGCAACAATTCTCATTCCTCTGTGGCACATGTGTCCACTGACCTGTGCTGGTGCCCATTCAAGCAACAACCAAATTTTAAAATTCTCATTTTAGTCTTCAAATCTCTCCAATGGTTTCTCCCATCTTTATCTTTGTAATCTCTGTATGTTAAGATGAGTGTGCTGCTCCAATAGTGAGTGTCTTTGAACAGAACTTGCAGGTAATGGTCTCCCATGTAACTGCTGCTCTTGACCTTCTTAACGGTAGTAGTTTGAAAGGAGCTATCTAAAGAGTTTTGACTTTCCAAACATCCTGATATTGCTTCCTTGATAATTGATTCTAACAACTTCCCATTAACAGCTGTTGAACTAACTGGTCTGCAATTTCTCACGTATTGCTTCTCTCCCTTTTTGAATACAGGTGTTACATTAGTATTTTTCCACTCCAGTGGATTCATAAGATATCAGAGGCCATTCAGCCCAGCAAGTCTGCTCCGTCACCCAATCATGGCTGAAGTCAACTCCTTTCTGGCGCTTTCTCTTCGTAACCTTTGATCACCTTGACAATTAAGAATCTACCTATCTCAGTCTTAAATAAACTCAATAAATCTTTCTTGTGTCCAAGGAATTTTGGAATATTGTAACTAATGTATCCACTGCCTTTAGTACATTAGAATGTGGGCCATTAGGCCCAGGGGACCTGTCCGCCCTCAATCCCGATAGTGTACCTATCGACGTTGATTGTTTAAGTTCTACCCTTTCTACAGCCTCTGACTTGCCTGTTCCAATAGGGATAGTATTGCTGTCCTCCAATGTGAAAGCTGAGGAAAGTTTTGATTTAGCAGCTTTGCTATTTCAGTGTTCCCCTATTAACTCAGCGGTTTCACCTTCCAAGGGACCAACATTTACTTCAGCGATTCTGTTCCCTTCAGCATTCCAATACAAGCTCTTGCTATTCTTTTTGATATTTTGTGTTGGGTTTATTTCGCAATTTACCTTACCTATTTTTATGAAATTTATTCATATCCGTTTGTTTATGTCTGAAAGTTTCTCAATGCTTCAGCCTTCCAGAGGTCTGGAATAACATTTCTGAAAATTGAAAGAAAATACGTTCAAACTTAAAAGAAACTCACCTTGCAAGTGGCTGGGGGCGGGGAAAGCGATCGCCCCGCCCCCATTGTCACCGAATTCTTGGAGGACTCCTCCGACCGCGCCACTTCGGCGGTGATGACGTCACCAGGAGGGACCCGCCCCCTGAGTTGGCGCATGTGCAATGGGACAAAGACAGTGTGACTGAGTGCGGATGAGGAATGGCGCCGGCAGCTGAAGGAACAAGAACAGGAGCCGCTGGAAAAGCTGAGCAGGTCCGGCAGCTCGTGTCGGGAGGAATGTGAGGAGGTGTTTCGGGTCCGGGGATTCTCCTTCAGAACAGGACCAGGTTTCAGGAACATCCCGGGGAGGTCGCCAGGCCCGAGCGCCAAGACCTGGCTCCTGCCCCCGGGGAGAGGAGACAGTGAGACAGGGTAGGATTGGGAACCGCGGGAGGAGGGAGACTGGGGAGTTTATAAACTCCTAGGGGGAGGCCTCAGGCCTCCAATAGAAGCCCCGCAGGCCCAGTGTTTACTTCACCGGCGAAGGAGCTCTCGGGTTGCCCGGGCAACCGGCCGCCAGCTTTGTGAGGGTCAGGCGCCTGTTGTCTTGGGACGGGGTTGTTGGATTGTTGTATAATATTGATCTCCTCTGTACTTTTAATCTTGAATATTTTTAAAATGTACACTGGCTTCAATTTCTGAATTCTAAGTACAGAAGCAAAATATAAACATCTCCTTACATGTATCCCAACACGTGCATAGGAGCCAAGACTGCCTCAAGATTTACTGAGGTGCTGAATCAATAGCTCTTTCCCTTTTGATTAATGAAGATGGTGCCCAGCAGACTCCTGCACACAGCCTGTTCTGTCAGCGTTTATGGGAGAGATATGATAGCAAAACCCGTGAAGCCAAGTAATTTGAAGTCACACTTTGGTGCTTTAATCCCCTCAAATTCAGCATTACGTCAAGGCTGTAGGTGTACCAGACTCCCGAGGACAGCCAGGATGGATAACAAAGAGGAGAGCTGAGGTGTTATCCTCGTCAAGCCTGTAACTTCTGCAAAAAACACCATCAAGTTAATTAAATGCAATGTCCCCTTCAGCAATCCCACGCTGGCTCTTCTTAATCCACCTTTCTCCATGTGACTACAAATTTTGACCAGAATAACTATTTCTGCTTTTCCACCAAATTTAAACTGGCTGCCCTCTAATTGCTGAGTATATCTTTACAACCTTTCTTAAACAAGGCTAAAGTGTTTGCAGTTTTCCAGTCACTTCCTCCAATTCCATGGAAGACTGTTGAATTATGTCGAATGCTCCCACAATTTCTGTCGTCCCTTTCTTCAAGATCCTTGGATATATTTCATCAAGTCCCAGTGCCTTGTCAACTTCTAAGTGCCAACAGCTTATCAAAGACTTCTTTCATATTAATTTTGAACTTATACAGTGACAAAGTCACCTTGTTGGTTGCCCCGTAAGAATTGATTAGAGCAGAGTGAGAACAGAGGGGGAGAGAGTGGGATGGTGTTTTCAATTTTGTGAAATAAGAAAAGAATATTCTGCAGAAAGTAGAATTGCTTGTTCTGAATTTCTACCCTGCACTGACAGTGATGAATTTTATAATTTCTTTTTGCAGCGTATTTGAAGATCTGAAGACAGAAGTTTCAAAATGAACAGGTACAGGCGTTATGCCGGAAACATTGACTCTCCTGCACCTCGGATGCTGCCTGACCTGCTGTGCTTTTCCAGTGCTGCGCTTTTTGTCTCTGACTCTCCAGCGACTGCAGTCCTCACTTTGACATCAATGTCTGACAGTCACCCAATTCATCAGGACCGCAACAATTTTCAACCATGATTCTGTGAGAAGGAAACAAACTTTTTGGTTCTTGTTTGAGTACTTTTTCAGCATCAATGGGACTAGATGAGAGACCCTACTGTTGCAGCGCACTGAGCGTGGAGTGTGTAACAGCTATACGGCCTGAAAACAGGAATTCACAGTGGGGAGGGGCTGTACAAGTGTTTGCGTATAGCTGAAGCTTCAGCCATGGAGAAACTGGAGGAATCCCGCCCTGTGGAGAAACCATGGAAGTGTGGTAACTGTGGGAAAGGCTTTCATGCCCCGTCTGCCCCAGAGACTTATCAGCGCAGCCACACCGGGGAAAGGCCATTCTCCTGCCCAGTCTGTAGGAAGGCCTTCAGCAAATCCTCTGACCTGCTAAAGCACCACCAGATCCACAGAGGGGAGAGGCCATTCAGCTGCCCTGAGTGCGGCAAGGCATTCAGCAGTTCCACCACCCTGCTGACCCACAAGCGGGTCCAGGCGGGGGAGAGGCCCTTCAGCTGCTCTGAGTGTAGGAAGGCCTTCAGCAATTCCTCCGACCTCCTGAAGCACCAGCGGGTCCACACAGGGGAGAGGCCATTCTCCTGCCCTGACTGCGGACAGGCCTTCGGTGATTCCTCTGCCCTGCTGACCCACCGGCGGGTCCACACAGGGGAAAGGCCCTTCAGCTGTCCCAACTGCGGGAAGGCCTTCAGCAAATCCTCTGACCTGCTGAAGCACCAGCGGGTCCACACGGGGGAGAGGCCGTTCTCCTGTCCCGAGTGTGGGAAGGCCTTCAGCTATTCCTCTGCCTTGCTGGCCCACCGGTGGGTCCACACCGGGGAAAGGCCCTTCAGCTGCCCCGAGTGTGGGAAGGCCTTCAGCAGTTCCTCCTACAGGCTGAACCACCAACGGGTCCACACGGGTGAAAGGCCTTTCAGCTGCTTAGAGTGCGGGAAAGCCTTCAGCAATTCCTCCAACCTACTGACCCACCGGCGTGTCCACACAGGGGAGAGACCCTTCAGCTGTCCAGAGTGCGGGAAGGCCTTCAACAGTTCCTCCCACCTGCTGACCCATCAGCGGGTCCACACGGGGGAGAGGCCGTTCCCCTGCACCGTGTGCGGGAAGGCTTTTAGCAATTCCTCCAACCTGCTGAACCACCAGCGGGTCCACACGGGCGAGAAGCCCTTCACCTGCTCTCAGTGTGGGAAGGGTTTCACACGCTTCTTCAACCTGCGGAGCCACCAGCGAGTTCACGCGCCATTGCAGGAGGATTGAAGGAGCAACGGGTTGGTGGTGGTGTTGGGTGTGGAGAGTGTGTGCGCTTTGACCTTGAGCTGTTTTTTTAAAAAGAACTATTTTTTCTATGCCTTTTTGCTGGGGGGAATCTGAAGCTGTAACAAAGTTGGTCACAGTAAAGTTTACCTGAACTTAACGTCGGGTTCAGGCTCTCATTGAAAGCTTTGAGCTCCAAATGGTTTTTGTTTTAAAGCTGCTCATTTCTTTCAGCCTCCTGCACTAAGTTTCCAATGTCGTGTATCAGATGGAGTAGTGAATGAGTAGCTACTATCGTTAGAAATTGTAAATTTTTCAGGAGTGCAGGTACTGCACCATTTCATCAGCATTGTAAAGTTTACTGGCAGCAGTAAAGGGTGTGGGCCGAGTTCACTAGAAACAATGTGGAGGGGCCGGTGTTGAACTGGGGTGGGTAAAGTTAAAAAGCACCTGGTTATAGTCCAACAGGTTTATTTGGATGCACTAGCTTTCAGAGCACTGCTCCTTCATCAGGTAGCTGTGGAGCAGGATCATAAGACACAGAATTTAAAGCAAAAGATCAGTGTCATGCAACAGAAATGATATATTGAAAAAAAACCTGGATTGCTGTTAAGTCTTTCATCTTTTAGAATGGGTTGCAGGTTTTGCTTCATTAATGTATAAATCCCAGAATATTTTTTAAGTCAGTCTCGAGATGACTTAAGGTTTTATAAAAATAGGTGACAGCTCAGCTCTCACAATGTATGAAAGGTGTGAAGTTTGAGTGTGTCTGTATCCAAATCTTGAATCAGAATGGTTCTATTATCAAAGTAGGAATTTATAAAATAATACATGGATTGACTACCTGCCGATTTCTGCTCAAAGCGCACATCGAATGTATCTGCAAATGCAAATTCACCACATAGACCCATGTGTATGTGTTTGCAAGTGTGCATGCTTGGTAACGTTTGTGTGATGGAGTATAAGCCTCTGAGAAGGTGTGTGTGGGGTGTGTTTGTATGTGTGTGTCTGAGAGACCATGTGTATGTAAGAGAGCGTGTGAGTGTATAATGTAGTGGAGTGACCCAAGGTCCCTGTTGAGACCATCCTCATGGGTTCCGAACTTGGCTATCAGCCTCTGCTTGGCCACTAAAAACAATTGAGCAGTTATACAACATGCATTGGAGCGTACTGGGTGGAACTTATCTTTTGCTTTGCAGAAGGTGGGAGGCTCTGGATGAGAGCAAACACATGCTGGAAGACCTTCAGCTCAGAGTTGGAGCTGGAAGCCAGGCTGCATACACATCAGGGGAAAACTTAACCAGCTTTTTATTCCGGGTAATGGTCATTCATCTCCAGACAGAGCCTTCTCATTGGGTCAGTGGACAGGATCAGGTGGGTATGAGTGTGAATCACGCAGGTAAAGAGGATCTGAGAGAGGGCTGCAGGGGGGAGGAGCTAACTGGCTGGGTGGTGGGAGGAAGAACAAAGTTTGGGGGGGGGGGGGGGGGGAAGAGAAGGTGGTGGTGGTAAGGGACAATAGTGACAGAGATCGTCTCTGTTCTCTGCAGTTGGCAGCAGGATTCAGGAACCAATGTGCTCAGGGCTGGAGAAGTGGGAAAGGGAGGCTGCAGTGGGTGTGGTCCAACAATGTCAGGAGACGACAGCCAGTCAGAAACTACAAAGACAAAGCAGAACCCCAAAGCTATGGGCAGCACAGTGACTCTGTGGCTAGTGCTGCTGCCTCACATTGCCAGGGACCTGGGTTTGATTCCAGCCTCCGAGGACTGTCTGTGTGGACTTTGTGCATGGTTTACCTCTGGGTGCTGCGGTTTCTACCCACAGTCCAACAATCTGCAGTTTAGGGTAATAAGCCAGGGGAAGCTGCAGAGCTATGTGGTAGGTGAGTTGGTCTGGTGGGAAGCTGTTTGGAAGTTTGGTGTGAATTAAATGGGCCAAATAGCCTGCAGGGATTATATGATTCTGCTGCCATGACCACATGTATATTGAGAAGTGACTGCTGTGGTCCTGGGAAAGGTGGGATTTGTGGTGTCGCTGCCCGCTGTCCATTCTCTCCCTGTCCCCCCAACCCCTGTCCATTTTCTCTCTCTCGACCCCCAGCCATTCTCTTTCCCTTTTTCCCCCCAGCACCTGTTATTTCTTGTGCCTCAAGACTTCTTTGATTGCTGTATCAAGACTTTCTCAGAAAAGAGAGAGAATGGATGTTGATGAGTCTATATGAGAGATGGGGGTGTATGAGAAATGGCTGATCTTTAAAATGAAGAATAGCTAAAATTATATATTCAGAAACATCATTAAAGCATCTTCAATTTTATTAAAAAGCTGCAGACACCTTTCTGAACCTGCATTGAAATATGCGCAGTTAGGCCACAGTTGAATACAGGCTGTAATGGGTGAATGGCATATTCCTAGTCTTGTGATATAGGTTCCAACTATGTAGAACAAGAGTCACAGAGTCAGCAAAGGACTGCTTATGCTCTTCGGTGTCAGCAAAAATCTGCGCATTCTCCTAGATTTCAGCACAAACGGTTTGTGACCTTCTTTTGATGGTCCAATAGAGAGCCCTGGAGAATCAGAAAGAGACTGGACCTCCTGCCATTCAGAGCTCCCCATTCTCTGAATGCGGAAGTTGGACAATGAGCTTTGGAAGCTGCTAATCTCTCCCTGAATGATGGTTGAGCTTCACCCCAGACTGCAACTTCATTCCTCTGTCCAACATCTGTGAGTACAGCACTCTTTTTTCCGTTTCTGGTTTTGCATTCTGGGCTTCAATTGTTGACTTACAGCAAGTGAAAGGAAAGGGAGTGAATCCAGGGAGGGGACGGACTATGGAAACGTTGGTCCAGATCTGTTCTCAGTTGGCAAACACATGGCAATTGCATTACCACAATGTGGTAATATAGCCTTTACTGTGGAATAAAAAGCAGAAAGGAGTTGCATTGTTAAAAGTGACACATTGGGATGTGAAGGAAGTGAGGACTGCAGATGCTAGAGGTTAAGAGTCAAAGTGTGGCGCTGGAAAAGCACAGCAGGTCAGACAGTATCCGAGGAACAGGAGAGTCAACATTTCCAACATGAGCCCTTCATCAGGAATGATGTGTGGATGTACAAAGGGCCTTCTACAGACCGCCAACTTACGGAATGTTTCAGAGAACACCTCTGGGACACCCGGACCAACCAACCCAACCACCCTGTGACTCAACACTTCAACTCCCCCTCCCACTCCACCAAGGACATGCAGGTCCTTGGACTCCTCCATCGCCAAACCATTGCAACACGACAGCTGGAGGAAGAGCGCCTCATCTTCCACCTAGGAACCCTCCAACCACAAGGGATGAATTCAGATTTCTCCAGTTTCCTCATTTCCCCTCCCTCCACCTTGTCTCAGTCCCAACCCTCGAACTCCGCACCACCTTCCTAACCTGCAATCTTCTTCCTGACCTCTCCACCCCCACCCCGGCCTATCACCCTCACCTTAACCTCCTTCCACCTATCGCATTTCCAATGCCTCTCCTCCAAGTCCCTCCTCCCTACCTTTTATCTTAGCCTGCTTGGCACACTCTCCTCATTCCTGAAGAAGGGCTCATGCCCGAAACAGCGATACTCCTGTTCTTAGGATGCTACCTGACCTGCTGCGCTTTTCCAGCAACACATTTTCAGCTCAGCGTCCTTCTACACTAGTCAATGCCAATTGTCAGACAGGTGAAACAAGCAATCAGCAAGGCAAGTGATATATTAGCAAGAGGAATTGAGTTCAGAAGTGAGGATGTCTTCCTGCAGTTGTGAAGGGTCATTGAATATATTCAAGGCTGAATTCATCTGATTTTTGAACAAAGTGGATGGTGATGGGGAAATTAAAAAAAATGTTTTTAAGACCAGTACAGAATAGTTACAAAGTAATACAGCACAGAAACAGACCCTTCAGTCCAACTAGTCCATGCTGACTATATTCACAAACTAAACTAGTCCCATCTAGTTTGACCTATATCCCTCCAAACCTTTCCTATTAATGTACTTATCCAAATGTCTTAAATGTTGACAGTTCCTGCATCCACCATTTCCTCAGGACATTGAAAGTGATTCCACACTTAAACCAAAAGAAAAAGGTGCTCTTCATGTCTTTTTTTTTTAATCTTTCTCCTCTCACCTTAAAAATGTACTCCCTAATCTTGAAACCCCCACCCGAAGGAAACAGCATCTGCCATGCACATCAATATCCCTTCTTGACTTGATAAACTAAGGTCACCTCTCAACCTCTTGTGCTGCAGTGAAAAGTGTCCCAGCATATCCACCTCGATGTAGGTATATTCATATCCAGTTATGATCTGTTCAATGCTGGTGCAGGCCCGAAAGACCAAATGGCCTACTCCTGCTCCCAATTCTCACCCTCATGAGTCTAAGGACAGCAAGAGACCATAAAACATTGGAGCACAAAATTAGGCTATTCAGCCCATCAGGTATCTTCATACCATTCAATCGTGGCGGATAAGTTTCTCAATCCCATTCTCCAGCTTTCTCCCCGTAACTCTCGATCCCCTTGATACTCAAGAGCCTATCGATCTCAGTCTTAAATATCCTCAGCGACCTGGCCTGCACAGCCTTCTGTGGCAATGAATTCAATAGATTCGCCACTCTCTGGTTGAAAGGTTCCTCCTTATCTCGGTTCTAAAAGGTCTTCCCTTTACTCAAAGGCTGTGGCCTCGGTTTCTAGTCTCTTCTGTCAGTGGAAACATCTTCCCAACATCCACTCTGCCCAGGCCGTTCAGTGTTCGGTATGTTGCAATTAGATCTCCCCTGTGTGGGGGCCTGTGTTATGGACTAAACCAGACCATGCAAAACATTCTTAAGCAGGCAGCCCCACACTATAACTTTGCAATTTGTTTCAGTAAGTGTACAGTAAAAATTACCTGGAGTAAGTTAGCTTGGTTGATTACTAGATTTTAAAACAGACAACAATTATTCACAAAATTACACAATTAAAACACAAAGATCAGAATAAAGAACCCCTACAGAACTCAGCCTATCCAACTAGACTTAATTATGCTGTTCGAATATATACAACAGTCCCAATAAGCAAACTCAATTTGAAAACCAGTATAAATAGAACACATACTTACAGATTGAAGTTGAGAGGCAGAAAAGAGAGACAGAGTTTCCACACAGCTCCCTGAACTTCCAACCAGTTCGAGAGCTGACTACGTCCCTTTATTTATACAGGTCACTTCTAAAATGACCACGTTGGCCTGAAATCTCATCAGTTTACATATAAACAAAAGGCCTCTTAAAATCCTTTTCATCTCTGTACCAAACCAGACTGCTCGGAGATTGACCCAGTTTATTACCCCTCTGGGAAAAAAAGTCAAAGACACAGTCTCCTTGAGCCAAGGAACATCTTTTAGGAAAAAAAGGTACTAGCTTTGTGACACCTGTTAATCAGCAAGAACCAGACACTTCAGGATGAGGTACAGCAGGGATTAGGTTCAACAAAGTGAGAATGGAGGGAGTGAGAGAGGATATGGGGCCTCTGGAAGGTAGGATAAAATGGCTGAAGGAGCTGCACAAGATGGCTTCTGCATTGCTACGTGATGAGCTGCTGCTTGTGTCTATAGCTGTATAAACAACTAACTACTAAAACCACTAGAATGCAGAAGTAGACCAATGAGAAAGTACTAACCACACTCTGCAAGCTGCAAGTCCTTTGTATCTCAAGATAAAGATGACCTAACCTTTATGACTTAACTCGTTTACCAATTATCATAAGAGTCATAGAGATGTACAGCATGGAAACAGACCCTTCGGTCCAACCCGTCCAGATATCTCAACACAATAGAGTCCCACCTACCAGCACCCAGCCCATATCCCTCCAAACCCTTCCTATTCATCCAAATGCCTTTTAAATGTTACAATTATATCAGCCTCCACCGCATTCTCTGGCAGTTCATTTCATACACGTACCACCCTCTGTGTGAAAAAGTTGCCCCTTAGGTCTCTTTTATATCTTTCCCCTCTCACCCTAAACATATGCCCTCTAGTTCTGGACTCCCCGACCCCAGGGAAAAGACTTAGTCTATTTACCCTATCCATGCCCCTCATAATTTTGTAAACCTCTGTAAGGTCACCCCTCAATCTCTGACGCTGCAGGGAAAACAGCCCCAACCTGTTCAGCCTCTCCCATAGCTCAAATCCTCCAACTTTGGCAACATCCTTGTAAATCTTTTCTGAACCCTTTCAAGTTTCACAACATCTTCCCGATAGGAAGGAGACCAGAATTGCACGCAATATACCAACAATGGCCTAACCAATGTCCTATACAGCCGCAACATGACCTTGGAGTTTGGAACCTGAAACAGCCTGGAAAGAGGAATTCACGGCATGAAGTTGCTATACACTCACTCACTTGTAGCTGAAGCTTTGGCCATGGACAAACCTGAGGAATCCTGCCCCATGAAGAAACCATGGAAGTGTGGCAACTGCGGGAAAGGCTGTTCCTCTGCACAGAGTGCAGGAAGGCCTATACAAGTTATTCATTCTGCTGAGGCACCAGTGGGTCCATGCCAGGGAGAGGCCTTCAGCTGCCCAGAGTGCAGTAAGAGCTTTACCCATGCCTGTGCCCTGCCGACCCACAGCAATATGGTTGACTCAACACTGCCCCAGCCGGGCAAATGTGTGGGGAGAAACTGACTTGGATGCAGTGTATGGGATGAAATTGCTGGGTGAGGCAATACCTCCTCCGGGTTACGGCTGTACCAAGGATGCAATTACAAAGGGACAACTCGGTGGTGACCAATAGGAAAGAAAGTGGAGTGGGGAGTGTGTGAGCTTTGACCTTGAGCTATCTTTTATGTGTCTTTTTGTTGAGGAGATCTGAAGCTGTAACAAAGTTGGGTCGCATTGAAGGTGACCTGAACTTATCGCCGGGCTCAGACTCTCATTGAAAGCTTTGAACTCCAAGAGGTTTTGTTTTAAAGCTGATCCTTTCTTTCAGCCTCCTGCACTGAATTTCCAATGTCATGTATCAGCAGGAGCAGTGAATGAGTATCTAGTTTTGTTTGAAATTGTAAGTTTTTCAGGAGTGCAGAGTGCTTCGCTTCATCAGCATTGTAATGTTTCCTGGCAGCACCAGGAGGTGTGGGCTGTGTTCACTAGAATTGTGGTGGAGGTGCCGGTATTGGACTGCGGTGGGTAAAGTTAAAAATCACACAACACCAGGTTACAGTCCAACAGGTTTATTTGGAAGCACTAGCTTTTGGAGCGCTGCTCCTTCATCGGGGAGTTGTGGTGCATGATCATAAGACTGAGATTTTATAGAAAAAAATCAGTGTCATGCAACTGATAGGATATATTGAACAACCCTAGGTTGCTATTCAGTCTTTCCTCTTTTAGAACGGGTTGCAGGTTTCAGTTCATTAATATGTAAATCCCAGAACACAGAGTCACAGAGATGTACAGCATGAAAACAGACCCTTCGGTCCAACTTGTCCATGCCAACCAGATATCCTAACCCAATCTGGTCCCACTTGCCAGCACCTGGCCCATATCCCACCAAACCCTTCCTATTCATATACCCATCCAAATGCCTCTTAAATGCCCTACCAATGTCCTGTACAGCCACAACATGACCCCCCAACTCCTGTACTGAATACTCTGACCAATAAAAGAAAGCATACCAAACACCCTCTTCACTATCCTATCTACCTGCAACTCCACTTTCAAGGAGCTATGAACCTGCACTCCGAGGTCTCTTTGTTTAACAACACTCCCTAGGACCTTACCATTAAGTGTTTAAATCAGAGTGGCACTGGAAAAGCACAGCAGGTCAGGTAGCATCCGAGGAACAGGTAAATCAACATTTCGGGCAAAATCCCTTCATCAGGAATAGAGCTTTATTCCTGACGAAGGGCTTTTGTCTGAAACATCAATTTTCCTACACCTCGGATGCAGCCTGACTTGCTGTGCTTTTCCAGCACCACTCTGATCGAAACTCTGGTTTCCAGCATCTGCAGTCCTCATTTTGCCTCATTGATCGTTACCATGAAGTGAAAAAATCCTGCTAAGATTTGCTTTCCCAAAATGCAGCACCTCACTTTTATCTGAATTAAACTACATCTGCCACTTCTCAGCCCATTGGCCCATGTGGTCAAGATCCTGTTGTAATCTGAGGTAACTCTCTTCGCTGTTCACTACCCCTCCAACTTTGGTGTCATCTGCAAACTTACTAACTGTTCCTCTTATGCTTACATCCAAAATCATTTAGGTAAATGACAAAAAGTAGAGGACCCAGCACTGATCCTTGTGACACTCCACTGGTCACAGGCCTCCAGCCTGAAAAACAATCCTCCACCACCACCCTCCGTCTTCTACCTTTGGAGCCAGTTCTGTATCCAAATGGCTAGTTCTACCTGTATTCCGTGAGATCTAACCTTGCTAATCAGTCTCCCATGGGCAACCTTGTCGAACGCCTTACTGAAGTCCATATACATCACATCTACCACTCTTCCCTCATCAATCCTCTTTGTTACTTCCTCAAAAAACTCAATCTGACTATCCCTAATCAGTCGATGCCTTTCCAAATACATGTACATACTGTCCCTCAGGATTCCCTCCAAAAACTTCGGCTCACTGGTCTCTAGTTTGCTGGCTTGTCCTTACCACCCTTCTTAAACAGTGGCAACACGTTACCCAACCTCCAGTCTTCCGGCACCTCACCTGTTGACGATCAATGATACAAATATCGCAGCAAGAGGCCCAACAATCACTTCTCTAGCTTCTCACAGAGTTCTAGGGTACACCTGATCAGGTCCTGGGAATTTATCCACTTTTAGGTGGTTTCAAGACATGCAGCATTTCCTCCTCTAATATGGACATTTTGCAAGATGTCACCATCTATTTCCCTACAATCTATATCTTCCATATCCTTTTCCACAGTAAATACTGATGCAAAATACTAATTTAGTATCTCCCCCATTTTCTGCGGCTCCACACAAAGACCGCCATGCTGATCTTTGAGGGGCCCTATTCTCTCCCTAGTTACCCTTTTGTCCTTAATATATATATGTAAAAACTCTTTGGATTCTCCTTAATTTTACTTGCCAAAGCTATCTCATGTCCACTTTTTGCCCTCCTGATTTCCCTCTTAAGTATACTTCTACTTCTTTTATTCTCTAAGGATTCACTATACATAACATATGCTTCCTTTTTCTTAACCAAACCCTCAATTTCTTTCGTCATCCAGCATTCCTTATACCTACCAGCCTTTCCTTTTACCCTAACAGGAATATACTCTCTCTGGATTCTCATTATCTCATTTCTGAAGGCTTCCCATTTTCCAGCCGTCCCTTTACCTGCGAACATCTGTCCCCAATCAGCTTTCAAAAGTTCTTGCCGAATACCGTCACAATTGGCCTTTCTCCAATTTACAATCTGGTGAATCCTTTTCCATCATTATTTTAAATCTAATAGAATTATGGTCGCTGGCTCCAAAGTGCTCCCCCACTGACACCCCAGTCACCTGCCCTGCCTTATTTCCCAAGAGTAAGTTAAGGTTTGCACCTTCTCTAGTTGGTACATCCGCATACCGAATCAGAAAATTGTCTTGTACACACTTGACAAATTCCTCTCCATCTAAACATTTAACACTATGGCAGTCCCAGTCTATGTTTGGAAAGTTAAAATCCCCTATCATTACCACCCTATTTTTCTTCCAGATAGCAGAAATCTCCTTACAAGTTTGTTTCTCAATTTCCCTCTGACTATTAGGGGGTCTGTGATACAATCCCAATAAGGTTATCATCCCTTTCTTATTTCTCAGTTCCACCCAAATAACTTCCCTAGATGTATTTCCGGTAATATCCTCCCTCAGCACAGCTGTAATGCTATCCCTTATCAAAAATGCCACCCCACCCCCTCCTCTCTTGCCTCCCTTTCTATTCTTCCTGTAGCACTTGTACCCTGGAACATGAAGCTGCTGGTCCTGCCCATCCCTGAGCCACGTTTCTATAATTGCTATGATATTCCAGTCCCATGTTCCTAACCATGCCCTGAGTTCATCTGCGTTCCCTGTTAGGCCCCTTGAATTGAAATAAATGCAGTTTAACTTATTAGTCCTACCTTGTCCCTGCCTGCCCTGACTGTTTGACTCGCTTCTCTTTTAAGTCACGTTCTCGAGATGACTTAAGGTTTTATTTTTAAAAAAAGGGTGGCATCTCAGCTCAAACAATGCATGAAAAGTGTGATGTTCGAGTCTGTCAGTATCCCAATCTTGAATCAGACTGGTTCTTTTTCCAAAATAGGAATTTATAAAATGTTACATGGATTGACTGCCTGCAAATTGTGTGCTGTTTGAGCCAAATTGAATGAATCTGCAAATATAACTCTGCCAATACAAAGTAATCTCATAGAGTTAAGTGTGTGTGTCCATGCATGCATGAGAGAGTCTGATTGTGTGCATGTGGGTTTGTGTGGAGAGTGCATGTAAGCATGTGCGCATGCTTGGTAAAGTGTGTGTGGTGGAGTGTTGGGGTGTGTGTGTGTGTGTGTGTGTGTGTGTGTGCTATGAATAAAAGTGAGGGATTGTGTTTTGCTAAAACAAGGGCAGGCAGGACTTGTACAGTTAATGGTAGGGTTTTGGGTCATGTTGTAAAACAGAGAGACATGGGGGAGTAGGAGTTCAGGTACACAATTCTTTGAAAGTTGCATCACTGGTAGGTAGGGTGGTTAAGAAGGCATTTAGCACAAATGCCTTCATTGTTCATGCTGTTGAGTTTCTGAGTTGAGACATCATGTTGAGGTTATACAGAATGTTGGTGAGGCCATTTTAGAGTACTGAGTACAGTTCTGGTGACCCTGTAATAGGAAGAACTCTATTAGAGGGGGTTTGGTAAAGATTTACCAGAACGTCACCAGGACTGGAGGGTTTGAGTTATAAGGAGAGGGTGGAGCACAGGAGGTTGAGGGGTGACCTCATTGAGATTTATAAAATCTGAGGAGTGGAGGTAAGGATTATAGCAAAGGGCTGTTCCTTAGCATCGGGGTGCTCAAAACGGTGGGGTGGGGGCGCATATTGTTCTAATGAGAGAGGGAGAGAGATTTAAAAGGAACCTGAAGGGCAACGTTTTGACTGAGTGTTGTTTGCATGTGGAATGAACTTGCTGAGGATGTGGTAGATGCAGGTACAGCTACAACATTTAAACAACATTTAGATGGGTACATGAAGAGAAAGGTTGAGAGGGATATGGGCAAATGCAGGCAAATGGGACTAGTTTAATTTGGGAATCCTGGTCAGTATGAAGGGGTTGGACCGTGCTGTATACCTCTATGAACCAGAAGTGATCTTATTCAAACCAGTAGAATTCTGAAAGGGGCTTGACAGGATAGATGCAGATAAAATTCTCCTTTGTTGGGGGCGTCATAGAATCCTGACAACGTGGAAGCAGGTCATTCGGCCCATCTATTCCATTCTGGCCCTCTATATTGCATCCCACCCATACCTACCCCCTTACTCCGTATTTCCCATGGCTAATCCATCCTAACTTGCACATCCCTGGCAATAGGACTCAGCTGGAGAGGTTCTCACACAATGTCGAAGGCATTGAAACCCATCATTCAGGGAACCCCTAGCTTTTGTCACGACACTACAGATTTCTTACAGAAACTCAGCACCCATGGACCAGTACTCTCATAATGTCGGCATCACGGCAACAGCCTCATTACTCAATGCCAATCTCTGACCACCGTCCTACAACTCATCCACTTTATCCTCGATCACAACATCTTCACCTTTGACAACCAGTTCTTCAGACACATGGAACAGCCATGGGACCAAATTTGCACCCCAATATGCCAACATTTTTACGCACAGGTTCGAACAAGACGACTTCTCTACGCAGGACCTCCAACCAACACTATACACCAGGTACATTGACGACACTTTCTTCTTCTGGACGCATGGAGAGGAGTCACGGAAAAAGCTACACAGTGATATCAACATGTTCCATCCCACCATCAAACTCATTTTGGACTATTCTCTACTATCTGTCTCATTCTTGGACACCTGCATCTCCATCAAGGATGGGCAGCAACTCAGCACCACACACAACCTCAAACCCACACATAACCTCACGATGCTACACTTCTCCAGCTTCCACCCAAAACAGCCATCCCCTTATGGACAAGCCCTACGCATACACAGGATCTGTTCAGATGAGGAGGAATGTGACGGGCACTTAGAAGTATTCAGGGATGCTCAACTCATTGACCGCCGGTTCCAACATGCCATGGTGAACCATGGGAAATGCAGGGTTATAGTTTCATAGTAATAGAAGCAAGAGTAGGCCATTTGGCTCGCCCAGTCCGCTCCGCCATTTATTAAGATCATGGCTGATTTATCCATCATCTCAGCTCCTCCTCCCTGCATTGTACCAACTACCCTTAAGTCCCTGACCATGCAAAACCCATCCAACCGTGTCTTCAATATACTTAATGAAGCTGCCTCTACTGCTTCCACAGGCAAAGAATTCCATAGATTCATGACTCTCTGGGAATAGTGGTTCCTCTTAATGTCTGTCCTAAATCTACTCCCCCTAATCTTGAGACCTGGTCTCATCCACCAGCAGAAATGTGTGGATAGGGTAGGGCTGCATTCCACAGTGCAATGAATTCCCATCTCCCACCAAAATCCCGGGTGTACTCAGTTGCAGTCTCACAATTGAAAGATTTTACTGTAACTTCTTCTGCTCCCACTTCTTCATAACCACATTTCTGCTTTCACTGAAGACGATTAGAATCATATAGCATGGAAACAGACCCTTCCGTCCAACCCGTCCGTACCGACCAGATATCCTAATTAATCTCGTCTCATTTGCTAGCATTTAGGCCACATCCCTCTAAACCCTTCCTATTCATGTACTCAGCCAGATGCCTTTTAAAATGTTGTAATTGTACCAGCCTCCTCCACTTCCTCTGTTAGTTTGTTCCATACATACACCACCCTCTGCAAGAAAAAAATGCCTCTCAGGTCCCTTTCCTCACCCACCTTAAACCTATGCCACTCTTGTTCTGGACTCCCCTACCCTGGGAACAAACCCTATTCACCCTATCCATGCCCCTTAGAAACTTCTAAGGTCACCTCAGCCTTGAATACTCCAGGGAAAACATTGCTGGCCTACTCAGCCTCTCCCTGTAGCTCAAACTCACCAACTCTGGCAACAGCCTTGTAGCCTCAACATAACCTCCCAACTCCTATACTCAATCCACTGACCAATAAAGGAAAGCATACCAAACACTTTCTTCACTACCATTTCTACTTGTGACTCCACTTTCAAGGAAAGGAACCTACACTCCCTGTCTCTTGGTTCAGGAACACTCCCCAGGACCTGACCATTTAGTGTATAAGTGTATAAGTCCTGTCCCAATTTGCCTTTCCAAAATGCAACACCTCACATTTCTCTAAATAAACTCCATCTACCATTCCTCGGCCCATTGGCCTATCTGATAAATTATAATTCATAATGAACTCTCTTTCCTCTTATTCCTGAGAAGCTGAAAATCTCCATCCCACACACTCTCCCTCCATTTTTACTTTGCTGAACCTCAGCCTGAAGGGTCTGGATCATTCCGATGAACAGGTCCACACTCAGGGGGATCTAACTGAAACATACAGAATACTGAACAGCCTGGCCAAAGTGGACATTGGGAAGATGTTTCCCCTGGTAGGAGAGACTAGGACTCGATGGCACAGCCTTCGAGTAAAGGGAAAACCTTTCAGAATAGAGGCAAGGAGAAACTTCATCAGCCAGAGAGCAGTGAATCTATGGAATTCATTGCCACAGAAGGCTGTGGAGGACAAGTCACTGAGAAAATTTAAGACGGAGACAGATCGGTTCTTGAGTATCAAGGGGATTGAGCGTTACAGGGAGAAAGTGGAAGAATGGGTTTGACAAAACTCATCAGCCATGATAAAATGATGGAGCAGAGCTGATGGGCAGAATAGCATTATTTCTGCTCCTATGTCTTGTGGTCTGTTGATGTCCTGGACACAGTGTCAGAATTGGGAGCAGGAGTAGGCCATTTGGTCTTTCGAGCTTGGACCAGCATTGAACAGATCATAACTGGATATGAATCTACTTCCATTTCGGTGGATAGGCTGAGACGTTTTCACTGGAAGTAAGTGAGGGCTGCAGATGCTGGAGATCAGAGTCCAGAGTGCGGTGCTAGAAAGTTACAGGTCAGGCAGCATCTGAAAAGCAGGAAAATCGACGGTTCAGGCATATGTCCTTCATCAGAGCTTATGCCCAAAACGTAGATTTTCCTGCTGCTCGGATGTTGCCTGACCAGCTGTATTTTTCCAGCACCACACTCGTTTTCACTGGACCACAGGAGATTGAGAAGTGACCTTATAGAGGTTTACAAAATCATGAAGGGGATAGATGAGATGAAAGGCAGGGGCCCTTTCCCTGGGTGGGGGTTTCAAGATTAGAGAGCAATTTTGAAGGAGACAGGACAAAGGTTTAAAAAGTCATGAGGGGCATGATTTTTTTTTTTTAAACAGAGTGGTTTGTGTGGAATGAATGTCCAGAGGAAGTGGTGGATGCAGGTACAGTTACAATGTTTAAAAGGCATTTGGATAAGTACATGAATAGGAAAGGTTCTGAGGGATATGGGCCAATCTAGGTGAGACTAGTTTAGTTTCAGTACATAGTCAGCATGGAGTAGTTGGACTGAAGGGTCTGTTTCTGTGTTGTATGACTAACTGTTCTGTACTGATCTTAAAACCATTTTCTGCTTTCCCCCCATAAACATCCACTTCTTTGTTGTTCAAAGATCAAGTGAACCTAGCCTTGAATACATTCAATGAGCCCCTCACTGCAGGAAGACATCCCCAATTCTGAACTCAGTTCCTCTTGCTAATGTACCACTTGCTTTGCTCATTGCTTGCTGCACCTGTCTGACAACTGGCGATCGCTAGACGCTGAGCCCCCTTTGTACATCCATACATCATTCCTGATGAAGGGCTCATGCCCAAAACGTGGATTGTCCTACTCCTCGGATTCTGCCTAACCTGCTGTGCTTTTCCAGCACCACACTTTTCAACTCTGATCTCCAGTATCTGCAGACCTCATCTTCTCCACATCCCAATATATCACCATTTAAACAATGCACCTCCTTTCTGTTTTTTTTTCACAGCAAAGGCAATAACTTCAAATTGCGGTACTGTATTTGCCATGTGTTTGCCAAATGTGGTCTTCTCGACATCGGGGAGACCAAACGTAAACTTGGGGAATGGTCCACAGCTGAAGCCGCAGAGTCCGAATGGACCTCCCAGTCACCACCCATTTTAATTCCCCTTCCCGACATAATCACTTTAGGCCTCCTGCATTTCCACAACGAACCAAACTGTAAATTAAAGGAACACCTCATCTTCCGCCTGGGCAGCCAACAGCCCGGAGGCCTCAACACCGCGTTTTCCAATTTCAAATAACCTCCCTTTCCATCACCGACTCCCTTCCCAGTCCTTCCCATTCCACTCTTCCTTACCACCAACCAGATTCCTTCCACCCACTTATCAACCAGGTTGTACCCTCTACCTCTCTCCAGCTATCTCCACTTCACCACCCTGTCCGCAGCACACCCTTGTTCTGCATCCTCCCCTACACCCATCCCCAGTCTGGAACAAGGGTTACACCCGAAATGTCGACTTCTCCACCTCCTGATGCCTCCTGGCTTGCTGCATTCTTCCAGTCTCCTGCCGGTCTATTTTGCCAATTGAGACACAGACCTGGACCAACATTTCCCGAGTCTGCCCCCTCCCTGGATTTGTTCCCTCTCCTTTCAGTTGCTGCATCTCAACAATTAAACCCCAGAATGAAAAATAAATAGAAAAAGGGGTGAGACAAGAGTGTTGTACTCACAGATGTTAGACAGAGGAAGGAAGGTGCAGTCTGGGCTGAAGCTCAATCTTCATTCTGAGAGAGTGGAGCAGCAGCAGCTTCAGAAGGTCATGGTCCAGCTTCTGCTTTCAGACAGTAGGGGAGCTCTGATTGGCAAGAGGACAAGTCACCTTCAGGTTCTCCAGTGTTCCTTATCGGTCCATCAAAAGAAGATCTTGCGCCTTTTCTGCCGACAGCAAGGAACATGCCAAATATTTTGGTGACACCACTGAACACGCGCCCTGCAATATGCTCTGTGGCGATACTAGTGTTACTGACAGATATTAAGTGTCCAAATACCAAGAGGAGAAAAAAGGGTAGAGCCACAATTTTTCTTTCCCACATGGCTTGACATTTTATTGTTTTGGCATTTTGTCTGGCTGCTCAATCTCTTTGTGTTTTCCCCAGTGTAGCGGTAAAGTTCAGAACTAGAGGGCATAGGTTTAGGTTGAGAGCGGAAAGATATAAAAGGTACCTAAGGGGCAACGTTTCCATGCAGAGTGTGGTGCGTGTATGGAAGGAGCTGCCGGAGGAAGTTGTAGAGGCTGGTTCAATTACAACATTTAAAAAGGTATCTGGATGGGTATATGAATAGGAAGAGTTTAGAGGGATATGAGCCAAGTGCTGGCAAATGGGACTAGATTAATTTAGGATATCTCGGAGAAAGTGAGGACTGCAGATGCTGGAGATCAGAGTTGAGAGTGTTGGAAAAGCACAGCAGGTCAGGCAGCATCAGAGGAGCAGGAGAATTGACATTTTGGGCATAAGCCCTTCAACAGGAATCTTTTCTGAGGATGTAGAATCTGGGTTGCAGTTCTGGGAAAAGTGAGGCTCTGAGCTTGGGCAGGACTGACTGCAGGTAAAGTAGATGGCTGATAGTGTGCAGTGGAGGATCCAAAAAGAGAATCGTTGGTGAAGGTTTTGGATTTGTAGTGTGTACTGGGGTATCCTGTTCAGGTCCAAATTGGGTTGGTCTGAATGTGGTCTGGAGTCCATGTGGGATCAGATGGTTCCATTGCTAAGCAATGAGAAAGGAGATATGGCTGTGGTAGTCAAATTGTTTGAGGACATGGCTGAAGAAATTCTGGGCAGAGGAGAGGACTTGGGGGGGGGGGGGGGGGGTTACAGTGAGAGAGGGACTCTCAGATCTTTATAGACAGAGGAGTAGAACCTCTTCCAGGGAGGCATCCATGGAAGAGACTTCGCAGTAATGTTGAAATCAACTAGGAGAAAGTGAGGACTGCAGATGCTGGAGATCAGAGGAGAGAGAGTGTAGTGCTGTAAAAGCACAGCAGGTCAGGCAGCACCTGAGGAGCAGGAGAATTGACGTTTCGGGCATAAGCACTTCATTATGATGAAGGGCTTATGCCCGAAACATCGATTCTCCTGCTCCTTGGATGCTGCCTGAGCTGCTGTGTTTATCCAGCACTATACTGTCAACACTAATTTTGGATATCTGGTCAGCATGGACAGGTTGGACCAAAGGGTCTGTACAACTCTATGAGAAGCATACCTTGACAAATTACAAACTAGTGTATGTCCTTGTTAACAAGGCTTAGTACACCACATGCTTTACTAACCATTCTCAACAGGATCCTACCCCTTCAATGACTGAGGAACATATACATGCTGGGGAATTGCACAGGTAATAGCAAGGAGTAAACAGCGCAGGGATTTTGAAAAAGAGAGGATAAACAGCACAAGGATTAAAAGAGTGAGGGTAAAAATCACAAGCCCCAGTAAAAGCAGATGGAACGAGAGTGTAGGGACGGGACGGGACGCACATTCCTTCCCCTCCGTTCCCCCCGCCCCCCCACAACCTGCCTCACCTTTCACCTCCCGGGCCCAGTACCTTCCAGGTGGCCCCATAGTTGACACAGGGGCCGCCCCACGACCAGTAGAACTCCACCACCCAGGCGGCCGACGAGTTCCCAAGCAGGCCCTTAACCCCATCCGCCTCCAGAATGCTCACCGGCTCCTGCCTGCTGGACAGCCGGCCGGTGTGGCCGTGACACAGCAGCTGCACCAGGAAGGCGGCGGTGCCCAGTGACGGGTGTCTGCCCCGGGCCGCACGGCGCCATTTTCCTAACGGCCGCCCTCCCGCCGCTTCCCCGCTCGAGCGACTTCTCCTCCCAACCGCCTTCGCCCCCGCGTGACGTCTGCACGGGGGGATGGGCGGGGCCGGGGGAGCCTCACCGTCACCAAGCAACAGCCACCTCGCGCTACAACTGCTCATTCACAAAAACAAACTCTCCTGTCTCGCTCTGCAGCTGCAGGGGGGGACACTGCCACGTTTCCAGGAGCCCTGTCTACATTGGGAAAGCTCACGGCTCAATTTAAACAGATATTCCGACATATAACGGAACGGCGTCATATCTAAAGGGGGCAATCTGCATTTTAAAGGGACGTGAACATTTTCAAGGGCTATTTCTGCAAATAAAGAGATTTAATGGACAAGAGCTCGTGGGTCCACAGTTAAAATGCTTTAAACAACCGTTTTTTATTTCACTGCCTTCCCAGGATACAGAATTTCTCTCATCTGAAATTGTTTGCCCAGAAAAAAAATCCAGCAGGAATATGATTGTGGAGCTATCACTAAAAATGTCTAATTTGGGTCACCCAACGTTATTAATGGAAGAACATTATCTCTTCAAGGTTCGATTTGCCCATCAAAATTCCTTGAATTTAAGGTGTTCCATTGTTGTTTCAATTATGATCCATTAAAAAGCAATATCCAGTCTCATCTGAGTGCAGAACCAACTCAACTGGCTGAACAACCGAAACAACTATTCTGTATGAACTTTAGATGTGACATCCTCTCCCTCTCTCTCTCTGTTGACCCAATGGGATTAACCAGGGCTGGAAGTACCACTCTCAGAATACGATTGTTGATCTACAGTTTGCTTCTGCTGCTGAACATAAGGATTTAAAAGCTGCTAGCCTGATCCCGCACAATGCACAAAAACAGACTGTTCACCCATGTCTGCGCAGAGGATAATTTTCACTTGGAATGGATCACAAAATAACAACTGTTACCACGCAAACTGCAGGCAGTCAATCCATGTAATATTTTATAAATTCCTACTTTGGAAATAGGACCAGTCTGATTCAAGATTGGGATACTGATAGACTCGAACCTCACACCTTTAAAGCATTGTCTGAACTGAGATGTCACCTATTTTTTATAAAACCTTAAGTCATCTCGAGAATGTGATTTAAAAGATTTATATTAATGAACCAAAACCTGCAACCCATTCTAAAAGATGAAAGAGGTAACAGCAATCTAGGCTTGTTCAATATATCCTATCAGTTGCATGACACTGTGATCTTTTGCTATAAAATCTCTGTCTTATTACCCTGCTCCACAGCTACCCGATGAAGGAGCAGCACTCCAAAAGCGAGTGCTTCCAAATAAACCTGTTGGACTATAACCTGGTGTTGTGAGATATTTAACTCTATCCACCCCACTCCAATACCAGCCCCTCCATAGCGTATCTCGTGAACACAGCCCACACCTCCCGGTGCTGCTATTATACTTTACAATGCCAATGAAATGACTTACTCTGCACGTCTGAAAAATTCCCAATTTCTCAAGATACTAGCTTCTCATTCACTGCTCCATTTGATATGCGACATTGGAAACTTAGTGCAGCAGGCTGAAAGAAATGAGCAGCTTTAAAAATTAAAACTCTTGGAGCTCAAAGCTTTCAATGAGAATCTGAGCCCGGCAGTAAGTTCGGGTAACCTTTATTGTGACCCAGCTTTGTTACAGCTTCAGAAGCCCCCCAGCAAAAAAACGTAGAAAAATGAACTGCTTTTTAAACAGTTCAAAGCACACACACTCTCCACCCATCCCACCTCACCTTCTTTACTGTTTGTCACCACCAAGCTGTCCCTTTGTAACTGGATCCTTGGTACAGCGTAACTCGAAGGAAGTATTGCCTCACTCAGCAAAAAAAAAAATTGTCAATTCAGGTTGCAATGCAGCTTCTTGATGAACAACCAGATACGAAATGGTTAACGTCCCCAGGAAGGTGGGAGCAAAATGGAACATCAAGACATTAACACCAACACACTTCAGTCAAACATCTCTGCTCCCAGTAAGGGCAAAACATCCTGAAACTCCAGTCTTCACCATCAGATTTCTGCTTTCACAGAAGACGATTAAAGTCATACAGCACGGAAACAGACCCTTCGGTCCAACTTGTCTGTGCCAAACAGGTATCCTAAATTAATCTAGTCCAATTTGCCTGCATGTGGTCCATATCCCTCTAAATCCTTTCTATTCATGTACGCAATCAGAAGAATTTTAAAATTCCCCTCTCACCTCAAACATATGTCCCTCTAGTTTTGGACTCCCCTACCCTGGGGTAAAGACCTTGGGTATTCACCCTAGCCATGCCGCGTATGAATGTCAACATGGTCACCCCTCAGCCTCCGATGCTCCAGGGAAAATATCCCCAGTGTATTCAGGCTCTCCCTGTAGTTTAAACCCTCCAACTCTGGCAACAGCCTTGTCAATATTTTCTCACCCCTTTCAAAGTTACACAATATCTTTCCAATAACAGGGAGACCAGAAACAAATGCAGTCTTCCAAACATGGCCTGTACAGCTGCAACGTGACCTCCCAACTCCTATACTCAATGCTCTGACCAATAAAGGAAAGCATACCAAATGCTTTCTTCACTATCCTGTCTACAGCGACTCCACCTTCAACGAACTATGAACCTGCACTCCAAGGTCTCTTTGTTCTACAACACCCCTCTGAAGTGTGTCAGTCCTGCCTGCATTGCTTGACCAAAATGCAACCACGCATTTTCATCTGCCACTCCTTGGCTCTTCAGCCCATCCAATCAATTCTAATTTATAGTGAACTCTTTTTTCCTCTCTCATTCCCTAGAATTTGAAAATCTCCATCCCACATAATCTCCCTCCATTCTCAGTTTGCTCAACCTAATCACTGCTGTACCACAACCTGCAGGGTCTGGTTCATGCTGGTTAACAGGCCCACACTTGGGGGGAGGGGGGTTCTAATTGAAACATAAACAATACTGAATCCTGAACGGCCTGAATAGAGTGGACATTGGGAAGATGTTTCCATTGGTTGGAGAGACTAGAACCAGTGGGCACAGCCTTCAAGTGGTATGGTGGTGAGTGGTGAATCTATGGAATTCACTACCACAGAAGGCTGTGGAGGCCTGTCATTGTGGATATTTAGGACTGAGATGGAGACTTTGAATATTCAGGGGATAGAGGGTTACGGGGACAAAGTGAGAGAATGGGGTTGAGAAACCCATCAGCCATTATTAAATGGCGGAGCAGACCCGATGGGCTGAATGGCCTAATTTCTGCTCCTATGTCCTATGGTCTCTTGCTGTCCTGGACACAGTGTGAGAACTGGAATCAGGAGTAAGCTATTTGGTCTTTCAAGCCTGCACCAGCATTCAACAGATCATAACTGGATATGAATCTGCCAACATCTACGTGGATAGGCTGGGACATTTTCACTGGAGCATAGGAGGCTAAGAGGTGACCTTACCGAAGTTTATAAAATCATGAGGGACATAGATGAGGTGACCGCCGTGTATCCTTTCCCTCGGGTGGGGGTTTCAAGATTAGGCAGCAAATTTGAAGGGGTGAGGAGAAAGACTTTAAAAAGGCATGATGGGTAACTTTTTTTGGCATACAGTGGTTTGTGTGTGTAATGAATGTCCAGAAGAAGTGGTGGGTGCAGGTACAGTAACAACATTGAAAAGACATTTGAATAAATACATGAATAGGAAAGGTTGGGAGGGGCATGGGCCAAACGCAGGCAGGTGGGACTAGTTTCGTTTGTGAATATAGTCAGCACGGACTAGTTGGACTGAAGGGTCTGTTTCTGTGATGTATGACTCTAAATGTAACTCTGTAAAATCATTTTCTTGCGTTCACTTATTTGATGTTCAAAAATCAGATGAATGCAGCCTTGGATATATTCAACGACCACCTAACTGGAGGAAAGCATCTGCACTTTACAACAGAATTCCTCTTGGCAAAATACCATTTGCCATGCTGATTGCTTGCTGCGCCTGTCTGACAACTGGTATTGACTGGTGTCGAAGGACGCTGAGGCCCCTTTGTACATCCATACAGCATTCACGATGAAGGGGTCGGGTCCGAAACATCGACTCCCCTGCTCCTTGGATGCTGCCTGACCTACTGTGTTTTCCCAGTGCCACATTTTGACTCGAATCTCCGGCATCTGCAGTTCTCCTTTTCTCCACAACCCAATACATTAACGTTTAAACAATACACCTCCTTTCTGCTTTTTTTCACAACAAAGGCTATAACTTCACATTACGGTATCCATTTGCAAATTGTGGTATTCTCTACATCGGGGAGACCGAGCGTAAACTTGGGAATGGTTCGCCGAACATTGCAGCCGGGTCCGCAGAGGCTGACCAGACCTCCCCGTCACCACCCATTTTAATTCCCCTTCCCACTCCATTTCTGACATGAACATCTTTGGCCTCCTCCATTGCCACAACAAACTAAACCACAACTTGGAGGAACAACACCCCATCTTCCACCTGGGCAGCCTACAGCCCAGAGGACTCAACACAGAGTTCCCCAATTTCAAATAACTTCACTTCCCATCCCCCGATTACTTTCTCAGCCTCGACCCCTCCTTTGCACTCCTCTCTGCCACCAACCAGATTCCTTCCTCCCATTGACCAATCAGGTCGCACCCTCCACCTGTCTTCACCTATCCCCACTTCACCATCGTGTCCCAAGCACCCCTTTTCTCTGTATCACTCCCTGTACCCAATTCCAGTCCTGAACAAAGGTTACACCAAGATATCGACTCCTCCACCTCCTGATGTTGCCTGGCTTGCTGTGGTCTTGCAGCCTGCTGCCTGTCTATTTTGCCCATTACGACACAGACCTGGACCAACGTTTCCAGAGTCTGTCCCCTCCCGGATTCACTCCCTTTCCTTTCAGTTGTTGCAAGTCAACAATTGAACCCCAGAACGAAAAAGAAATGGAAAAGCGGGTGCAAAAAGAGAGTACCGCACTCACAGATATTGGACAGAGGAAAGAATTTGCAGTCTGGTTAAAGCTCAATCTTCATGCAGAGAGAGAGAGGAAGAACAGCAGCTTCAACACCTCATGGTCCAATTTCCGCATTCAGTCAATGGGATGGCTCTGATTGGCAGGAAGACCAGTCTCTTTCCGGTCCTCCTGGGCGTCCTATTGGTCCATCAAGAGAAGGTCGCGCGCCGTTTTTTCCAGACAGCGATGACAATGCCCAGTGTTTTGCTGACACTGGCAGGCATGCGTAATACGTTTTTTGGAGATGGTGTTATTTATACATTTAAATGTCCAAGTGCCAAAAGGGAAAAAAAGGGTACAGCCACAATTGTTTTATTGCTTTTGCATTTTGTCTCGCTGCTCAACTTTTGTACATCTTTTCCCCTTGTTGAGAGAGAGAGAGAGAGAGAAAGACAGACAGACAGAGAGTCCCCCAGTGAGCTGACTGTGGGAAGGAGCTTTAACCAGTTACACAGACTGAAGAACTATTACACTATTCGCAGGAGGGAGTGACTGTACACGTTTCCTGAGTGTGATCACAGTTTCACTTGTTCATCAGAAAGAGAGAGCCAAAAGGACACCAGAACTGCGGAGAAGTCGTGGGAATGTGGGGACTGGGGGAAGGGATACCATTCCCTGTCAGCACTGGAGATTCATCAGCTCAGTCGCATTGGGAAGAGGCAGTTCTTCAAAACATTACTACAACATTATTTCCCATTGACAAAAATACATTCACGCTGCCTGATTACCTTGAATTTATACAAGTGCCTTGTCATAACATCTTTAATTATACCTTTCGACATTTTCCCTATGACATATGTTAAGGTAAATGGTCTGCAGTTTCCCATTCTCTGTCTCCCTCCTCGAAGAAAAAAAAGAGTTTACCAATTTAAAGAAACCTTCCCTGAAACTAATGGCGTTTGGAAAATTAAAACCAATGTTTTAACTATTTCACTGGTTAGTGTTTCTTTAAGAGTCTTGGATGAAATCCTTCAGGTACCCGGAACTTGTCAACTTATAGTTCCAACAGTTTAGTCAGTTTCCCTGGTATTTGTAATTTTCTTCAGTTCCTCCCTCCTTTTCAATTCCTGATTTACAGCTAGTTCCAGGGTGTTACTTGTATCCTCTCTCGTGAAGACAGATTCAAGCTCTTTTCAATTCATCTACCATCTCTTTATACTCCGTTATTGAATCTCCAGACTCATTTTCTATAGAACCAACACTTATTTTGTTAACTTTTTTTAAAGAAAGCTGAAGAAACTTTCCAACCTGTTTTTATATTTTTGGCTAACTTTCGAACCCTAATTGCTGTGCTACTGCCTGCATTATTTCAGCTGTTTTGCCCGAGCTGTCAACTCGAGCATCAACCTGTCTGCTTCTTCTATTGAACTGACCTTGATTAAGTGTTGCAAAACACACAAGGACAAGTCTTTCCTCTCCAGAACGTCTTGGTACTTAACATGATAAAATTCACTTTGAAATATTGTTCATTCAAACTTTACCAAGCACATCCTACAGATTCAAAATTCAACAATGAGATGCAGTTTTGTTACAATCATTCAGTTTGAAGAGAAAAATTATTCATTTTGAAGAGAAGTTTGAAAACCCAGTCATTAACTGGAAGAACAACTTTTTTTTGTTTAAAAATGTGAAAACCTAATCAACAGGAGTAACTTTGCAGAATAGTATGTATGGCATTAAATTGTAAATCTAGTTTTCTTTCCTTCCCTGCCATAGTTCCCACAAATCTTTATATGAATCTTGATAGTTCATTCACTTACTGGGAATAGTCCAAGACATGCAATATCTTTCTAGGATTCACTTGAATTCTTCTCAGGATTCCAAGTATATCTGGTAATTTTATGAGGATGCCTCCATTAGCTTTTGGCTAAGTGAACTTCTAGATTTCGTTTGAGACTTCAAGGTTTAGATTGATCAGTTTGAATGTCGGTTGGAAATACCTCTGGTTCCTCATGGCTGTCAGTACTTTTAATCTCACAGCACCTAGTGCGTGAATGACTAAGCTGCTGCTGAACACAAACTGCTTTCTGTCAGCAATGCAAACTGCACGGTGGGTTGTTCTCACCATCTGGAAAAATGAAGGGGCAATCTCAGTCAGGATAGCACAACAACACTTCTTCCTCAGGAGGCTTATGCAATTCAGTATATCAATAATGACCCTCACTAACTTTTACAGATGCACTATAGAAAGTGTTCTATCTGGATGTGTAACAACCTCGTCTGGCTCCTGCTTTGTCCAGAATGATAAGATACCCAGAAGGTTTTATGCGCATCGCAGACCATCATGGACGTCAACCTACCATCCATGGTCTCCACCTACACTTCTCTTTGCCGCAGAAATGCTGCCAACCCCCTAATGCTCTCTCACAACTTCAGAAGATACAGAATCTGGAAACACATGCACCAGATTCAGAAAGAGCTTCTTCCCTGCCATTGTTAGACTGATGAATGGACTCTCTTTGTACAAATGGAATGATCTGCAGAGAAAGTGGTGGAGGCTTGCACAATTACAATATTTAAAAGGCATCTGGATGGGTGAATGAATTAAGAAAGGTTCACAGGGATATGGGCCAAGTGTTGGTAAATGGGACTAGATTTATCCAGATTAACTGGTCAGCATGAACGAGTTAGACTGAGGGGTCTGTTCCCACGCTGGACATCTCTATGACTCTGTCCAATGCTCACTTACCGTCCCCTTCAATAACAGCATAATTGGAAGTATATGACATAGCTACAACACATAATTACAACAATTAATTATAATCGAATGTGAGAAAACCACGAAGAGCACGTTGAATGTTTAACAACTCAATAACACTAGACAAATCTCTGACCCTTTTCACGTTCCAGTTCTGATAAATGCCATGAGGATCAGAAAGCCTTAAGAGAGCGCGAATCTGAAAGCTCTTCGCTTGCATTCACACTATCCGCCGCCAGTTGATACAAGTGTACAGTGCCTTCCCTCTTCTCTCTCCCTCCCAGAATGAGGAATAGAAAGGGGGAGATATTGCTTTGCTCCCAGATATTGCCCAGAGTTGGGGAGGTCTCAGTCTGAAACTGATCGCACTACTTCCGCGTTGTGACGTCCTCATACGGGGCGGGACGTACGGTGGGAGCTGGCCGATGACGATTCCGTGTTCCAAGATGGTTCTCTTCTATTGACCACGCGTTATGACATCACACAGTTAAACTGTGAGCCAATTGGAATCCCTGGATGACCGGAAGGAGACTGGTCCGCCGGCCAATCAGAACCGCCGTATTGACTGAATGCGGAAGTTTGACAATGAGCTTCTGAAGCTGATGCTGCTCCTCTCTCCCTGAATGAATATTGAGCTTCACCTCAGACTGCAGCTTCCTTTCTCTGTTCACTATCTGTGAGTACGGCACTTTCTTTTCTCACCCACCTTTCTATTCTGGGGTTAAACTGCTCAGTTTCTGACTCTTTATTCCATCTAGTCCATGCTGAACATGATTCTAAACTAGCTAGTTTCCACCTGCCTGGAAGTGGTCTCCCATTTCAGGGAGAAATGAGGAATTTATTCTTTTCTTGTTAGTTTATGGAATGTTCCCCCACAGAAGGTAATGGAGACTGGCTCATGGAATGTATTCAAGACTTAATTGAAGAGAATTTTAAATGACAGGGATATGAAAGGTTATGGAGAACAGCAGGAAATGGAGTGACGGCCAAAGCAGCACAGATATGATTTTATGGAACAGCAGAGCAAACCCCAGAAGCTGAATGGCTCACTCCTGGTTCAATCTGTGACAACCTGTGTCAGGGCAGGAAGAGGTGAGCATAGATCCATCAGTCAACATTTTTTAGGAGAATGTGGAGCATGGGGCAATATTAACTAGTGAGAATGGAGGGACACTGTGGCATTGAGAAGAAAGAATGTACCACAGGAACCAGAATTGTCTGTTTGGAATTTCTATCCTTTGTAGATAGTGATGTCTTCTGCATTCTCTATTTTACAGGATATGAGAATGGATGGAATTGCAGCCATAAATCTCAAAACAAGATCTGATCGAGACAATTGATTCACTGGCACAGGAATGTTATCAGTCTTTTGAATCTCACTGGAAATTTTATTTCTCTTCTGTCTTGTCTGCTTTGAAATGTTTCAAACTTCAGTGAGGCTGAAGTACACAGGCCTCAGTGATCGTGTACCAGTGAACTGACTGTGGGAAGAGCTTTAAGCGGGTACAAAGTCTGAAATAACAACATCCCGTTCGCAGCAGCAAGACATAGAACACCTTCCATTTGTGAATGGTCCTTCAACTAATTGTCAACACTAGAAGGCGGTGGGGATTCCCACGTGATGAAGAAACCGTGGAAATGTGGAGACTGCGGGAAGGAATTCAAATTCCCATGCTTGCTTGAAAGCCATCGCCGCCGTCACACTGGGGAGAGGCAGTTCACCTGCTGTGTGTGTGGGAAGGGGTTTACCCATTCATCCGCCCTAGTGACCCACCAGCGGGTTCATACGGGGGAGAGGCCTTTCACATGCAATTTGTGTGGGAAGGCGTTCGTTCAGTTATCCACCCTGCATAGTCACCAGCGGGTCCACTCTAGGGAGAAGCCTGCTCTGTGTGTGGGAAGGCATTCAACCAGTCTTCCAACCTCCAGAGTCACCAGCGGGTCCACATCGGGGAGAGGCTGTACACCTGCTCTGTCTGCGGGAAGGCGTTCGTTCAGTTATCCACCCTGGTGACCCACCGGCGGATTCACACTGGGGAGAGGCCGTTCACCTGCTCCATGTGCGGGAAGGCGTTCACCCAGTCTTCTGCCTTGCTGACCCACCAGCGAGTCCACACCGGGGAGAGGCCTTTCTCCTGCTCAGTGTGCGGGCAGGTATTCACACGGTCCTCTGCCTTGATGAACCACCAGCGGGTTCACACCGGGGAGAGGCCTTTCTCCTGCTCAGTGTGCGGTAAGCACTTCAGCGATTCATCCACCCTGCGGCGACACTGGTGGGTCCACACCAGGGAGAGACCATTCACCTGCTCCATATGCGGGGAGGGCTTCATTGATTCGTCTTCTCTGCGGAGACACTAGCGGGTCCACACCGGGGAGAGACCGTTCACGTGTTCCATCTGTGGGAAGGCATTCATTCAGTCCTCTAACCTGCAGAGTCACCAACGGGTCCACACCGGGGAGAGGCCGTTCACCTGCTCAGTGTGTGGGAAGGGGTTCATTGATTGGTCTTCCCTGCGGAGACACCAGCCTATCCACACTGGGGAGAGACCGTTCACCTGCTCCGAGTGCGGGAAGGGATTCAGTCAGTCATGCCATCTGCTCAGATACCAATCCAGTCACACTGAGTAGTGAACATTTGGATGCTTTGTGGGTGTTACTTGTCTTAATATTCAAGAGCTGAAAATGTGTTGCTGGAAAAGCGCAGCAGGTCAGGCAGCATCCAAAGAGCAGGAGAATAGACATTTCGGGCATGAGCCCTTCAGGATTCCTGAAGAAGGGCTCATGCCCGAAATGTCGATTCTCCTGCTCCTTGGATGCTGCCTGACCTGCTGTGCTTTTCCAGCAACACATTTTCAGCTCTGATCTCCAGCATCTGCAGTCCTCACTTTTTCCCTTAATATTCAAGAGGGCATATATTCCCTGGTGAGTTGAGCACCTATTAAGACACACTTACTGATTTGGAGCATGTACTGAAGTCAGGAGGTGTGTATCTGTCATGTTTGACTCCGAAGAAATCTGGCTCCAGTTTCTCCAACCCCGCCAGGATGATGTGACATATTGTGTTATAGGTCTCTTTACTAACCCACTCTCAAACGCTTTCTATTTAGTCATTCATAACTCTTTTCTAAGCTGCTCACAGGAGCCCTATATCTAATAATACTGCATTCCCATTTCATTCACTCATAACTCTTTCCTATCACATAGCTTTATTCGTTCATTCATAAAATTGCAGTTTTGTAGTATATTTTACTATTACAAAATAGAATAAGTTAAAACACCTCTTTTGACTCATTCCTGCTTTTTCACACCTTCATCCCTTACCAGCCCTTGCTACTAGCAGTGTTTTAGGCCTATTTCTGCATCAAAAGCTACCTCTGAATAACTGTCAACATAGTAATGTTTTCAGAACAATACCTCCCTGCCATCTTATCACCATGAAAGAATAGAATATTAATCAGCACTTGCCAACTGTCTATCGGGACCTGAATAAATACATCAATACATAAATACATCAAGTAGTTTTCCTGACTCGCAGCCACTGTCCCCTTTAAGAAGCTGACTATCGAGACTGTGCTTCTATGAAATTGCAGGAATGAATGAAACTCATGCTGGCAAATACTAAACATATCTCACAATCCAGCAGTGATAAACAGTTTAATATCCTTTATTATTTTATTCAGTGCAGGTACAATATCTAACTTATTTAGAGCATATAGGCCGAGTAGTTTTACTAACATTTGCTGACTTAAAAGACGAAAGGACTAACACCTCTTAATTCTGCAAGCAGACCACACAGACAATCTCAATCCTATCAGGAGTAGCAGCCAGCGTTTGTGTACAATAGATAAAACAATGGAACACCATAGTGACGGGTGTTAATCTCTGTAAGAGCTGTGTGTAAAGAGGCTGCTGTCAGGACGGTATTTTGGGATTCCATCCCCACCTCAAGCTTGTGCAACTTGCGGTTGCTGAATAAAGAGACTATTTGAACACGATCCCACAACAGGAACAGAGAATGCTCGCCCAGTGCTGAAGGTTGGACAAAAAGGAAAACTAAAGTTTCTGACAGTGGCTGACAATCCGAGTGGCGTTTGTGAGAAATGCCCGGAGCTATGTGGAAATTGTCAGGGTCTGGGTGACCCAACGATGTTCCCGAGCCACACAACAAGTGGCAGGGTAGAGGGGGGAATGTGGACATGGGTTATGTCCCCACCATAGCGCTGGACAGCATGGAAACTGACCTTTCCATCCAACTTGGCCATGCTGACCAGATATCTGAAGTTAATCTCATCCCATTTGCCAACATTTGACCCATATCTCTCTCAATTCATCTATCCATCCAGATGACTTTGAAATGTTGTAATTGTACCAATCCCACCACTCCCTCTGGTAGCTCATTCCATACATGCATCAACTTCTGTGTGAAAAGGTTGCCCCTTAGATCCCTTTCCCCATCTACCTTAAACCTATGCCCTCTAGTTATGGACACCAAAGGGTCTGATTCCATGCTGTACAGCTCTATGAATCTAGTGTAAGTGATAACATATTGGTGGTACACATTTGATGGGCCAAAGGGCCTTTTCTGTACTGTATGATTCTGTGATCAGAAAACTCCTGTAGAGTTCCACAAAAAGGAATGCTCTCTTAATTGGACACTATTTATAACAGATTAATGCAATAATAACTTTAACGTGGAATTTAAGAACAGACATCATTCCATTAGAGCACGTTCTTTCTGCACTGAAACCATTCTGTTGTTGGTGGGAGATCAGGCTGAGGAGCTTTAACTATTTAGGTTTAGATGTTATGCATATAAGTCTGGAATAACAGTGGATTAGGAATCGTGTTTAGAGAGAATGGTACTCCAAGCCCCTCTCATCCTGTTGTGTTAACGAGAGAGAGAGGATGTCACATCTACAGATCCGACAGAAGAGTTGTGCAGCTTGTTCGGTCAGTTGAGTTGGTTCTGCTCTCAGACAAGACTGGATGTTGATTTTGATGGATCCCTATTAAACGCTACATCAGAACACTCCAAATCCAAGGAATGTGTCATGAGTAGATCAAACATGACATTTGGAGAAATAGGTGCTGACATTTCTATCCTTGTGGGGGCTGGGGAAGTCTTCAGATCAGGGAACGTATGTGGAGAGAGAATTGGTTAATGTCTCGTGTCTGATCTCACTCTCATTCAGAACTGAAAGGGGCTGGAAAATGCTCGTTTTTATGGTATAGACAGAGGGGGGAGTAAGACCGAGGGGAACATCTGGTGAGAAGTACCCCGAGCCAAAGAGATAGATTGCTAATGATGGTGAAGGTGAGATTGAGGTATCATATGGGTGTTAATGGAAGTGTGAAAGGGAGAAAGCATCCACACTGCTCAGAACAAAGTCAACAAGACATGCCTGTGTGAGCAAATGGAACAAAATTGGAGAGGACTAAGCAGGGTAGACTGATACAGTGAATGGTAGACCCCTGGGGAGTGTTGCTGAATGAATCGCTCCAGGAGTGCAGACGTTAATCCTTGAAAGTGGAGTTGCGGGTAGACAGAGTGATGAAGAAAGTGCTTGCTTCGCGTGGGTCACAGCATTGATTAAATGAGTTGGGACGTCATGTGGTTGTACAGGACATTGGTGAGACCACTTTTATAACACGGCATAGAAGTCTGGTCGCCATTCATTTGGAAGGACCCTGTTAAACTTGTGAGGCTGCAGACAAGATTTACAGGGATGTTACTGGGACTGGAGGTTTTGAGTTATAGGGAGAGGCTGGGGCCTTTTTTTACCCTGGAGCGTTAGAGCCTGAGGGGTGACCTTATACTGATTTATAAAATCATGAGGGGCATGGAGAGAGTGAATAGCCAAGCTCTTTTTTTTCTCGGGGAGGGGGTGGGAGGGCATAGGTTTAAGGTGAGAGGGGGAAATATTTACAAAGGACCTAATGGGAAACATTTTCATGCAGAAGGTGATGTTTGGATGGAATGAGCTGTCAGAGGAAGTGGGTACAATTGCACATTTTAAAACGTATCTGGATGAAGGGTTCAGGTTTAGAGAGATATGGGCTAAATGTGGAACTTGGGTCTGGGCCAGATTGAGACATCTGGTCGGCATGGATGAGTTGAACCGAAGGGTCTGTTTCCGTGTAGTGTGACTCTATATCTATCCTCTATGACCAAAACCAGACCTCTTCACTGATAATCTTCCTGCTGGATTTTTTTTTTTTAGAGCACCCAATTTCAGGAGATTTCTGGTGGGTAAAATTGGCATCTGTCCTGTATCATGGAAATTCTGGAAAATAAAAATAAATAGTTCTCCCTGTGAATGGTACAATCCTCCCCACTGCTACCTCTCCAATGAACAATTACAATCCTTTCCGCCCCCACACCCATTCAGGGTACAGTCCTCCCCTACCCACATCTGACATGAATGGTATGACACTTGCTGTCTGAATTGTATAATTGTCCCCTTCCCATGTGAATGGTACAATCCTTCCACCCCCCCCCCCCCCCCCACCACAACCCATGAATAGTAGGATCCTTCTCAGTTACCCATTCCCCCCAGAATGGTACAATTCTCCCCTGAGAATCCTGAGCTGGGAACTCCTAAGTCTCTTTGTGTTTCCAGCATGGACCCTTTCTGGAACTCCACTTGCCCCCTCCTGAAAAATGTCCCTTTATACCACCACTTTGCCTTCTGCCAGCCAATCCTCAATCCATGGCGGCATGGTGGCACAGTGGTTAGCACTGCTGCCTCACAGCGCCAGAGACCCGGGTTCAATTCCCGCCTCAGGCGACTGACTGTGTGGTGTTCTCCCCGTGTCTGCGTGGGTTTCCTCCGGGTGCTCCGGTTTCCTCCCACAGTCCAAAGATGTGCAGGGCCAGGTGAGTTGGCCATACTAAATTGCTCGTAGTGTTAGGTAAGGGGTAAATGTAGGGGTATGGGTGGGTTTCGCTTCGGCGGGTCGGTGTGGACTTGTTGGGCCGAAGGGCCTGTTTCCACACTGTAATCTAATCTAATCTAATCTAATCTAATCTAACCTTGCCCCTAACACCTGGGACTCATCTTATTTCACAGCCTCCTGCGCTGCACCTTGTCAAAGGCCTTCTGGAAATCCAAATCACTCACATCCACTGGCTCTCCCTTTGTCTAACTTACTCATTCGCTGCTCAAAGAATCCTAATACATTTGTCAGACATGACCTCCTCTTGTCAAAGCCATGCCAATTCAGTTCTGTTTTACCATGCACCTCGAAATATTCCACACTCTCACCCTTCAAAATGCGTGTTCAGTTTACCCATTTTACAATAAATAAGCTCTTCTGTTAATTAAAATGTTACCAAGTTTAAAGACATCATATTATGTATGTCTTTGCCCCTTGTAATATATTATCCTTCTGAAGAAGTCCTTCAAAAAATATTAGCACAAGGTATGAAATGGACATTGGAGTGAAAAAGGATGAGAGATGTCTTAATAGAGGTATACAAGATGTTGAGAGGCATAGATAGAGTAGATAGCATTGGAAGAAATGATTGTTACAAGTCGGCATAATTTTAAGGTAATTGGAGGAAGGTTTGGGGGAGATGTCAGAGTAGGTTCTTCACGCAGAGTGGTGGGTGCATGGAATCCACTGCCAGCAGTGGTAGTAGAGTCCGATATATTAGCAACATTTAAGCGATAGGCACATGGAAGTTAGTACAATGAAGGGTATGCCTCATCTGAGAGTAGGATAAAGTGCCTGTACTGTTCTGTGTTCTATGTCAAAAGTTTCGGATTTGTGAGCAGTACAGTCAGATCCGAGCAAACAAGGACATGCAAGTCATACGGCGCTTAGACCGAGCGAGGCGTGCAGGGTTCCGGCTGCACAAGGGGTGCACAAAAGCAAGGTCAACATTTAGATTTCAAATTGGACCATTTGGATGGTGTTGGACAGAGGAAGGAAGTTGCCGTCTGAGTTAAAGCTCAACCTTCATTCAGAGAGAGGAGCAAGAGCAGCAGCAGCTTTAGAAGCTCATGGTCCACCTTCCGCATTCAGACAATACGGGGCGCTCTGATTGGCCGGATGACTCCTTCCGGTCCTCCAGGGTTTCCCAAAGATTGAGGAGAAAGTGAGTCTGCAGATGCTGGAGATCAAAGTTGAAACTTTATTGCTGGAACAGCACAGCAGGTCAGGCAGCATCCAGGGAACAGGAGATTCGACGTTTCGGGCACAGGCCCTTCTTCAGGAATCCCAAAGATTGGTCAGCCATCGACCAGAACGATGAGGGGCGGTGCCCCATGCCTATCTGACACATGCGCAACAGCACCTCCCTCTCAGCGCACGTGCACTGTCCGCCATCAGAAGAGGGGTTTCTCCATCGCATGGGAGTGTGGGAGATATAGCTGCCATTAAAGAGATTAAATCAAGTGTCTCATATGCTTCCTTAACTGTCCTACTCGTGTGTTGTTGTAGTACATCTCAGGAACCAACCTTTAATCGATTTTAAATGTATACACTGAATGAAAGACTACAGATGTTTACCTCTAAACTCTATTTCCAGTTCAGTGTCAGTATGTTGCTCTGTATCTGTCCTCAAATAAGGACCGAGTCAATTCCCTCCACCTGTCACTCCTGAACGTTGATTTTGTTTTTTGTTTGCACATTCGAACACTCTGTTTCAATCATTTGTTAAAAGTTATTCGTGGTACATGAGAGTTGCTGGCTGGCCAGCATTTTGTTCCCCTTGAGAAGGTGGTGATGGGCTGCCGTTTTGAACTGCTGTGGTCCACACGCTTCACGATGACCCACAATGTCCTTCGGGAGGGAATTCCAGGATTTAGACCCAGCAACACTGAAGGAACAGCAATATATTTCCAAGTCAATATGATGAGTGGCTTGGAGGGGTACTTGCAAGAGATTGTGTTCCCAAGTAGCTTTTGTCCTGGTCCTTCTAGCTGGAAGTGGTTGTTAGTTTGGAAGGTATTTTCTCAGGTTCTTTGCTGAATTTCTGTGGTGCGTCTTGTAGATAGTACACACTACTGGTTCTGAACAGTGGAGCAGAGGGAGTGCATGTATGTGGATATGGTGCCAATCTATCAGGTTACTTTGTCCTGGATGGTATCAAGTTTTTTTCAGTGATGTTGAAGCTGCACTCATCTAAGCTGGTGGGAGAGTATTCCACTTCACTGCTAAATTGTGCCTTGTAGAAGATGGACAGATGAAAGTATTTGACAAATGCACTGCTTCCACAAGATCTAGTGGATTTGTGCCACTTTTACCCACCAAAAAGCTCCGGACAGTGAGTGCATTATAACAAATCCAGTGGGAAGATTATCACTAAAAAGGTCAAGTTTCGCTCATAAAAGGTTTACAAAATTATGAGGGGCATGGATAGGGTAAATAGGCAAAGTCTTTTCCCTGGGGTCAGGGAGTCCAGAACTAGAAGGCATAGGTTTTGGGTGAGAGGGGAAAGATATAAAAGAGACTTATGGGGCAACTTTTTCACACAGAGGGTGGTACGGGTACGGAATGAGCTGCCAGAGGAAGTGGTGGAGGCTGGTACAATTGCAACATTTACGAGGCACTTAAATGGGTATATGAATAGGAAGGGTTTGGAGGGATATGGGCCGGGTGCTGGCAGGTGGGACTAGTTTGGGTTGGGATATCTGGTCAGCGTGGACGGGTTGGACCGAGGGGTCTGTTTCCATGCTGTACATCTCTATGACTCTAAGTGTTATTGACTTATAGAGTCACACTGCACTGAAACAAACTTCAGTTCAACAGATCCATGCTGACGAATTGTCCGAGACTGACCCAATCCTAATTTCCAGCATTTGGCCCATATCCCTCTAAACCCAAATGATTCATCCAGACACCTTTTAAATGATGTAATCGTACTCAACTGTACAACTTCCTTTAGCAGCTTGTTCCACACACACACAACCATCAGCATAAAAAGATGGTCCCTTACATCCCTCGATCTAACCCCCCATCACCCACAGCACCCCTTGTCCATTCCCCTGCCACACATATCGCCCCCATTCATTCACCCACAGTGCCCCCTGTATGTACCCCTGCCACCCACAACGCCCCCTGTTCATTCTGCCCGCCCCACCATCCACAGTGTCCTATCCATTTCCCCCGCCACCCACAGCACACCCGTCCATTCCCCTCCCACCCTAAGCACCCCCTGTCCATTCCACTACCCCGCAATTCATAGTACCCTCTGTCCATTCACCCATGGCTCCCATCACCCTCACTGTCCATTCCCCCTACCACCCATAGCACCCCTGTCCATTTAGCCGGCACACACAGCGCCCCCTGTCAATTTCTCCCCACCCCCCCCACATAGCGCCCCCTGTCCATTCTCCCTCTCTACTTCTAACACCCTGTCCGTTGTCTCTCACGCCACCCTCTGCACCACTGTTATTTCTCTTCGCACTCTCTCCCCTCCATCCATTCTCTCTCCCTCACCCTCTGTCGCCATTCATTTTCCATCAGTTCCCCCACCCTCTGCCACACAGCCCATTCCCTCTTCCCCCCACCTTCCATCCCCATCCATTCTCTACCCACCCAGTGCCCCTGTGCATTCTCTCTGTTTCTTTCTCTCCCAACACTCTGCATATCCAATTCGCTCTCTCCTCACCCCATTCTGTATCACTCCTCCCCAGCACTCTGCATCCCCTCCCCCATTTTCTCTCTCTCTTGCCCCTCTCTCATTCTCTGTCACCCCCAGTCTTTCTCTCCGCTCTACCCTCTGCCCCCCTGTCCATTTTTTCTCTCTCTCTCTCTCTACTCCCCCCCCCCCCCCCGAATCTGTCTCTCTTCTCCCCAGCTTCCCCCTCACTCCAGTCTTTCTCGTGTCTTGAGCCCTCTTTGATCGTTGTATCAAGCCCTTCTAAGGAGAGAGATAGAGAGAATGGGTGGTGATGAAGGGAAAGATGAGAAATGGCTGATCTTTACAATTGACAATAGCTAAAATGATATATTCAGAAACATCGTTAAAGTCTGAAAGTACATACATTCTTTTTTTTTAAATACCTGCTGAAATCTTTCTGAAACTTGCATTTAGGCTACAGCTCAGGACTGGCTGTAAGGGGTGAATGGACAATTCCTAGTCTTGTGTAATTGGTTCCAACTATGTAGAAATAGAGTTGTAGAGCACGGACACAAAGCCTTTCAGGCAAGGCTGACCAGATATCCCAATTTAATCTAATGACCCATTTGCCAGCATTTGGCCCATCTCCTTCTAAACTCTTCATATTCATATACCAATCCAGATGTCTTTTAAATGTTGTAATCGTAGCAGTCATCACCAATTCCTCTCGCAGCTCATTCCAAACGCACAACATACTCTGTGTGAAAAATTTGCCCCTTAGTTCCCTCCATAAATCTATACCCTGTAGTCCTAGACTCGCTCCGACTACCCTGGGGAGAAGGCATACAAAAGTTGAGCAGCCAGACAGAATGCAAAAGGAATTAAAAGTTGAACCACAGGAGAAAAAAAATGGCTCCACCCTTTTTTTCTCCGATCAGCATTTGAACACTGAAAAACTGTCAGTAACAGCGACATCTCCACAGATCATACTGCGTGTGCTCCTCGATGTCAGTAAGGCACTACTCATGTTTGGCAGTGTCAGCAAATCACTGCGCATGCTCCTCGCTGAAGAGGCGGGCGACTAACTTTTGACGAATCAATAGAAAGTCAAGGAGGACCGGAAGAAGAATGGTGCTCCTGCCACTCAGAGCTACCCTATTGTCTGAATGCGGAAGGTGGACCATGAGCTTCTGAACCTACTACTGCTCCACTATCTGAAAGATGATCGAGCTCCAGCCCAGACTGCAACTTCCTTCCTCTGTCCAACATCTGTGAGTATGGTACTCTTTTTTTTTCTCACCCCCTTTTTCATTCTGGGATCAAAGGGCGTGGGTTTTGACCATGCTAAATTGCCTATAGTCATCAGGGATGTGTAAGTTAGGTGCATTATTGAGTAGTAAATGTAGAGTAATACGGTAGGAGAATGGGTCTGGGTGAGTTGCTCTTCGGTGGGTCAGTGTGGATGTGTTGGACTGCAGGGATTCTATAAACTATTAACTTGTAGCAACTGAAAGGAAAGGGAGTGAATCCAAAGGGAGGACAACTCAGGAAATGTTGGTCCAGGTCTGTGTCTCAATTGGTAAATAGACAGGCAGGAGGCTGGAAGAACGTAGCAAGCCAGGCAGCATCAGGAGGTGGAGAAGTTGAAGTTTCAGGTGCAACTCTTCTTCAGGACTTGGGGTGAGTATAGGGAGAGCTGCAGAACAAGGGTGTGCTGAGGTCAGCGTGGTGAAGTGGGAATAGGTGAAGACAGGGAGAGGGTACAAACAGGTTGGTTAATTTGTGGAAGGAATCTGGTTGGTGGCATGGAGGAGTGGAAGGGAGTTGGGGAATGGTAAGGGAGGATATCTGAAATTGGAGAACTCAGTGTTGAGTTCTGGGAGCTGTAGGCTGCCCAGGCAGAAGATGAGGTGTTGTTCCTCCAATTTGCAGTTAGGTTCATTGTGGCAATAGAGGAGGCCAAAGATAGTCATGTCAGAAAGGGAGTGGAAGGGGAATTGAAATGGCCAGTGACTGGGAGGTCCGGTTGGCCTCCGCGGACCCGGCTGCGATGCTTGGCAAACCATTCCCCAAGTTTACACTCAGTCTTCCCGATGTAGTGAAGACCACAATTGGCAAACATGTGGCAAATTCAAAGTGAAGTTGGAGCCTTTGCTGTGAAAAAATGCAGAAAGGAGGTTTATTGTTTCAATGATGATATATTGAGACGTGGAGAAAGTGAGAACTGCAGATGCTGGAGATCAGAGTTGAAAAGTAGATTAGATTAGATTACTTAGTGTGGAAACAGGCCCTTCGGCCCAACAAGTCCACACCGCCCCGCCGAAGCGCAACCCACCAATACCCCTACATTTACCCCTTACCTAACACTACGGACAATTTAGCATGGCCAATTCACCTGACCTGCACATCTTTGGACTGTGGGAGGAAACCGGAGCACCCGGAGGAAACCCACGCAGACACGGGGAGAACGTGCAAACTCCACACAGTCAGTCGCCTGAGGCGGGTATTGAACCCGGGTCTCTGGCGCTGTGAGGCAGCAGTGCTAACCACTGTGCCACCGTGCCACCCACAAAGTGTGGGCTGGTAAAGCACAGCAAGTCAAGCAGTATCCGAGGAGCAACACAGCTGACGTTTTGGGCATGAGCTCTTCATCAGAATGATGTGTGGATGTACAAAGGGACCGCAGCATGCTTCTACACCAGTCAATGCCAGTTGTCAGACAGGTGCAGCAAGCAATCAGCAAGGCAAGTGGTATGTTAGCAAGAGAAATTGAGTTCAGAAATCCGAATGTCTTCCTGCAGTTAGGGAGTCATTGAATATATTCAAGGCTGAGTTCAATGATTTTGAACAGCAAAGAAGTGTATGTTTATGGGGAAAGGCAAGAAAATGGTTGAAAGACCAGTACAGAACAGTTAGTCATACAGCTTAGAAACAGACCCTTCAGTTCAACTTGTTCATGCTAATTATATTCACAAACTAAACTAGTCACACCTGCCTGTGTTTCGCCCAAATCCCTCCAACTTTTCGTATTCATGTACTTATCCAAATGTCTTTTAAACATTGTTACAGTACCTGCATCCACCACTTCATCTGGACATTCATTCCACATACAAATCACTCTCTGTGGGGAAAGAAAAGGTGCCCCACATGTCTTTTTAAAATGTTTCTCCTCTCACCTTCATTATTTGCTCGTGAATCTTGAAAACCCCCACCCGACAGAAAGGACACCTGCCGTTCACCTCATCTACTCCCCCTTATGATTTTAATAAACCTCTATAAGGTTAACTCTCAACCTACTGTGCTCCAGCGGAAAATGTCCCAGCCTATTCACTTAGATGTTGGTGGATCCATATCCAGTTATGATTTGTTGAATGCTGGTGCAAGCTTGTAAGACTGAATGGCTTACTCCTGCTCCCAATTTTCTCGCACTGTGTCCAGGATAGCAAGAGACCATAAGACATGGGAATTGAAATTAGGCCATTCAGCCCATCTGGTCTGCTCAATCATTCAAACACGCCTGATAAGTTTCTCAACCCTATTCTCCCGCTTTCTCCCTATAACACTCGATCCCTTTGATACTCAAGAACCTATCTATCTCAGTCTTGAATATCCTAAGTGACCTCACCTCCACAGCCTTCTGTGGCATGAATTCCATAGATTCACCATTCTCCGGCTGAAGACGTTTCTCCTTATCTCTGTTCTGAAAGGTTTTCCCTTCACTTTAAGGCTGGGCCCTCAGATCCTAATCTCTCCAACCAATGGAAACATCTTCCCAACGTCCATTCTGTCCAGGCCATTAAGTATTCTGTATGTTTCAATAAGATACCCCCGAGTATGGGCCAGTTAATCAGCATGAAACAGACCTTTCAGGATGAGGTACAGCAGGGATTAGGATAGGCAAAGTGAGAGTGGAGGGAGAGTGTGTGGGATGGAGATTTTCAGTTACTTGGTAATAAATGAGGAAAGAGAGTTCGCTACGAATTAGAATTGATCGGATGGGCCAATAGGCTAAGGAGTAGCAGAGGGACTTTAATTCAGAGAAATGTGATGTTTTGCATTTTGCCATAAGGGGAAAAGACATGCAAAAGCAATAAAATGTCGAGCCACAGGGAAAAAAAACTTGTGGCTCCAACCTTTTTTTCTCCTATTGGCATTTGGAACTCAAAATCTGTCAAGGAACACGAGCATTCCCATTGAGCATTCTATGTATGTTTGCCGGTGTCAGCAACGCAGTGCGCATGTCTGCCGTGTCAGCAAAACACTGGGCATGCTCATCGCTGTCCGCAAAAAAGGCGCGAGACCTTCTTTTGACGAACCAATAGAGAACCCTGGAGGACCGGAAGGAGATTGGCCCTCCTGCCAATCAGAGCCACCCCATTGTCTGAATGCGGAGGTTTCAGCATGAGCTTCTGAAGCTGCTGCTCTCTCTCTGAATGAAGATTGTGCTTCACCCAGACTGCAAATTCCTTCCTCTGTCTAAGATCTGTGAGTACGGCTGTCTATTTTCTCGCCCCCTGTTCCATTTCTTTTTAATTCTGGAGTTCAATTGTTGACTTGCAGAAACTGAGAGGAAAGGGAGTGAATTCTGGAGGGGACAGACTCTGGAAACGTTGGTCCAGGTCTGTGACGCAATGAGCAAAATAGACAGACAGGTGGCTGGAAGAAGAACACAGCAAGCCAGATAGCATCAGGAGAAGGAGAAGTGGACGTTTCAGTTTCTTCATGACGGGGGTGGGGCTGGGGGTAGAGGTGCAGATAAAGGGTGTGCTGGGGGCAGGGTGGTGAAGTGGGGATAGGTGAAGATAGGTGAAGACAGGTAGAGGGTACGTCCTGGTTGGTCAATGGGAGGAATGAATCTGGGAGGGAGGGAGGAATGGAATCAAGGGATGGGAAGGGAAGGGCAGGGCGATTTTGTTTTGAAATTGGAGCACTCAATGTTGAGTTCTCCGGGCTGTAGGCTGTCCAGGTGGAAGATGAGATGTTGTTCCTCAATTTGCGGTTTGGTTTGTTGTGGCAATGGAAAGTCTATGATGGTCATGTCAGAAAGGGAGTGGAAAGGGGAATTAAAATGGATGATGACTGGGAGGTCTGGTTGGCCTCTGTGGACTCAGCTGCGATGTTCAGCGAACCATTCCCTAAGTTTACGCTCTGTCTCCCTGATGTAGAGAAGACCACAATTTGCAAACAGGTGGCAAATGCAGTACCACAATGTGAAGTTATAGCTTTTGATGTGACGAAAAAGCAGAATGGAGGTGTATTGTTTAAATGGTGATATAATGGGATGTGCAGATGCTGGAGATCAGAGTCAAAAGTGTGGTACTGGAATAGCACAGCAGGTTAGACAGCATCCAAGAAGTAGGAGAGTCGATGTTTCGGGCACGAGCCCTTCATCAGGACTGATGTGTGGATGTACAAAGAGGCCTTAGCGTCCTTTGGAACCAGTCAATACCAGTTGTCAGATGGGTGCAGCAAGCAATCAGCAAGGCAAGTGGTATCTTAGCAAGAGAAATTGAGTTCAGAAGTGGGGATGTCTTCTTGCAGTTATGGGGACATTGAATATATTCAAGGCTGACTTCATCTAATGTTTGAACAACAAAGAAGTGGATGTTTATGGGAAAAGGCAAGAAAATGGTTTTAAGACCGGTACAGAACAGTTACAGAGTCATACAGCACAGAAACAGACCCTACAGTCGGACTAGTCCATGCTGACTATATTCACACAAACTAGTCCCACCTGCCAGTGTTTGGCCCATAACCCTCCAAATCTTTCCAATATATGTACTTACCCAAATGTCTTTTAAATGTTGTTACTGTACCTGTATCCACCACTTCCTCTGGATCTTCATTCCACACACAAACCATTCTGTGTAAACAAAAAAAAGTGCCCCTCATGCCTTTTTAAAATCTTTCTCCCCTCACCTTCAAATTTGCCGTGTAATCTTGAAACCCCACCCTCGGGAAAGGATACCCAGCAGTCATCTCATCTATGCCAATCATGATTTTATAAACCTCTGTAAGATCACCTCTCAAACTATGCTCCAATGAAAACTTCCCAGCCTATTCATCTAGATGTTAGTAGATTCATGTCGAGTTAGCATCTGTTGAATGCTGGTGCAGGCTTCAAAGGCCCAATGGCTGACTCTTGCTCCCAATTCTCACAGTCTGTGTCCAGGACGGCAAGAGACCATAAGACATAGGAGCACATTTAGGTCATTCAGCCCATCGGGTCTGCTCTGCCATTCAATCATGGCTGATAGGTTTCTCAGCTCCATTCTCCTACTTTGTCTCCATAATCCTCGATCTCCTTGATACTCTAGAACCTATCTATCTCAGTCTTCAATATCCTCAATGACCTGTCCACCACAGCCTTCTGTGGCAGTGAATTCCATAGATTCACGACTGTCTGACTGAAGAAGTTTCTTCTTATCTCCATTCTTAAAGGTCTTCCCTTTACTCTGAGGCTGTGCCCACTGGTTGGAGAGACTAGAACCAATGGAAACGTCGTCCACTCTGTCCAAGCTGGTCAGGATTTTGAATGTTTCAATTGGAACCCCCCTGAGTGTGGCCCTGTTAATCAGCATGAACCACACCCTTCAGGGATGAGGTTCAACAAAGTGAGAATGGAGGGAGTGTGTGTGGGATAGAGATTTTCAGCTTCAAAGGAATAAGAGAGGAAAGAGAGTTCATTATAAATTAGATTTGATCAGATGGGCTGATGGGCCAAGGAGTGGCAGATGGTGTTTAATTTAATGAAGTGTGTGGTTTGCATTTTGGTCAAGCGATCCAGGCAGGACTGACACAGTTAAGGGGAGTGTTGCAGAACAAAGAGACCTCCAGTGCGGGTTCATAGTTCCTTGAAAGTGGAGTCTCAGGTAGACAGGACAGTGAAGAAGGAATTTGGTATGTTTTCCTTTATTGGCTAGAGCATTGAGTATAGGAGTTGGGAGGTCATGTTGTGACTGTACAGGACATTGGTTAGGCCACATTTGGAAGACTGCGTTCATTTCTGGTTTCCCTGTTATAGGAAAGATATTGTGAAACTTTGAATAGGATCGGAAAAGATTTACAAGGCTGTTGCCAGAGTTGGAGGGTTTGAGATACAAGAAGAAGCTGAATAGGCTGGGGATATTTTCCCTGGAGCATCGGAGGCTGAGGGGTGACCTTATAGACGTTCATAAGGGGCATGGATAGGGTGAATACCCAAGGTCTTTTGCCCAGGGTAGGGGAGTCCAAAACTAGAAGGCAGAAGTTTGAGGTGAGAGGGGAATTTTAAAAGGCATCTAGATGGGTACATGAATATGAAGGGTTTAGAGGGATATGGACCACATGCAGGCAAATTGGACAAGATTAATTTAGGATATCTGTTTGGCACAGACGAGTTGAATCGAAGGGTCTGTTTCCGTGCTATATGACTTTAATCGTCGGCGGTGAAAGCAAAAAGGTCGTTGTGAAGACTGGACTTTCAGAGCAGCTTTCAAGGATGTTTTGCTCTGACTGGGAACAGAAGAATTTGACTGAAGTGTGTCGGTGTTAATGCCTTGATGTCTCATTTTGTTCCCACCTTTCTGGGGATGTTAACCATTTCATGTCTGGTTGTTCATCAAGAAGCTGAATTGCAGGTTCACCCTGAATTGACAAACGTTTGTTTTGCTTTCCAAAATCAGACTTGTTCACTGTCAGCAGGAGCCCAATGTTGTGAAAGATATTAACTTTCAGGTGGAGTTACCCAAAATTCAGAGAGGTGTCAGTCTTGATGTTTTCGCTTTTCTGCCCCTGTAAGATCCTGAATCAGCACCTTCAGGAGGATTAGTTAGAGCAGAGGGAGAGAGAGAGAGTGGGATGGTGTTTTCCTTTTTGTGGAATAACAAAAGAAAAGAATATTCTGCAGAAAGTAGAATTGCTTGTTCTGAATTTCTACCCTGCAATGGTAATAATGACTTTTGTAATCTCTTTTTGCAGAGTATTTGAAGATCTGAAGACAGAAGTTTCAAAGTCAACAGAGAAGGCCGCCTGCCCAAAACATTGACTCTCTTGCTCCTTGGATGCTGCCTGACTTGCTGTGCTTTTCCAGTGCCGCACTTTTCAACACTGACTCTCCAGCGTCAACAGTCCTCACTTTGACGTCAATGTCTGAAAGTCACTCAATCCATCGGGACCGCAACAATTTTCAACTATAATTCTGTGAGAAGGAGCAAAGCTTTTTGGTTCCTGTTTCGATACATTTTCAGCGTCAGTGGGACTGGATGAGAAATCCTATTGGTGCAGCGCACTGAATGTGGATCATGTAACACTGATACGGTCTGGAAAAGGAATTCACGGCAGAGAGGGACTGTACACGCGTTTGTGTGCAGCGCAAACTTCGGCCTTGGAGAAACCGGAGGAATCCTGCTCTTTGGAGAAACCATGGAAGTGTGGCAACCGTGGAAAAGGCTTTCATGTCCCATCTGTCCTGGAGTCTCATTGGCGCAGCCACACTGGGGAGAGGCCGTTCTCCTGCCCTGTCAGCGGGAAAGTTTTCAGCGATTCCTCCACCCTGCTGAAGCACTGGTGGGCCCACACAGGACAGCTGAAAGGCCTCTCCCTCGTGTAGACCCACCAGTGCTTCAGCAGGGTGGAGGAATTGCTGAAGGCCTTTCCGCAGTCGGGGCAGCTGAAAGGCCTCTTCCCCCAAGTCCAGGAAGGCCTTCAGCAATTCCTCCTCCCTGCTGAAGCACCGGCGGGTCCACATTGGGAAGAGGCCCTTCAGCTGCCTGAGTGCTGGAAGGCCTTCAACAATTCCTCCAACCAACTGAAGCACCAGCAGTTGCACACAGGGAGAGGCCTTTCAGTTGCCCTGAATGTGGGAAGGCCTTCAGCAATTCTTCCAACCTGCTGAGGCATCGGCAGGTCCACACTGGGGAGGGTCCATTCTCTTGCCCCGAGTGCGGGAAGGCCTTCAGCAATTCCTCTGCCCTGTTGAAGCACCAGTGGGTCCACACTGGGGAGAGGCTGTTCTTGTGCCCCGAGTGTGGGAACGCGTTCAGCAATTACTCCACCCTGCTGAAGTACCAGCAGATTCACACTGGGGAGAGGCCAATCACCCACTCTGTGCGGGAAGGGCTTCACCCACACCTCCCACCGACAGAGCCACCAGCGAGTTCATGTGCCATCGCAAGGGTAGTGAAGGAACAATGGCCGAGTGCCATTATTAACTGGACCAATAGTAAAAGAAGTGAGGTGGCGGGGGGGAGCGGAGGGGAGTGTGCGCGCTTTGACCTCGAGCTGTTTAAAAAGTAGCTACTTTTTCTACACCTTTTTGCTGGGGAGATCTGAAGCTGTAACAAAGTTGAGTCACAATAAAGGTTATCTGAACTTACGGCCGGGCTCAGACTCTCAATGAAAGCTTTGAGCTCCAAGAGTTTTTGTTTTAAAGCTGCTCATTTCTTTCCAATGTCGTGTATCAGGTGGAGCAGTGAATGAGTAGCTGGTATCATTAGAAATTGTTAATTTTTCAGGAGCGCAGAGTGCATCGTTTCATCGGCATTGTAAAATTTACTGGCAGCACCAAGGTGTGGGCTGCGTTCACTAGAAATGATATGGAGGAGCCAGTGTTCGACTGGGAAGGACAAAGTTAAAAATCACACAACACCAGGTTATAATCCAACAGGTTTATGTGGAAGCACTAACTTTTGGAGCAGTGCTCCTTCATTGGGTAGCTGTGAAGCAGGATCAAAAGGCACAGATTTTGTAGTCAAAGTTCAGTGTCATGCAACTGATAGGATATATTGAACAAACCTAGATTGCTGTTAGTCATTCACCTTTTAGAATGGGTTGCAGGTTTCAGTTCATTAATATGTAAATCCCAGAACATCCTTTCTGTCACGTTCTTAAGATGACTTAAGATTTCATTAAAAAAAAAGTGACAGCTCAGAAAATGCGTGAACGGTGTGGGATTTGAGTCTGTCAGTATCCCAATCTTGAATTAGACTGGTTCTATTTCCAAAGTAGGAACCTTATAAAATATTACATAGATTGGCTGCCTGCAGACTGTGCACATTTTGAGCAAAATTGAAAGTATCTGCAAATGTAATTCTGCCAATACAAATTCACCCCTTAGAGTTATATGTGTGTGTGTGCGTGCATGAGAGAGTGTGATTGTGTGCATGAGAGTTTGTGCGTGAGAGTGTGTGTAAGAGTGTTTGCATGCTTGGTAAATTGTGAGTGTGATGGAATATAAGCCTGTGAGAGTGTTGGGGGTTGTATGTGTGTGTGTATGAGAGAGGTGTGAATAAAAGCGAGGGGTTGCGTTTTGCTAAAACAAGGAAGTGCAAGACTTGTACAATTAATGGTAGGACCTTGGGTTGTATTGCAAAACAGTGAGAAGTTCAGGTACATAGTTCTTTGAAAGTTGAATCACTGGTAGACATGGTGGTTAAGAAGTCATTTAGCACCATTGCCTTCACTGTTCACACCATTGAGGATAGGAGATGGGACATCATGTTGAGGTTGTGCAGGATGTTGGTGAGGACACTTTCCAGGTACGGAGTGCATTTCTGGTGGCCCTGTAACAGGAAGAATTCTATTAAGAGGGTTCGGTAAAGATCTACCAGGATGTTCCCAGGACTGGAGGGTTTGAGCTATAAGCAGAGGCTGGGACTTTTTTCATTGGAGCACAGGAGGATGACCTTATTGAGATTTATAAAATCATGAGTGGAGGTAAGGTGAACAGCAAAGGGGAGCTCAAAACTCGGGGCATTTTTTTCAAGATGAGAGGAGAGAGATTTAAAAGGAACCTGAGGGGCAACGTTTTGATAGAGGGTGGTTTGCATGTGGAATGAACTTGCTGAGGATGTGGTAGATGTAGGGGCAGTTACAACGTTTAAATGATATTTGGATGGGTACATGAATAGAAAGGATTAAGAGGGATACTGCGGATGCTGGAATCTGAAATCAAAAGAGAAAATGCTGGAAAATCTCAGCAGGTCTGGCAGCATCTGTAAGGAGAGAAAAGAGCTGACGTTTCGAGTCTCACTGACCCTTTGTCAAAGGTTTAAGAGGGATATGGGCCAATTGCAGGCAAGTGGGACTAGTTTAGTATGGGAATCCTGGTCGGCATGGATGAGTTGGACGAAGGGTCTGTTTTTGTGCTATATGTCTCTGAACCAAAGAAGTGATCTTATTGAAACCAATAGAATTCTGAAAGGGGCTTGACAGGATAGATGCAGATAAAATGCTCCATTGTGGAGGGAGTCATAGAATCCCGACAATGTGGAAGCAGGCCATTCAGCCCATCTATTCCACACTGGCCCTCCTAAGAGCATCCCACCCATACCCGTTACTCCATATTTCCCATGGCCAGTCCACCACATCCCTGGGCACTATGGGCAATATAGTACAACCAATCCACCCTAACCTGCACCCTCATCTATAAATTGCCTTCTCGAGAATGTAATTTAAATGCAGAGCTTTTCTAAGAAAAATGTCAGTCTGACAACATTGGGGGACAGGCAGAATTCACACCTATTGTCTCTTAAAGGGATATTTCTGCTTATCAATAGGGCAACGTCTCCTCGAAATGTAGATTCATTTAGATATGACTGCGTCACTTTACATATTAAGATATTCCTTTTAATGTGCACGCATCCGTTTGAAATATAATCTTGTTCATTTAAATCTCTTTATTTGCAGAAATAGCCCGTTAAAGTGTCCATGCCTTTTAAAATGCAGATTGCCCCCTTTAGATATGACACCGTTCCGTTAGATGTCGGAATATCTGTTTAAATTGAGCCGTGAGCTTTCCCAATGTAGACAGGGCTCCTGGAAACGTGGCGGTGTCCCCCCTGCAGCTGCAGAGCGAGACAGGAGAGTTTGTTTTTGTGAATGAGCAGTTGTAGCGCGAGGTGGCTGTTGCTTGGTGACGGTGAGGCTCCCCCGGCCCCGCCCATCCCCCCGTGCAGACGTCACGCGGGGGCGAAGGCGGTTGGGAGGAGAAAGCGCTCGAGCGGGGAAGCGGCGGGAGGGCGGCCGTTAGGAAAATGGCGCCGTGCGGCCCGGGGCAGACACCCGTCACTGGGCACCGCCGCCTTCCTGGCGCAGCTGCTGTGTCACGGCCACACCGGCCGGCTGTACAGCAGCCAGGAGCCGGTGAGCATTCTGGAGGCGGATGGGGTTAAGGGCCTGCTTGGGAACTCGTCGGCCGCCTGGGTGGTGGAGTTCTACTGGTCGTGGGGCGGCCCCTGTGTCAACTATGGGGCCACCTGGAAGGTACTGGGCCCGGGAGGTGAAAGGTGAGGCAGGTTGGGGGGGACGGAGGGGAAGGAATGTGGGGCCTGTCCTGTCATAGTGACATTTTACACTCACTTTCCATCTGCTTTTACTGGGGCTTGTGCTTTTTACCCTCACTGTGTGTTTAATCCTTGTGCTTTTTACCCTCTCTGTTACTTGTGCAATTCCTTAGACTAGTGTGTAAATACTAGTGGAGGAGATTATGCACCAGCATATGTTCCTCAGTCATTGAAGGGATAGGACCTGTGGAGAATTGTTAGTAAAGCACGTGGTGTGCTAAGCCTTGTTAACATGGATATAGTTTGTTATTTGTCAAATTATACTTTGTATTATTTAGAGTCGTCAGAGTTGTACAGCACGGAAACAGACAACTTTGGTCCAACCCGTCCATGCCGACCAGATATCCTAAATTAATCTCGTCCCATTTGCCAGCACTTGGCTCATATCCCTCTCAACCCTTCCCATTTATATACCCATCCAGATGCCTCTTAAGTGCTGTAATTGTACCAGCCACCACCACTTCCTCTGGCAGCTCATTCCATACACACACCACCCCACCCTCTGCATGGAAAAGTTGCCCCTTAGGTATACCTTTTATATATTTCCGCGCTCACCCTAAACCTATGTCCTCTAGTTCTGAACTTCACCCCTACACTGGGGAAAAGTCAAAAACGTTGAGCAGCCAGACAAGATGGAAAAGCAATAAAATGTTGTGCCGTATGGGGAAAACAATTGTGGCTCTACCCTTTTTTTCTCCTATTGGCATTTGGACACTTAAAATCTGTCAATAATACCAGCAGCGCCACTGAGCATATTGTGTGCGTTCCTGTGTTAACAAGCACGGCCATGTTCACCGGTGTCACCAAAACATTGCACATGTTCCTCACTGTCGGCAGAAAAGGTGTGAGACCTTCTTTTGATTGACCAAGAGTACGACACACACATTTCTCATCCCCTTTTCCATTTATTTTCCATTGTGATGTTCAATTGTTGACTTGCTGCAACTGAAAGGAAAGGGAGTGAATCCAGGGAGGGAACAGACTTGGGAAAAGTTGGGCCAGGTCTGTGACTTAATTGGCAAAATAGACATGCAGGAGGCTGGAAGAACGTAGCAAGCCAGGCAGCATCAGGAGGTCAAGTCGATGTTTTGGGTGTCACCCTTGTTGAGGACTGGGGATGGGTGTAGGGAGAGCTGCAGAACGAGGATGTGCTGGGGGCACGGTGGTGAATTGGGGATAGGCGGGGACAGGTAGAGGGTACAACCTGGTTGGTCACTGGTAGGAAGGAATCTGGTTGGTGGTGGCAGGGAGGGGCTAGGAAGGAATTCAAGGGGTGGCGAGGGAGGTTATTTGAAATTGGTGAACTCCATGTTGAGTCCACCAGGCTGTCGGCTGCCCAGGTGGAAGATGTGTTGTTCCTCCAATTTGCGGTTTGGTTCGTTGTGGCAATGGAGGAGGCCAAAGATGGTCATATCAGAAATGGAGTGGGAAGGGGAATTAAAATGGGTGGCTACTGGGAGGTCTGGTCAGCCTCTGCGGACTGGTCCCCAAGTTTATGCTCAGTTTCCCCAGTGTAGAGAAGACCACAATTGGCAAACACGTGGCCAATGTGAAGTTAGAGCTTTTGCTGTGTTAAAAAAAAAGCAGAAAGGAGGTGCATTGTTTAAATGTTGATATACTGTTTTGGGATATGGAGAAAGTGAGGACAGCAGTTGCTGGAGATCAGAGTCGAAACGTGTGGTGCTGGAAAAGCACAGCAGATCAAACAGCATTCCAGGAGCAGGAGAATTGACATTTTGGGCATGAACCCTTTATCAGGAATGACGTGTGGATGTACAAAGGGGCCTCGGCATCCTTTAGGAGAAAGTGAGGACTGCAGATGCTGGAGATCAGAGCTGAAAATGTGTTGCTGGAAAAGCGCAGCAGGTCAGGCAGCATCCAAGGAGCAGGAGAATCGATGTTTCGGGCATGAGTTTCCTGAAGAAGGGCTCATGCCCGAAACGTCGATTCTCCTACTCCTTGGATGCTGCCTGACCTGCTGCGCTTTTCCAGCAACACATTTTCAGGCCTCAGCATCCTTCCTCACCAGACAATGCCAGTTGTCAGGTGCAGCGAGCAATGAGTAGTGCAAGTGGTACATTAGCAAGAGGAATTGAGTTCAGAAGTGGGGATTTCTTCCTGCAGTTAAGGGGTCATTGAATATATTCAAGGCTGAGTTCATGTGATTTTTGAACAACAAAGAAGTGGATGTGTATGGGGGGGAAAGTGAGAAAATGTCTGGACATTCATTCCACACACAAACCACTCTCTTTTTTAAAAAAAATTCTGCCCCTCAAGTCTTTTTAAAATCTTTCTCCTCTCACCTTCAAAATTTGCTGCCTAATCTTAAAACCCCCACCCAAGGGCAATGACACCTGCGATTCATCTCCTCTATCCCCCTCATGATTTTATACAACCTCTGCAAGGTTACCTCTCAACCTCCTGTGCTCCAGTGAGAAAAGTCACAGTCTATCTACCAAGATGTAGGTAGATTAATTCCCAGTTATGATGTGTTCAATGCTGGTGCAGGCTCGAAAGACCAAATGGTCTACTCCTGCTCCCAATTCTGACACTCTGTGCCCAGGACAGCAAAAGACCATCAGACATAGGTGCAGAAATTAGGCCGTTCAGCCCATCAGGTCTGTTCATACCACATAATTGTGGCTGATAAGTTTCTCAATCCCATTCTTTCACTTTCTCACTGTAACCCTCGATCCCCTTGATACTCAAGAACCTATCTATCTCATGTTGTAAATATCCTCAGTGACCTGGCCTCCACAGCTGTCTACGGCAATGAATTCCATAGGTTCATCACTGTCTGGCTGAAGACGTTTCTCCTTCTCTCTTTCTAAAACATCTTCCCTTTATCTAAGGCTGTGCCCTCTGCTCCTTGTCTCTCCTACCAATGGAAGCATCTTCCCAACGTCCACTCTGTCCCGGCTGGTCAATATTTTGACCCTTCAGAGTGAGGTACAGCAGGGATTCGGTTCACAAAGTGAAAACAGAGGGGGCCTATAAGTTAGAATTTTTGGGGTGGGCAACAGGCTGAGGAGTGTCAGATAGAGTTTAATTCAGAGAAATGAGGTATTGCATTTTGGTTGAGCAATCCAGGCAGGACTGACAGTTAAGGGGAGTGTTGCTAAACAAAGAGATCTTTGAGTTGCAGGTCAATAGACTAGTGAAGAAGGCGTTTGGTATGATTTCCTTTATTGGTCAGAGCATTGAATAAAGGAGTTGTGAGGTCATATTGTGGCTGTACATTGGTTAGGGCATTTTTGGAAACTACGTTAAGTTTTGCTCCCCCTGATATAGGAAAGAACTTATGAAACTTTGAAAGGGGTCGTGAGAATGTTTGTAAGGAAAACTTGTCCTTAAGCATTTAGACTAAAATGTAATGTTGAATTATAGAACACATTTGCTCCACACTAGAAAATAGACAGGCAGGGAGGATAAGGCATTTAAGAACATTTGTCTTAACATCAGTGAATTTGTATAAACAGGATATTGGGTGATCACATTCACGGCTGTTCCTTTGTGAAATGAATAAGTGTTTGATTCTGACCTCGAAATGAAACTCTGTATCAATTACTTCTCTCCCGAATTATTGCCTTTCACTGTTATCTGTCTAGTTCAGAACATGCAGTGCTTTTGTAAAAAAAAATTCATATAAAGAAAGCGTGTTTGTCACAGCACCGCCTTTGCAAAAAAACTTGTGTATAAAGATAGTATACAGAGTAGCCCGCCAGGGCTCTTGGAAGAAGAGTGATTGCTACTCTTCTGGGTTAATAGAATCCAGTTAGCTTGTCTTATAGGTATCAGTGTTATGTTGTAACGGTGATGGTATTAATGAAGGGGATAATTTAAAATTAAACTAAACTGTCTGTAAGAGTTTTATTTTTATTCCAGACTTCCAAAGAGTACGATCTCCGGGATGAACCCAGATAGGCTGACAGGTCTGAGTCCACAAGGGACTCCCTGGGCTGTCTCAATTTGGCACTGCGAGCAGGGTTCCAACAAGGGCTACATTTGAGTGAAACTGGAAAAGAGGAGTTCCATCGAAGGGTTGGACTCCAGACCAATGGGCCCATAAGGTAAAATTGTACCTTGATTACTCTCTGTCTACATCTGCGTGGTGTTTCCCCCATTTCACTCTCTCGGTACCCTGACGGAACCCTAAATGAGATCGTTTAAATAGGACTAAAAACAGAAACTGTCAGGATTTTACAATGTTGAGAATGTTTTGCAGAAATCATTAGTCTTGTTGTTCATTGTCGGGTTGTTGATTAGTGAAAGTTTTAAGTCGAGATTATCTTCTCTGTTGTATCTGTTCAACTTGGCTTGTCTTGCTTTGCTGTTTTGTCTTGTTTGTTAGTTATAGTTTTGTTCTGTTGGGTGTTCTTCGTTTATGTAATATAGAGGGTGGCTGCTGCTTTTGTCATGTATATAAGAAAAATGCTGGCCAGTGATAGAATTCTTGCATACTTGGTTAAGCAACTATGTGCCACATCCAGGATTTATGAGACATCTGGAATGTGAGTGCCTAATTTCTCTTAAAATGTTCATGTGTATGTACGAGAGAGCGCGCGTGTGAGACAGACAGAGACTCAGCACTGATTCCCTGCAGCTTGCAGAAAGTTTAATCCTGTGAGATTTGGTTTGGATGCACATTTGCTTGTTGATGAATGAATGTTTGCTTTTGTATTTTGTGGGGTTGGAGCCCTTGTTGATCAGTAGTTTTATGAAGATTTAAAGTAGGTCGGATAACTATGAGTGTGCCCCTAGATAAGATGGAAGACAAATGTCCCCTAACAGAAATAACAAGTCTGTATTATTAATTATGAGAAACAATTAAGGAGAATATCAGCTGCAGCTGCTCAACAGAATAAGGATTGGTCTCTAGAAGGCGCACATGATTTAACTCTATTCACTAAAATTGAACAAGGGATTTGGGAAAAAAGAAAGGGAAGTAAGCAGGAAGAAGTCTAATCAGAGTGGAAAAGGGTAGCTCAGGGAAAAAATGGGAAAAATCCATGCAATCATCATGGAGACAAAACTGTATTAAAAGGGGAGTTAGTCCATTAACTGAGGAAGGATGTGAACTAAATTGGACAGAACTAAAACATAAATGTGAAGCACATGATTTAGAAGTAGAATTGGAATAGGCAAGGGAGAAAATTACAAAAACGCGAAGATTCAGAATCTACGTTGAAACGTCAAGGGCACCAAAGAAAAAGGAAACTGGTGAATAAACAACAGACTGCAATTGCAGCTGCGCAGGACGAAGCTGACAAGGACTGTTCCTTATACCCCACCCTCCCCTCTTCCAAAGACCCATTACGAAAGAATCCTGATCCGTTTGTAGATGGTGGGTGGGATACTGATTCGGAGGAGGAAATATTTTATGCCTCTAATTCTGTCAGCTGACCACCTCCGGTTCCCTGCCTGAACCCTCCCCCCTTACTCTGATGACGAACGTGCCAAGGCTCATGACCTCCCCCCAGCTGTTCTGCCGAATAAGAATTCGGCTTACCACAAACCCGGTGCCTACTGTACTAGGAGTCAATTAAAATTAAAACCTGGAAGGAACACTGAACAGACTCCTTTTGATTTCCACTGCCCCTAAACTAATAAGTCCCGAAGACACCGATGATTTGCAATCAAAGTCTCGGGACCTTAATATCAGACCTTGCACTCACCCTGATGTGGGAGGGCCAAAAAGAAATTTCCCGAATAGAAGAGGTTCCTAACCCACAGGCTCTGAATCCAGGACAAGCCCAATTTATGGATCTTTACCAACCATGGAAACCTCATGACACTCAAGCATTATCAATAAGGCTGCAGATTATGGAAGGAATCCTGAGGGATCTGTTAATTACATTAATAGGACTAAGACCATTTATAATGCTGCCTCCCAAGACCTAATTCACCTCAGAATGCAGCTTTTTGCCTGAATAATGGGCGAGTTCTGAGAAATTTTACAAGGTAATAATCATACCCAGCTTGTAGTCCGGCACCCGGTGGAAACTATCAGATTGGATTATTACCTGTCTCCATCAAGCAGTGCATCATGTAGTTGATGTGGGTAAAGTCTTAACATGTAAACCCAGCTCGGGCGAAGAGGCTGAGGAGTTCCTTACCCATTTTAAGGAATGCTATGGCGCTTCTTCTGGTGACACTAACTACCACAAGGATGATCATCCCAATTTAATGCCCTATGTATGACTCTCTTACCTGATCAGGTACAGAAAGCTATTAAAACACACAATATCCACTGGCAAGATGCTGAGGTTGCACAATTCAGCCGAGAGGTTTGTTATTTCTGAGAACTAAAGGATCCCAAGAGTAAGGCTACCATCGGCACGGTCAAGACCGAACTTGCCCAAACTACAGTGGCTAACCTTAAACGCAGGATTCAAAGAAGACCTTTCCGTCTGCAAGGTCAGTCAAGCTAGCAAATGAAACCCTCATACTATCGTCCAGTATGGCACTTCAGTAGAAATGGTACTGTGTATTCACAACATCCCAATGGACCTTGCGGTCCTCCTATGTATCCTTCCCCAACAGTCCATGATGCCCCTATACATCCCCTCATTACTCTTCCCTGCCTCCCCTACCCCCAAGAGTCCCTCAACAACTACACCTTTGTTTCAATTGCAGTGAACTAGGACATTAGTCCAAGAACTGCCCTTTCCATAGCAGTCCCTGGTTCATCACCGCAGTAAAAACAACAGACAATCTCCTGGTCTCCCTCCCCAGTGACCTCAGCAGGTTGCCCCTTTTACTGCACAAAACCCTTTTCAAAACTACTTCCCGGATATAGGGCAGCTTCCTGCTTTGAATTTTCCCATACTTACCGCTAGCCCAGAGGATGGACCTATGCTAATTCTTAACCATAATGGCCACAATATTGAATTTATGTTTGACACAGGAGCCACTGTTTCATCACTTCCCGTCCATCTTGCTAATGCTTTTGATTTTCAAAACTCGGACGATGATGAAATCCTGCAATGTTTTGATGGTTCCTCTAATAAACATGCATACGCTGTCCATCTGACAGTGGTGTGGAAAAATTGTGCCACGCTCCCTTTTTGCTTTGTTGTTACTAATGGATTATGTATCCCTCTACTTGCTAGAGATCTCCTCTGTCCTCTAAATCTTACTATTGAATGTCATGATGATGGTATCCTGATTCAGGATCCACCTCATTTTGTTCAATGCATCAAAACCAAAGCCTCCTCGATGGTGGTCATTTGATTTGGATCCTTATGCTTTCGATCCTATTTTACATAACGTCCCTCACCCCCACATTACTTTAGCTTATGACTCATCCGGGAATGATCTCAGGTTTGAACACACACTATAATCCCTTACTGGGCACTACTCGGCACGCTTGGGTGATTGGTGAGATCAGATCACTAGCTGGTGGCGTTCTTTTCATGTCAGTTCCTCTTCATAGCTGGAAAACTGGCCCTCTCATTTTCCCCTGTGTCACCACTCTCTTGAACCCAGAACACAAAGCCTAAGAAGTAGGTTTTGACACCAAACTTGCCGTGAAATTCAGCTGCTCACTCAAGGATCAATCCTATTTTATGCACAGCCTTAGTCGATTCATGGCAGTCTTCATCATCATCATGCCCACCCTCACCCGCAGGACGCAGTATACCCTGGAGTCTGGGTGGACTCTAAAACACAAGTGGGCCTTGCTAAGGTCCCACCCATCATTGTTCTGATCAAACCTAATTCTGTCTTCCTGTCTATACCTCAATACCCCCTGAAACCAGAAGGTGAAGCTGTCATTCAACCTGTCATTGCTTCATTTCTACCGCAAGGCCTTCTAGTCCCATGCCATTCTTCTGTCAATACACCTATCTTTCCGATCCCTACACCGGGATGTCCTGAATGTCGTTCACGACCTTCGTGAAGGAAATAAAATCATTGAGGCTCATAATCCTCCAGTTGCTAATCCTGCTACTATCCTCAGCCAAGTTCCAGTTGATGCCAAGCTCTTCACTATCGTTGACCTCCAACATGCATTCTTTTGTCTTCCTTTGCATCCAGATAGCCCAATACATTTTTGCCTCCTTTTAAGGGTCACCAATATATGTGGACTTGCCTACCTCAAGGGTTTATTCAGTCGCCAACACTCTTTTCAGAGACTCTTCACGCCCAGCTTGAATTATTTGAATTTCCTGGCGATGCTACCCTAGTTCAATACATCGATGACCTCCTCGCTAGCCCTGACAAAGTGTCCAATCACACTGACTCCACTACCTTTCTCAACCATCCACATCAATGTGGCTATATTGTACCCCCAAGCAAAGTTAAGACTAATCAGAAAGAAGTTAAGTTCCTAGGTACTCTCATTTCTGAATTCGATCGGTGCTTGACACCTGAACGTATTGATCCTATTCTTTGTATTGCCCCTCTAACCACTCCTAAACATACGGTAGTTTCTCGACCTCATCAATTATTGCCGACAATGGATTCCTAATTGTGCCTTTCTGACCCAAACATTATCTCCCCTGTCCTCGTCTAATGAGCTTTAACGGTATGAACTCACCCCATAACAACTACAAGTCTTTATGGAGCTTAAAACTACCCTCTCTTCAGCACCCACGCTAGGCCAACGTTTGTATGACTGCCACTTTCATCTTTATGTTGGCATCCTTGATACCTGTGCTTCAGCTGTTCTCACCCAGCAACATGGCTCCTCTTGGCGCCCTATTGCCTATTTTTCTACTAAGCTTGACCCCATTGCTCAAGGTATGCCTTCCTGCACCCAGATTCTCTCTGCCATCCATACTATGGTAGTGGCTGCCTCTAATATAACTTTACATCAAAATGTAGAAGTCTGTACCTCACATTCTGCAGTATCCTTGCTGATTTCTAAACATACTCAACACCTCGTTAAGGTTCGTCTCAGTCGCTGTGAGATTTCATTACTTCTGAATCCGTTTCTCTCCTTTCAATGCTGCTCTAACATTAATCCCCTACATTCCTGCAGGAAGAACCGCTTGAACTGCCTGATCCTCCCCATGATTGTGTTCTCATACATGAACTTGTTACTAAACCATGTCCTGATCTTTCGGACAACACAGATGTGATCAACAAAACTGGTCAAGATGCAGGGAAGATACCTGCCCAACTGTCGTCTGATTCATATGGATGGAAGTTTACTTGCTGGCTATGATCGCTGTGTGGATGGATTGTACTTGGTCTCATCCTTATGCGTGAAATGGACTGTACATTATTTTTCACCTAAGCCAAAGAAGAGTCTGCTTATTTGACCCTTGTCTACCCCTCTACCTCCATGCCTGAACTTCCATGCTGAAATCCAGTATCTTTCAGACTCTGCTCCTCTGGACGATGACCTGGCAGAGGAGGCACTTGACTTATTTGAAAATACAAATTGACTGAATGGACTAATTATTGTTATAAGTCAAGTAGTTGTCATGAAATAACAAAAGAAGGGAATAAGAAAGTCTATAGCATAAAACTTGTTTTTAAACATTTAAACTAAAATATAACATTGAATTATCGAGCACAGTTGCTGCACACTAGAAAATAGACAGGCAGGGAGGCTTGGTAAAAGGGGAGAACTCAAGGTATGCAGAAGATAACCAAGTGATAACAGGATACCCTGATGCAATTAAGTACATTTGCCTTAACAGTGAATCTGTGTAAATAGGACACAGAGTGATAACATTCATGGCTGTTCCCTTGTGAAATTAATGACAGCGTTTGATTCTGACCCCGAAACGAAACTTGGTACTGTCAAAAGCCTTGTAATTGACAGTCAGGTCCTGTGAATTATAATAGATTCCTATTACCCTTTGCAAGCTAGGCAAACAGAGGGAAAACATCTTTGCTGTTAAAAGTCCCTGACTTGAGAGTTCAAAAGGACAAGAGAGAGAAACCATTGTAGCACTGGGGCTCCCGAAGCCATTAAAAAAAACCTGCTTTGGATTGAACATAATTGTATTTTTGAGTTTATGATGGTATTGAGTAGCCATTACCGGTTATTAAATATGAACTCTGTAAAAGATAACATTGACGAAGCTTTAACTTACTTGCAGTTCTTGCAGACCACTCTACAGACCTTTCAGACTACCCCACTGTCAATTCCAACTAATCAGATCTTATGACTTATTTGAATCACAACCCTGAAAAGAGAATATGTTTAATTCGAAGACTAATGAATCAGTTTAAATGCAACCATTTGGTAACATCTCAGCCTCAGGTACAGTATGATTCAGTGCCTAAAAAGCAGGAGTTTACTCCTAGCTTAGAAATTATTCTCAGCCTAACATTGAAGAGATTCAGGCACAATGTGTCAGGAAGCCATTTTATGGTCAAAAGTTTGCCCTCCTGCTAAGAAGCCGTTTTGGAAAATAGTTGTATCTGACTTGTGACCTGTGCAAGGTTAGGAACTCTCCAATTAGCTCAGACTGGTACCTCTTTATGATAGGAGTTAATCTCGCTAGCAGGCACCTAACTCGGCTGGATATGTTTTTCTCACCCTACAGGCTTAGGGCCTGTAGGAGTGATTAGTCAAGCATACAGGGACCTGTCAATTAACTTTTCTTCCTTACGAATTTAGAACATGCAATGTTTTTGTAAACCTTTGTGTAAAGGAAACCACTTTGTAGCAGTATATCAAAGTAACCTGCCAGGGCACTTGAAGAGTTGGTCCCCTACTCTTCTCGGTTACTAGAACCTAGCTAGTTTAGCTTATCGGTATCAGTGAAGCTATTGCTAAATAAAGGGGTTAACTAAAATTAAACTAAACTGCCTGTAAGAGGATTTTTTTTATTCCAGACTCTCAAAGAGTACGAACTCCGGGACGAATTGTGAGAGGCTGCAGGTCTACGAGGGATTCCCTGGGCCGTCTCAAATCCCTACTTTGACACTCCAACTCATCCATGTTGACAAGTTAGCCTAAACAGTCTAGTCCCATTTGCTAGCACTCGGCCCATATCCCTCTAAACCCTTCCATCCAGATTCCATTCAAATGTTGTAATTATACCAGCTTTCATGACTTCCTCAAGCAGCTAATTTCCATACCCACATCACCCTTTGCGTGAAAAGGTTGTCCCTTAAGTCCCTTTTATTTATTTGCCCCCTCACCCTAAATATATGCCATCAAGTTCTAGACTCCTCCCAACTTAGGGAAAAGACCTTGTCTGTTTATCCTATCAATGTCCCTCATGATTTTATAAACCTCTATAAGGTCGCCTCTCAGCCTCCGACGCTCTAGGAAAAACAGCACCAATCTATTCAGTTTCTCCCAATAGCTCAACGTCCTTCTAAATCTTTTCTGAACCCTTTCAAGTTTCACAACAAACTTCTGACAGGAAGGAGACCAGAACTGCACACAATATTCCAAAAGTGGTCTAACCAATGCCCTGTACAGCTGCAACATCACCTCCCAACTTCAAAACTTGATACTCTGACCAATAAAGGAAAGCATTCCAAACGCCACCTTCGTTATCCTATCTGCCTTTGACTCCACTTTCAAGGAGCTATGAATCTGCACTTCAAGGTCTCTTTGTTCAGCAACACTCCCTTGGATCTTACCATTAAGTGTATAAGTCCTCCTCTGATATGCTTTTCCAAAATGCAGTGCCGCATATGTATCTAAATTAAACTCCACCCTGTTATCCTCTGAGCTAAGCATCTTCACTGTCCACTACACCTCTAATTTTGGTGTCATCTGCAAACTTAGTAACTATAACTCGTATATTGACATCCACAGCATTTATATAAATGATGAAAAGTAGTGGACCCAGCACCCATCCTTGTGGTATACTACTGATCATAGGCCTCTATCTTCCTACCTGTGAGCTGGTTCTGTATGCAAATGGCTAGTTCTCCCTGTATTCCATGATATCTAACCTTGCGAACCTGTCTCCCTTGGGGAATCTTGTCAAACGCCTTACTAAAGTCTATCTAGTACCCTGGCATGTAGGCCGTCAGGCCCAGGGGACTTGTCTGCCCTCAATCCTAATAGTTTGCTGTGTACCTTTTCCCTCTCAACGTGGATTGTTTAAGTTCTATCCTTTCTATCACCTCTGACTTGCCCATTCCAATAGGAATGGTACTATTGTCCTCCAGCTTGAAAAACTGAGGAAAAGTATTGACTTAGCATCTCTGACATTTCAGTGTTCCTCCTATTAACTCAGTGGTTTCATTTTCCAAGGGACCATAGCGACTCTGTTCCCTTTAGCATGCCAACAGAAGCTTTTGCTATTCTTTTTGATATTTTTCGCTAGGTTTCTTTCGTAATTTATCTTTATTCATTTTTTTTTAGTAGAACCTTCGTTTTATGTTTGCAAGTTTTCCAATGTTTCAGCCTTCGAGGTCTGGAATAACATTTCGGAAAAGACTGAAAATGTTTAAAACAACGTTAAAACTTAAAGACAAACCCACCTTTCAGGTGGCTGGCGAGGGGAGCAGGGAACACATTCGCCCCGCCCCCATTGTCTCCGATTGGCTGGATGCCTCGTCGAACCGCGCCCACGACACGCGGGGTGACGTCACGGTCTGGCCACCTAGCCCCTTGTGAGTTGGCGCATGTGCAGTGTAGGTCATGTAGCGAGACAAAGGGAGTGTTACTGAGTGTGGGAGAGGAATGGCGCCGGTGGCTTAAGGAACAAGAACAGGACCCGCTGGGAAAGCTGAGCAGCCCTGGCTGCATGTGTCAAGAGAATCCGAGGGAACGTTACGGGTCCAGTGATCCTCCTTCAGAACAGAAACAGGTTTCGGAAACATCCCGGAGAGGTCGCCAGGCCTGAGCGCCCGGGGAGAGGAGACAGTGAGTACCTCCCTCGACACTGTCCTATTCCCCCCGAGTCCAGGAACTCCCCACATACGTTCGAGACACCACCCACGCCCTCCACCTCCTCCAAGACTTCCGTTTCCCCAGCCCCCAACGCCTCATCTTCACCATGGATACCCAATCCCTCTACACCTCCATCCGCCATGACCAGGGCCTCCAATCCCTCCGTTTCTGCCTCTCCCGACGTCCCCAACAGTACCCTTCCACGACACTCTCATTCATCTGGCTGAACTGGTCCTCACACTTAACAATTTCTCCTTCGAATCCTCCCACTTCCTCCAGACCAAAGGGACAGCCATGGGCACCCGTATGGGCCCCAGCAATGCCTGTCTCTTTGTTGGCTACGTAGAACAGTCCATCTTCCGTAATTAAACCGGCACCATTCCCCACCTCTTTCTCCACTACATTCATGACTGCATTGGCGCCATCTTGTGCTCCCGCGAGGAGGTTGAGCAAACTTCACTGACACATTCCACCCTGACCTTAAATTTACCTGCACCATCTGACACCTCCCTCCCCTTCCTGGACCTCTCCATCTCCATTAATAACGACCGACTCGACACCGGCGTTTTATAAACCCACCGACTCCCACAGCTACCTGGATTACACCTCTTCCCACCCGACCTCCTACAAAAATGCCATCCCGTATTTCCTATTCCTTTGCCTCCGCCGTATCTGCTCCCAGGAGGACCAGTTCCACCACAGAACACACCAGATGGCCTCCTCCTTAAGATACTGCAATTTCCAATCCCACATGGTTAAAGTGCCCTCCAACGCATCTTGTCCACATCCCGCATCTCCGCCCTTAGACCCCACCCCTCCAACCGTAACAAGGATAGAACGCCCCTGGTGCTCACCTTCCACCCTACCAACCTTCGCATAAACCAAATCATCCTCCGACATTTCTGCCACCTCCAAACAAACCCCACCACCAGGGATATATTTCCCTCCCCATCCCTTTCCACCTTCCTCAAAGACCGTTCCCTCTGACTACCTGGTCAGGTCCATGCCCCCCTACGATCCACCCTCCCATCCTGGCACTTTCCCCTGCCACTGCAGGAATTGCAAAACCTGCGCCCATACCTCCTCCCTCACCTCCATCCAAGGCCCTAAAAGAGCCTTCCGCATCCGTCAAAGTTTTACCTGCACATTCACCAATATCATTGTATCCGTTGCTCCAGATGTGGAGACTGGACCCCTCCGAGCAGAGCGCTTTAGGGAACACCTCTGGGACACCCGCACCAATCAACCACACCGCCCCGTGGCCCAACATTTCAACTCCCCCTCCCACTCTGCCGAGGACATGGAGGTCCTGGGCCTCCTTTACCACTGCTCCTTCACCACCAGATGCCTGGAGGAAGAACGCCTCATCTTCCGCCTTGGAACACTTCAACCCCAGGGCATCAATGTGGACTTCAACAATTTCCTCATTTCCCCTTCCTCCACCTCACCCCACTTCCAAACTTCCAGCTCAGCACTGTCCCCATGACTTGTCCTACCTGCCTATCTTCTTTTCCACCTATCCACTCCACCACCCCCTCCCCCCATACCTATCACCTTCTTCCCACCCCCACTCACCTATTGTACTCTGTTACTTTCTCCCCACCCCCACCCTACTCTCATTTATCTCTCCACCCTTCAGGATCTCTGCCTGTAATCCTGATGAAGGGCTTTTGCCCGAAATGTTGATTTTACTGCTCCTCGGATGCAGCCTGAACTGCTGTGCTTTTCCAGCACCATTCTAATCTAGACTCTGGTTTCCAGCATCTGCAGTCATTGTTTTTACCGAGAGGAGACAGTGAGACAGGAGAGGATTGGAAACCGCGGGAGGAGGGAGACTGGGGAGTTTATAAACTCCTAGGGGAGGCCTGAGGCCGTGAACAAAAGCTCTACAGGCCCAGTGTTTACTTTGTTTGGGGAAGGACCTCTGGGGGCAACCGGTCGCCATATTCGTGAGGGTAAGATGCATGTTGTCTTGGGGCGGGGAGCGCGAGCATCCATCTTGGTGAGGGCACCATCAACTGTCATTTCTGGGAGAGAATTCCAACTTTGTGGCAGCCTTTGTGTCAACCAGAATTTTATCATTCTGGATGTAAGTTTGCTCGCTGAGCTGGAAGGTCATTTTCAGATGTTTCATCACCATACTGGGTAACAACATCAGTGAGTCGAGTGAAGCGCTGGTATTATGTCCTGCTTTCTATTTATGTCTTTTGGTTTTAGGATGGGTGATATAATTTCCGTTCTTTTTTCTCAGAGCATGGTAGATGGGGTCCAAATCAATAGATTTCCAGTTGGAATGACATGTTCCAAGGAAGTCTTGTGTGTGTTTCTGGTTGGTTTATTGGATGGTAGCTTGTCATAGGATGGATGTATGGTCCCAGTCAACATGGTGTCCTCCTTTGTCTGTATGTAAAGATACTAGTGATAGTGAATCATGTGTTTTTGTGGCTAGTTGATGTTCATATATCCTGGTGGCTAGTTTTATTCCTGTTTGTCAGATGTCGTGTTTGTTACAGTCATAGAATCCCTATGTGTGGGAATATGCCCTTCGGCCCAACAGCTCCATACCGACCCTGTAGAGAGTATGCCAGCCAAGCCCATTCCTGTACAATTACCCCTGACTTATGTACCACTATGGGCAATTTTAGCATGTCCAATTCACTTAGCCTGCATATCTTTGGATTGTGGGAGGAAACCGGAGCATCTGGAGGAAACCACAGACACTGGGAGATTGTGCACACTCCACTCAGACAGTCACCCCAGGATGGGATTGAACCCGGGTCCCTGGTGCTGTGAGGCAGCAGTGCTAACCACTTATATTTCAACAGTCTTTCAACTTTAAACACATTCATCACAGTTTTCCCAGAGGATTAGACTGTTCTCTCTCATTAGAGATGGCTGGTGGTGGTTTATCTTGAGGGTCACCACACCTCAGCTGAGGGGAAAGGCCGAGAAGGAGATCCTCACATTTCTCCAGCTTGGGTGATACATAATGTGAAGCACCTTGGTATACTTTTGTTGAAATGTTATCATCAGTATTAGCTGCTGCTGTTGCTGTCATTTATTGGCAAGACTCATGTCAAGTGAAACAATTTCAGGAAGAAATTGGCAGCTGGCAGAGCTCCCCCACCCAATGCCAAAAAAGTTAATGCTTTTGTTGTGAAAGAAAATTGGCAAAGAAAAAAAAATAAAGTGTCATGTACCTTTAGAAAGAGTGGAAGGGTTGATTTTTCAAAATAAATGAAAACAACATTTATGAATTGGAGCAACAAACTAAATTAACAACGCAGGTTTCTTTTCACATAACTGCACTACTGAAAATGTCTGTATTATGGGAAAATGTTATGCACTAAAATCTGTTCTTATTTTGTAAAGAGTCAGGTCAATAGGTTTAATTTTGTCAACAGTGATCAATAAGATCTTGATTTATACAGCATCTCTGTGAGATACACTGGTAGTTAATATTTGATCGAGTAAGTCTCCAGTGACCACCACAAGAACAAAGATTTTCCCTGACTGAACTGTCAAAAAAGATGTGCTTTCTTCACAAATTTTGACTTCTTGATGTGTTTGTATGTCTTGCAATATTTGAATTTAAAATATGTAATTTACAGTGAAAATGAATTGTTTGTGCTTTTTAATGTTGATTTTAAGGTATGCTGATAAGAAACGATGTATGCATTTAGGCCGTCTAAAAATAGAATGCTTTTCATACTCAAAGTTGCTGTGCAAACAAAACACAATTTGGGAGGTGATGGTTGTTCCCTATCTCAAAGCCAATATAAATAATACCTGTGGTGTCAACACATGCAACCACTGCCTTTCACCTTTTTTTTTGAAAATCATTGGGAATTTAACACATCACACTACTGCAGCAGTATCTGAGCACGTTACATCGGGCTTCCCATCAGGATGCTGTAACAAACCTCAACCTAATTTGGGGCGTTGGGGAAAGTGAAAAATAAATGAATCACTAGTATATACCCTGTGGTTAAAGAGCGCTACAACAGTGTTGTACGGACATGTCAGCTGTTTTGGTGAGACCTAACTTTACTCTGCGACACCTTGATTGGCTTGAGTTGTCGCTGACTGCATGTAAAACGAAATATTATGAAGTAAAGACATTTTTACGACTGAAACTGTCTTATTTGGCCTTCAGCAGTCACACCTACACTTTTACCATATATTTTGCTGCTTATTTTGATTTAACTTGATGATATGTAACCTCGGTTGCTCAGTGGAGCCTTAAGCGTTATTTGAGATCCAACACAAAAGCCAACTTCTTCCAAGTACAAAATGTTGCTGACTACAAAGAAAAATCATACAAAAGCTTTTATCAACTCCCAGATCGATTTACCGCAAGAAATAGCAGTATTGGCCATTCTGCTCCACCATTCAGTGAGATCATGTCTGATCTGATAACCCTCAATTCCATTTTCCTGCCTTTTCCCCAAAACCCTTGATTCCCTACTGATCTTCCTTTGACACCTTCAATTTTTCAGAAGTTTAACTTATCTAGAACTTTGAAGGCTGAGACACTTGGACACACAGTACCAACATCAATCCTTGTTAATTGTCCTTGCTTCTGCGCCACAGAAAATTGTTTTCTGGATCCTTGTTTGAGTCTACAAACTGCTCAATAAGCTCAAACAACCCTCTTCTGTTCTTCTAATGAGCCAATATCTCTGACAGCTCCATTTCAATGAAACTGAAAAAGCTTCCTATCACTTTTGGTTGCAGCCAATAGGGCCAGGATTAAAGATGATTCTCATTTTCCTAAATACTTGGAATAGATTCAATTGATTTTAAACAAACAAGTTCTGACACATGTTTGGGTTCGTTTGAGAAGTTTAGCAGAATTGTTTTTCTCAGATGGGACAATGAAACTTCTTTAGATTGTTTCCACTATTCTACCTCCAGTTCTTTTTCTTAGCACATTATAATGATCTTCTGAACTAGTTTTATTTCATTATATCCATCCCTTCAAACAAACCAATTCTTCCCATAAGTAAATTCCTCCATCTCCAGCACATTCTAGGTGATATTTTTCCTTAAATTCCATTAAAATGTCCTATCTCTTTCCTTAAATCTATGTCCCCTAATTGCTGAAGCCGTCCACCAAGGGGAAAAGTTTCTTCCAATCTAGACCCTAAGTGTCTTATCTGTACAAACAGGTCCTCACCCATCCTTCTCTGCTCTAAGGAAAATACCCTCAGCCGATCTAATCACTCTCATAGCTGAAACCCACCAACATGCACCACCCTGGGTTAGTATTCCCTTCTGCACCCTTTCTAGTGCCATCACATCCTTCTAATAATGTGACGACCAGATCCACTACTCCAGCTGTGGCCCAACGAATGTCTTGTACAGTTCCATTATGATCTCCTGGCTCTCATGTTCAATGCCTTAACTATTAAGGGCAAGTATTTCATATGCTGCCTTAACCATTTCATCCACATGTCCTGTTGCCTTCAAGAATCTATGAACACATATACCTTTCTCTGATCTTCAGTACATTCTAAGTTCTTGTGATTCATCATGTACTCCCTTGCCTGTTGATCCTCCTGAAATGTATCATCTCAATCTTTTCAGGATTGAACTCCATCTGTCATTGTTCTGCCCATCTGACCAACCCATCTTTATTGCCCTGTAGTCTAAAACTTTCCTCCTTGCCATATATTAGTGTGGGTTCTGAATTTCTTTTGGGCCTGATTTATTTAGGTTGCATTGTGTTTATTTTGTGGGATATTTTAAGAAGATTGGGAGGACACTTGGATTCAGTATCTGTTTATACCCAAAGAACAAACTCAAACCAGAATTTTTTTTATCCAATGTTTTCCCTGGTAACATTTTCACAATGACTTCAATTCCTGCAACACCCTTAGCTTAACTTAAACTATGTTCAAATCAAGACATTACTGAATGGAGATCATAACTTCTTGTACTATTAAATCTGTCTCAAGCAATGGTGCAAATTAGGTAACCTTGCATTATTAGAACATAGAACAATACAGCACAGAACAGGCCCTTCGGCCCACGATGTTGTGCCGAACTTCTAACCTAGATTAAGTACCCATCCATGTACCTATCCAAATGCCGCTTAAAGGTCGCCAATGATTCCGACTCTACCACTCCCACGGGCAGCGCATTCCATGCCCCCACCACTCTCTGGGTAAAGAACCCACCCCTGACATCTCCCCTATACCTTCCACCCTTCACCTTAAATTTATGTCCCCTTGTAACACTCTGTTGTACCCGGGGAAAAAGTTTCTGACTGTCTACTCTATCTATTCCTCTGATTATCTTATAAACCTCTATCAAGTATTATTTTATAACTGTGCTCAAAACCTTTTCTAAAAAGTGACCGGATGAAGATTGAAGTTGACTGAACAGCTTTCTTCATTTTAAAATATTGCCAAAAAAAGTAAATGTTCAAACATATGCAATCTTTTTCTTTCTCTAAAATAGGTAATGAGGTGAAAGGGAATAATGGACAAAGGATTGAAAACAATGCTGACTCTAATTCAGCAAGTATGTTCTTTTCAATAAGTTTAATTCAATATTTACATTAATTACAGTTATGTGAGTGACACAAATAACAATACTTTAAGGCTGTTACTTAAGTTTAGAAATTCAATCACACTCTGTGTAGATGGCTTAAAATCATTATATCAAAAGCTTAAAGCGCTTGCATAAAACACGAAACCTGTTATGTTTATTATTTCCCAAAATGGGTTATCAAGTAAAAGGGAAGTATTATTGGAGATTTGATGACAGCGGGCAAAATGGCAACTCTAATTTCGCAAGTATGCAAGGTTTAAGCTTAAAATGCATGACAGGTTTATTTATCCAAGAAATAAGCACCTTTATTCTCTCTAATATTAGCTCCAATTATCAATATTTGATATGAAATTAGAAGATCTAGCTTGAGAAATCTACAACGTATTGCCACATGCTTGCCATAAATACGACAGGAACACAGTAAAAGTAGTGAAAATTAAGTCAGATCTTTGTGGTTACAGATCCATAAGATACAGAAGCAGAATCAATCCATTCGACTTGTTGAGTCTGCTCCACCATTCGATCATGGCCAATGTTTCTCAACCCCATTCTCCTGCATCCCCCCTGTAACCCTTGATTTCCTTACTAATGATAGTAATTTCCTTACTATCTTTATCTGTTTTAAAAGCACTCAGTTACTTGCCTCGTTTAAGTGGCAATGAGTTCCAGAGAGTCACCTCTTTCTGACTGAAAAAAATCTTCCTTATCTCATCCCAGCATTTCTTGCCACCGAGAACTATGGGGGTAGAGTCCATGTCTATACTTCCTTGCATGGTAATTTGTAAATAACATTTGTTTTTTCAGGTTCATTAGCTGCTGCTTAAGTGTGTTGGTAGATTTGTGGGCTACCATGATGTGGAGAGGTTTGAATTGTCTGGACATCATTTCACAGATGTCTTTGATGTGAGGTAATGTGGCTAGGGTTTCTTCGCGTGTGTCTGCTTGTTTGAGTTTGTTGTTGAGAAATCAGCGGACAGGGTTTATTGGGTACCGTTCTTCTTGAATATGCTGTATAAGAATTTATTTTCTGCTCTTCGTAGTTCCTGGGTGGTGCAGTGTGTAGTGGCACGTTGAAATAGTGTTTTTATATTAGATTAGATTACATTACAGTTTGGAAACAGGCCCTTCAGCGCAACAAGTCCACACCGACCCGCCGAAGCGCAACCCACCCATACCCCTACATTTACCCCTTACCTAACCCTACGGGCAATTTAGCATGGCCAATTCACCTGACCTGCACATTTTTGTGACTGTGGGAGGAAACGGGGAGACACGGGGAGAATGTGCAAACTCCACACAGTCAGTTGCCTGAGGCGGGAATTGAACCCGGGTCTCTGGTGCTGTGAGGCAGCAGTGCTAACCACTGGCACTTTGTTGTTGTTCTCCTCTTTTGTGAATTTTGTGCCAGTAAGGATATTGTTGATGGTGTTGTAGGTTTCCTCTAATTTGTTTCATTTTCTGATGACAAAGGTGTCATCACTGTGGCGGACCCAAAATTTGGGTTGGAGCATTGGGAGGGCTGTTTGTTCGAGTCTCTGCATTATTGCTTCTGCTCGGAATCTTGATATTGGTAGTCTCATGGGTGTTCTGTTGATTTGTTTGTAGGGCTTGTTATTGAATGTGACGTAGGTGATAAGATACGGGTCCACAAGCTTGACAATGTTATCTTTGCTGATGAAGTTGGTGCTGTTTGGTGTTTGTGTCTTTGGTGGTTCTTGTAGTGTAGTCAGTGTTTCTTTGGCCACGTTGATGTTAATGGATGTGAACGGGGCTGTTATGTCAAAGGACAGCATTATTTCATCCTCTTCTATCTTGGTGTCTTTGGTGTTCAGGAATTCTTGGGTGGAGTGAATGGAGTGGCATGAATCTTCGACTTGGTGTTTTAGTCTTTAGTGGAGGTCTTTGACTAGTCTGTATATAGGTGTTCCAGGTAATGAGACTATGGGCCTGAGGGGGGCTCCTGGTTTAAAGAGGAGAACAACAACAAAGTGCCATTTCCTAGATGTCACAGTAGAGCGAACAGTCAATGGGGAACTTCACACTAGCGTCCACAAGAAACAATACACACGGACCAAATACCTAACTACAGAAGCAATCATCCCAACACCCACAAATGAAGCTGCATCAGGAGATTATTTCAACGAGCCACCACACATTGCAGCCCAGAGGAACTATGTATACGTACTCAAGAGGAACGGATACCCAATAAACCCAGTCCGCCGATTTCTCATTGATGCTTCCAAGCTGACCCTCAAATTTGGTTTGTCCCTGCATTCTTTCCTGGCTGTCTTTTGTGGGTTTTGAAAACTTTCCCAATCCTCTGACTGAGGATAAGAGTTGGGAAGTTGTGTTGTGGCTGTACAATATTCCACTTTTGGAATATTGTGTGCAATTCTGGTCTCGCTCCTATCAGAATGATGTTGTGAAACTTGAAAGGGTTCAGAACGCATTTAAAAGGATGTTGCCAGGGTTTGAGCTGAATGGGCTGGGCTGTTTTTCCTCGTGCATCAGAGGCTGAGGGGTGACTGAGGGTCATTAATAAAATCATGAGAGGCATGGATAGGGTAAATAGACAAGGACATTTCCCTGGGTGAGAGAGTCCAGAACTAGAGGGTAAAAGGTTTAGGGTGGAGGAGGGCAAGATTTAAAAGGGTCCGAAGGAGTAACCTTTTCATGCAGAGGGTGGTGTGTGTAAGGAATGAGCTCCAGAGGAAGTGGTGGATGTTGATACAGCTATGACATTTAAAAGGCATCTGGATAGGTATATGAATAGGAAAGGTTTAGAGGGATATGGGCCAAGTGCTGGTAAATGGGACTAGATTAGGCTAGGATATCTGGTTGGCCCGAAGGGGCTGTTTCTGTGCTGTAGATCTGACTCTGACTTGCCACTAACATTTGCCATGTCTGTATATTTAGTTTCTCTCGGGGTTGTCTGTGTCAATGCCTTAATGTCACATTCCACCCACCACATACCACCACCACCACAGGGACGATAACCAATTCATGTCTTTTTTTTTATCAAGAAGCTGTATTGCAGGTTCAACCTGAATTTACACTTGTTTTGCTTCCCAAAATCAGACTCGCTCACTCTCAGCAATATCCCAACATCCTGAAAGATATTAACTTTCATGTGGTGTTATCCAAAATTCGAAGGTGTCAGTCCTGACGTTTTTGCTTTTTCTGTCCCTGTAAGATCCTGAATCAGCACCTTCAGGAGAATTAATTTGAGGGAGTGAGAATAGAGGAAGAGAGAGAGTGTGGGATGCTTTCAATTTTGTGGAACAGCAAAAGAAAAAAATGTTCTGCAGAAAGTGGAGTAGCTTGTTCTGAATTTCTACCTTGGACTGACCGTGATGACTTTTGGAATCTCTTTTTCCAGAGTATTTGAAGATGTGAAGACTGAAGTTTAAAAATCAACAGATGAAGGGCCTATGCCTGAATCGTCGATTCTCCTGCTGTTTGGATGCTGCCTGACCTGCTGTACTGTTCCAGCACTGCACTTTTCAACTCCTCTCCAGCGTCTACAGTCCCCACTTTCACATCAATGTCTGACAGTCACTCAATCCATCGGGACCTCAACGATTTTGAACTATGATTCTGTGAGAAGGAGCAAAACATTTTGGTTTCTGTTTCAGACCATTTTCAGCATTAGTGGGACTGGATGAGAGTCTCTACTGTTACAGCGCACTGTGTGTAAAGCCTGAAACAGTTATACAGCCAGGAAAGAGAAATTTACTGTGGGCAGGGGCTGTAGCTGCGGCCATGGTGAAACCAGAGGAATCCCACACCGTGGAGAAACCATGGAAGTGTTGCGACTGCGGGAGAGGCTTCAATGCCCCATCTGTCCTGGAGATTCATCGGCGAAGTCACACCGGGGAAAGGCCATTCTCCTGCCCCGAGTGCGGGAAAGGCTTTACTTGCTCCTCCCACCTGCTGGACCACCGCCGAGTCCACACTGGGGAGAAGCCATTCTCCTGCCCTGAGTGTGGGAAGGGCTTCACCTACTCCTCCCACCTGCTGGCCCACCAGCGCGTCCACGCTGGGGAGAGGCCCTTCCCCTGCTCTGAGTGTGGGAAGGCCTTCAGCAAATCGTCGGACCTGCTGAAGCACCAGCGGGTCCACAGAGGGGAGAGGCCATTCAGCTGCCCTGAGTGCAGGAAGGCCTTCAGTGATTCCTCTACCCTGCTGAGGCACCAGTGGGTCCACACGGGGAAAAGACCGTACTCGTGCCCTGAGTGCAGGAAGGGCTTCACCCGCTCTTCTGCTCTGCTGACCCATCTGCGGGTCCACACGGGTGAGAAGCCCTTTAGCTGCCCAGAGTGCAGGATGGCCTTCAGCAGGTCTTCCCACCTGCTGAGGCACCAGCGGGTCCACACTGGGGAGAGGCCCTTCTCCTGCCTCCAGTGCGGAAAGTGCTTTACCCAGCCCTCCAACCTGCTGACCCACCAGCGGATCCACACCTGCGAGAGACCGTTCTCCTGCCCCGAGTGCGGGAAGGGTTTTGCTGTTTCCTCTCACCTCGTGGCCCACCGGCGGGTCCACACAGGGGAGAGGCCATTCAGTTGTCCCGAGTGCGGGAAGGCCTTCAGCAATTCCTCTGCCCTGCTTCGGCACCGGCGCGTCCACACTGGAGAGAAGCCGTTCTCCTGCCCCGAGTGCGGGAAGGGCTTTACCCGCTCCTCCACGCTGCTGACCCACCGGCGGGTCCACACAGGGGAGAGGCCATTCAGCTGCCCCGAGTGCAGGAAGGCCTTCAGTGATTCCTCTGCCCTGCTGAAGCACCAGCGAGTCCACACCGGGGAGAGGCCCTTCAGCTGCCCTGAGTGCGGGAAGAGGTTTACATTTTCCCGCAATTTGCGGAAGCACCAGCGGGGGCACCAGCGCTCACAACAATCAGATTCCAACGCTGACATTGCCATGAGTCCCCCCCAGGACTGATTCTCCTGACAGTGGGTGCAGTGGGAGAGTTGGTGCACTGTATTTGTTTTCCATTGGACTGCAACCTCACGGCTCAGGGGTGGCATTGTGACTCAGTGATTAGCACTGCCTCATGGCACCAGGAACCAAGGATCAATTCCACCCTTGGGGCGACTGTCGGTGTGGAGGGTAGGAGAATGGATGAGATAAGAAACCGCTGCCTTTCTTGAGACAGGTCTCCCGGAGAGAAGTTGCTGACTGACTGTCTGATCTGTTGATCCTCACAGTGCCCCATTGCCCTCAGTTAATTGGAGGAGGTCCACACAGATGTACCGAAGCCCCTCTTTAGACAGTGGAAGGAAACCTGTGCAGACAGGGAAAACGTGCAAACTCCACACAGACAGTTACCTGAGGCTGGAATTGAACCTGGGTCCCTTATGCTGTGAGGTAGCAATGCTAAGCAGTGTGCCACCCCAAAATGTTATAAAACTGGAATAAACCTACTAAGTTGGAAATGTGTCCATACCAAGAACTTGCTGTAAATGTTTGGAAGCAAAAGTCCATCGGAATTGTCTTTGGGATGGATCCAAAACTAACTTCGTTAATGATTGAAATTACTTTGACCTCTGGAACTGTCTGCCAGAGAGTGTGTTGGAGTCAGATTCAATTATGGATCATTAAACTGAAAAGGAAAGCAATTGCAGTGTTCAGTGAAGAATAGTACAAGGTACTGTAGTGGGCGGCACGGTGGCACAGCAGTTAGCACTGCTGCATCACAGCGCCAGAGATCCGGGTTCAATTCCCGCCTCAGGCGACTGACTGTGTGGAGTTTGCACGTTCTCCCCGTGTCTGCATGTGTTTCCTCCAGGTGCTCCGGTTTCCTCCCACAGTCCAAAGATGTGCAGGTCAGGTGAATTGGTCATACTAAATTGCCCGTAGTGTTAGGTAAGGGGTAAATGTAGGGGTATGGGTGGTTGCGCTTCGGCGGGGCGGTGTGGACTTGTTGGGCCGAAGGGCCTGTTTCCACACTGTAAGTAATCTAATCTAATATGAGTTTCCTGATTGGGGCTGTTCACTTGCTCCTGTTACCATTTCAGGTTGCTAACTTTTCGTTAGCATCCTGCACATGTTGGGATTTTTTCTCCTTTCTATATCTCCTTGAATGACTCAGTGACAAATCTAGTTTATGAATTGTTCCTATGATATCTCATGAGAGGGTTTATGATATTCACAGTGTGTCCAAGTGACGAAAAACAAACTGTTCACCTTAAATATTTGATTTTAAACAATGGAAATAAAATTAATGTTTGGAAAACACAACTTGCTGTGTAGTAAGATAATCAAATAGGAATGGGAGTAAGTAATTGACCATTGAGATGCTCTGTCTTTCATTTATCTAAATTCTCTTTCCTGCACTTGTTTTTTCATGACTTCATCTGCTGAAGTGACTACACTCCAAAAGCTTGTGATTTCAACATAAGAGCATAAGAACTAGGAGCAAGAGTCAGCCTTCCGGCCCTTCGAGTCTGCTCCACCACTCAATAAGATCATGACTAATCTTTTCGTGGACTATGCTGCACTTACCTGCGTTTTCACCATATCCTTAATTCTTTTATTTTTCAAAAACATATCTACTGCTTCTAGTGATTGCTGAAGTAATGTCAAATACTTCCCTGGGCAAGGAATTCCATAGATTAACAACCCGCTGGGTGAAGAAGTTTCTTCTCAGTTCAGTTTTAAACCTGCTTCCTCTAATCTTGAGGCCGTGTGCTCTTATCCTAGTCTCACCTACCAATGCAACATCCTACTTTTATTTCTTTCATAATTTAATATATTTCTGTAAGATCCCCTCCAACCAAACCTGCTGGACTATAACCTGGTGTCATGTGACTTATGACTAAAAAATTTGTTATTATGCATCCTCATAGCAGTGGGATTTCAGGGCTCGAAGGTAGGGACACTACCACTGCGCCATAAAAAAAAACCTCTGCAGCAAATAGGCCCTCTTCGAGTGAATGAGTGGGGAGAGGTTTCTTCCCAACATGGGATACAAATATTATACCCTCAGAGCCCATTACACTAAATTGAGCCCTCTTCGATTGAATGAATGGATGCGGAGGTGCCAGAGTTGAATTGGTTGATAACGTTAAAAATCACATCTTCCCCCTGAATATGTGACACTACCGCTATAGCCCCAGAGCCCGTTGCAGTAAATTGGGTCATCTGCTGTTGAATGAATGAACGGGAATGAAAAGGGCGGATACACTGACGTGGTTGTGAAATTCCCAACTAATCCCAAAGCTTGTGGTCGGTACCGACTAATCGGAGAGAGATATTGCAGAGGGTGGGACCAACACGACGCACAAAGCCAGCCGCCATTGGTCAGGTGGAGTAAGGTGCGCTCTGATTGGAGGGGGCTTGGATGACGCGCGTCACTGAAGGAGGAGACGGAAAGAAGAAAAACAAAGATGGCGGCGCGAGGCTGCGGTTTTCTCATCGACTCAGCGGGCGGTTTCTGACGGAGGGAGGGGGCAGACAGGCATCGTTTACCTCAGAAAATACCTTTAAAATACATTTCAAATTAAAGCCGGAACTTTTCAAACAAAAGTTGTGAAGAAAAGGAGACAGTCCCCGGTGGGGTTTATTGTTTATGTGTGTATAATTCCCGGGGCCCGGGAAGGGGGAGGTGACGGTTACCGGGTGAACGAGAAAACAAATTAAAAATGTCGGCGGTGGAGGAGAGAGAGCCGGCGCCCGCGGCTTCTTCGGCGGCGGCCGGAGCCCAGGAGCTCAACAACCCCCCGGAACCGGAGGAAGGTCCGAGCTCCAAGAAGCGGGGGGTCCGGCTGGAGGCTGGATTTGCTCAAGGCTTGTATCTATTAACTTATTTAAATGGTACCTACTGTATGGGGCTATGGTTTACATTAAAACCGGAGGATCATATCAGAGTGTTTGTTTATATTGAGCAGTTGTAGTTGGTAAAATACACTCCCTGGTGGAGCACCTTCTATGATGCTGCATTTCTTGCCTTCTGCCCTTCCCCCATTTGTTATCTCCCATTTGATTTTACATTTTATTTGGTCAAATTTAATTTCATATTAATCGGACTTGGTATTCATTGTGTTATTAATTTGTTTGTTGGATTATTGTAAGAAAAAATTAATGGTGTCATGTCATTTCTGATGTCAGAGTTTGACATTGAATGTGCAGATGTGAATATCAGTAAGATGTGAAAATAAATCAAGAACTTGTGCTTTTTAACAAAAACAGCTGTTCACTGCTGTCAATGGCATTGTCTCATTTGAGGGTGATGATTCAAGTCTGATCAACAAACTGTTTCATTGTCGCCCAATTTAATTTAAATTTTTTTAGAAAATAACTCTGGGAGATTAAGATTTATACAACTTATAAATAAATAAATCTTATAAATATGTCCAGTTCTCTACCTGGTCTCCTCTACATTGGGGAGAATGGAGGCCAACTTGCAGAACATTTTAGAGACCAGCTCTGGGACACTGAAATTAAATGACTCCACTGCCCTGTGGCCGATCATTTTAACTCTCCCTCCACCACCACCAAACTCTAACCACCTGACGCCTGGAGAAAAAACACCTCACCTTCTGTCTCTTAAATACAGCTGCTGTTTTCTCTACTTATGGATGTTTGTAGTTTCCTTAATTAGATACTGATTCAGGGGCTTGGTGGTGATAGGGAAACTATCCTTGACTGATAACAATGTCACAGACACAAAGCATTAGACATTTTAATACTTTTATTGCAACCTTTTTCTGAATGATAAAGCTATAAAAATATGAAAATAACATTCTAACAACAACAGTAAACCAACTACTACACAAAACATATCAAAACTATACTCACTACAGATCAATAAATAATGTGCAATAAGACCATAGCTCTCAATCTTCAAGAGCATCAATTATTACCCCAACATTTGTTTGAAATTCTTCCTGTCAGGGCATAGAGTTCACTAAACCAAACCAACATGGCTACACAAAGGCCCTAATTAAAATGGCAGACAAATCTGCTTCCAGATAATTCAAAAAGGGCTGCCATGTCTTATAAAAATTCTGTCTTTTGGTGCACCATATTTGTGAGAAAGTCCAAAGCATGAAGGCAAATGTGCTAAGCGCCTTCTTAACCACCCTATCTACCAATGGTGTAACTTTCAAAGAATTATGTGCTGAAACCCCCAGGTATCTCTGTTCTACATCAAGACCCAGGGCCCTCCCATTAATTGTACAAGTGCTGCTTTGTTTGTTTTACCAAGATGCAACCCCTTGCTTTTATCCATACCCCTCTCAGACACACACACATTCACCAACCCCCCCCCCCCCCGCCCTCCTCCGAAACTCTCTCCCTCTGACAGGCTTATACTCCCATCACACACACACTTTACCTCACATGCACATACACAAACATGCACTCTTAAGCACACACTCTCACACAAACTCACATGCACACACATACTATGGGGTGAACTTGCATTTAGAGTCAGAGTCATAGAGATATACAGCATGGAAACAGACCCTTCAGTCCAACTTGTCCATGCCAACTAGATATCCTAATCTAATCTGGTCCTATTTGCCAGCACTTGGCCCATATCCCTCTAAACCCTTCCTATTCATAAACCCATCCAGGTGCCTTTTAAATGGTGTAATTGCACCAGCTTCAACCACTTCCTCCAGCAGCTCCATCCATACACACCACCCTGTGTGAAAAAAGTTGCTCCTTTGGGTCCCTTTTATATCTTTCCCCTCTCACCCTAAACCTATGCCCTATAGTTCTGGACTCCCCAACCTCAGGGAGAAGACTTTGTCTATTTACCCTATCCATGCCCCTCATGATTTTATAAACCTCAATAAGGTCACCTCTCAGCCTCTGATCCTCCAAGGAAAATAGTCCCAGCCTATTCAGCCTCTCCCAATAGCTCGATCCCTCCAACACTAGCAACATCCTTGAAAGGGTTCAGAAAAGATTTAAAAGTTTCACAACATCCTTCTGATAGGAAGGAAACCAGAATTGCACGCAATATTCTAACAGTGGCCTAACCAATGCTCAATGCTCTGACCAATAAAGGAAAGCATACCAAACACCTTCTTCACTATCCTATCTACCTGCAACTCCACTTTCAAGGAGCTATGAATCTGCACTCCAAGGTCTCTTTGTTCAGCAACACTCCCTGGGACCTTACCATTAAGTGTCTAAGTCCTGCTTTTCCAAAAGGCAGCACCTTGCATTTATCTCCATCTCCAAATTAAACTCCATCTGCCTACCCTCAGCCCACTGGCCCATCTGTTCAAGATCCTGTTATACTGTCTATTATGCCTCCAATTTTGGTGTCATCTGCAAACCTACTAACTAATACCTCCTATGTTCACATCCAAATCATTTATATAAATGATGAAAAGTAGTGGACCCAGCATTGATCCTTGTGGCACACCACTGGTCACAGGCCTCCAGTCTGAAAAGCAACCCTCCACCACCACCCTCTTTCTTCTACCTTGCAGAATTTGCAGAATTATATATGCAGTTACATTCAGTTTTGCTCAAAAAGCACACAGTCTGCAGGTATTCAATCCACGCAATATTTTATGAATTCCTACTTTGGAAATAGAACCAGTCTGACTCAAGATTGGGATACAGATGATCTCTGACCTCAACTTTAATGCATTGTCTGAGCCGAAATGTCACCTTAAGTTACATCGAGAATGTGACTTAAAAGTAGTTCTGTGATTTACGTATTAATGAACCTAAACCTGCAACCCATTCTAAAAGGTGAAAGACATAACAGCAATCTAGATTTGTTCAATATACCATTTCAGTTGCATGACACTGTAATCTTTTGCTACAAATTCTGTCCTATGATCCTGCTCCACAACTACCCGATGAAGGAGTACTCCAAAAGCTCGTCCTTCCAAATAAACCTGTTGGACTATAACCAGCTGTTATGTGGTTTTTAAACTTTGTTTCTAGTGAATACAGCCCACACCTTGCACTGCTGCCAGTAAACTTTACAATGCTGATGAAATGATGCAGCAGCTGCAGAGATGAAAAATGTAACAGTTCCTAACACTATTAGCTTCTGATACACAAATTGGAAACTTAGTGCGAGAGGTTGAAAGAAATGAGCAGCATGAAAACAAAAATCTGCTGGAGCTCAGTTTTAATGAAAGTCTGAGTCCGGTGGTATATTTAGGTAACCTTTATTGCCACCCAACTTTGTTACAGCTTCAGATCTTCCCTGCAAACCCGGGAGTCCCCAGAGCTGGGTTGATAGTCCAGTCGATAATGGCACTCACTCCTTCAATCCCCCTGCAATGGCAAATGAACTCGCTGGTGCTTCTGCAGGTAGGAGGAGTGGGTGAAACCCTTCCCACACTGAGAGCAGGTGAATGGCCTCTCCCCGGTGTGGACCCGCTGGTGAGTCAGCATGCTGGAAGAATTGATGAATCCCTTCCCGCACACAGTGCAGGTAAAGGGCCTCTCCTCTGTGTGGACCCACTCATGCTTTCGTAAGTTGCCCATATGACTGAACCCTTTCCCACACACTGAGCAGGCAAATTGCCTCTCCCTGGTGTGGACCCGTTGGTGCTTCTGCAGGTCACCCACATGACAGAAGGCCTTCCCGCACTCAGGGCAGGTGAATGGCCTCTCCCCCGTGTGGACATGCTCGTGATTCCGCAAGTTGCCCACATGATGGAACCCCTTCCCGCACTCTGGGCAGGTGAATGGCTTTTCCCCTGTGTGGATCCGCTGGTGGGTCCGTAGGTTACTAACATAACGGAAGGCCTTCCCGCACTCGGGACAGGTGAACGGCCTCTCCCCAGTGTGGACCCGCTGGTGCCTCCGCAGGTCGCCCACATGACCGAAGGCTTTCCCGCACTCAGAGCAGGTGAGTTGCCTCTCCCCCGAGTGGACCTGCTCGTGATTCTGCAGGTCGCCCACCTGACTGAACCCCTTCCCGCACTTGGGGCACCTGAAGGGTCTCTCCCCCGTGTGGACCCGCTCATGCTTCCGCAAGTTGCTTGTACGATGGAAAGCCTTCCCGCACTCGGAGCAAGTGAACGGCCTCTCCCCAGTGTGGACCCGCTGATGGATTAGCAGTGCAGATGAATGTGCGAATCTCTTCCCGCACATCAAGCACGTGAAGGGCTTCTCTCTCGTGTGGACCCGCTGGTGCGCCCGCAGGTTGGAAGAATTCGCAAACCCCTTCCCGCACACTGAGCAGGTGAACGGCTTCTCTCCGGTGTGAACACGCTGGTGTGTCTGCAGCTGAGACAACTGAATGAATCCTTTCCCGCAATGGTGGCAGATGAACGGCCTCTCCCCAGTGTGAACACGTCTGTGTATTTCCAGCACAGAGGGAGAAGGGAATCCTTTCCCACAGTCCCCGCATTTCCATGGTTTCCCCATGAGGAGAGCTTTCCTTGTGTTGCTCTGGGTTTGAAATTATAAATACAAAGGGTACATAGTCTGTCCCCAACGTGAGGGGTGAGATTTTGATATTCCAAGCTGAGTAAATGGTGTGAAGTACTTTTCAGTCAACACACTGGATCTCCCTCACTCGGGTGTCTCAGTATTCTTCCTGCCACACCAGTGTCCAAAACCTCTCAACCAGACAAAAGCAAACATTTCTTCTCAATTTGAATGACTGCTGATATCCAAGTCCCAATGAATCAAGGAGCTCTGCCAGAAGTCGACGTATCAATTGCTTCAAATTTCTTTCCACGTTTTTCTGCAAAAATAAATTCACAAAGTTTGTGAGAAGATTTATAGCTCGGGTGTTCGTTGTTGTGGTTCTGTTCGCCGAGCTGAGAATTTGTGTTGCAGACGTTTCATCCCCTGTCTAGGTGACATCCTGAGTGCTTGGGAGCCTCCTGTGAAGTGCTTCTGTTTTGTTTCCTCCGGCATTTATAGTGGTTTGTCTCTGCCGCTTCCGGTTGTCAGTTCCAGCTGTCCGCTGCAGTGGCCGGTATATTGGGTCCAGGTCGATGTGTTTATTGATTGAATCTGTGGATGAGTGCCATGCCTCTGGGAATTCCCTGGCTGTTCTCTGTTTGGCTTGTCCTATAATAGTAGTGTTGTCCCAGTCAAACTCATGTTGCCCCGATTTCATCTGCCTTCCCTGTTGGGCCTCTGGCATTGAAGTAAATGCAGTTTAATTTATCAGTGCTACCTTGTTCTCTGCTTTTTTCCTTCCTGCCCTGACTATTTGACTCACTCCCTTTCCCAACTGTACGAATCTCAGGTTAATCTCTTTCCTCACTATTTCCCTGGGGCCCATCCCCCACTTACTCATTCAACCCAAAGGACTAGCCATACTACCATACATCAAGAACATTTCTGAACTGACAACCAAACTACTACGACCACTAGGACTCATAACAGCACACAAACCACAGCCACACTCAGACAACAACTCAACAGGACAAAGGACCCGATACCCAACATGAGCAAAACCAACGTAGTGTACAAAATCTCATGCAAGGACTGCACAAAACACTACATAGGACAAACAGGAAGACAGCTTACGATCCGTATCCATGAACACCAACTAGCTATGAAACGACACGACCAGCTATCCTTAGTAGCCACACACAGATGACAAGCAACATGAGTTTGACTGGGACAACACTACTATTACAGGAAATGCCAAACAGAGAACAGCCAGGGAATGCCTAGAGGCAATGCGCTCATCCACAGATTTTATCAATAAACACATCGACCTGGACCCAATATACCGGCCATTGCAGCGGACAGCTGGAACTGACAAACCGGAAGCAGCAGAGACAAACCACTATAAATGCCGGAGGAAACATCACAGAAGTGCTTCACAGGAGGCTCCCAAGCACTCAGGATGTCACCTAGACAGGGGACGAAATGTCTGCAGCACAAATTCCCAGCTTGGCAAACAGAACCACAACATAAATTCACAAAATAAGTGATCACTGCCAGTACAGTTAAATGAATGTAACATAGGCGGCAATTCCTGTAGATTGCCAGGTGCCTGCTGATCACATTATCCAGGTCACAGAAACCTGAAAACCCTCATGCAGCCAGCTAGCATTAAGTGTGTATGGAGGAAAACTTCATTTAGGTGACAATGACCTGGAACAAGCTAAATCAAGGACAGGATAATGAAATGTCAAGGATGCTTGCAGAAAGAAAGCCAGTAAAGTTGCTGAATGAGTAAGTGGGGGATGGGCCCCAGAGAAATAGTGAGGAAAGAGATTAACCTGAGATTCGTCCAGTTGGGAAAGGGAGTGAGTCAAATAGTCAGGGCAGGAAGGAAAAAAGCAGAGAACAAGGTAGCACTGATAAATTAAACTGCATTTACTTCAATGCAAGAGGCCCAACAGGGAAGGCAGATGAAATCGGGGCATGGTTAGGAACATAGGTCTGGGATATCATAGCAATTACAGAACGTGGCTCAGGGACGGACAGGGCTGCCAGCTCAATGTTCCAGGATACAAGTGCTATAAGAAGCATGGTGTGGGCGCAAGAGAGGAGGGGGAGTGGAGTTTTTGATAAGGGATAGTATTACTGCTGTATTTAGGGAGGATATTCCTGGGAATACGTCCAGGGAAGATATTTGGGTGGAACTGAGCAATAAGAAAGGGATGATCACCTTACTGGGATTGTAATATAGATCCTCTAATAGTCAGCAGGAAATTGAGAAACAAATTTGTAAGGAGGAGATTTCAGTTATCTGTAAGAGTAAAAGGATGGTCATGATAGGGGATTTTAACTTTCCAAACATCGATTGGGACTGCCTCTGTTCAGGGTTTAGATCAAGAGGAATTTGTTAAGTGTGTACAAGAAAATTTTCTGAGTCAGTATGTCAATGATCCTACCAGAAAAGGTGCAAAATCTGACCTACTTTTGAGAAATAAGGCAGGACAGGTGACTGAGGTGTCAGTGCAGGAGCACTTTGGGGCCAGTGACCATAATTGTAGTAGATTTAAAATAACGACGGAAAAAGGACAGACCAGATCTAAAAGTCAAAGTTCTAAATTGGAGGGAGGCTAATATTGATGGTATTAGGCAAGAACTTTGAAGAGCTGATTGGGAGCAAATGTTCGCAGGTAAAGGAACGGCTGGAAAATGGGAAGCTTTCAAAAATGAGATAACGAAAGTCTAGAGACAGTATATTCCTGTTAGGGTGAAAGAAAAGGCTGGTAGGTGTAGGAAATGCAAATGACTAGAGAAATTGGGGTTTGGCTAACAAAAAGACAGAAGCATATGACAAGTATGGATAGGAAAAATCAAATGCATCCTTAGAAGAGTATACTTGAGAAGAAAATTAGGAGGGCGAAAAGGGGACATGAAATAGCTTTGGCAAATAGGATAAAGGAGACTTAGAAGGGGTTTTTATAAATACATTTAAGGACAAAAGGGTAACTAGGGAGAGAATAGGGCCTCTTAAAGATCAGCAAGGCAGCCTATGTGTGGAGCGGAGAAGATGGGGAAGATCCTAAATGAGTATTTTGCATCATTGTTTACTGTAGAGAAGGACATGGAAGATATAGAATGTGGGGACATAGATGGTGACATCTTGCAAAATGTCCATATTACCGAAGTGGTGGTGCTGGATATCTTGAAACACATAAAAGTGGATAAATTCCCAGGATCTGATCAGGTGTACCCCAGAACTCTCTGGCAGGTAGGGAGGTGATTTTTGGGCCCCTTGCTGAGATATTTGTATCATCAATAGTCACAGGTTCCAAAAGATTGGAGGTTGGCTAATGTGGTGCCACTATTTAAGAAAGGTGGTCAAAAAAAGCCAGGGAACTACAGATCAGTGAGCCTGACATCGGTGATAGGCAAGTTGTTGGAGGGAATCCTGAGGGACAGGATGTACATGTACTTGGAAAGGCAAGGTCCAATTAGCGATAGTCAGCATGGCTTTGTTAATGGGAAATCATGTCTCACAAACTTGACTGAGTTTTTTGAAGAAGTAACAAAGAGGATTGATGAAGGCAGAGTGGTGGGTTTCACCTACATGGACTTCAGTAAGACATTCAACAAAGTTCCTCATGGAAGATTAGTTAGCAAGGTAAGATCTCAAAATACAGGGAGAACTAATCAACCGGATACAGAAGTGGCTTGAAGGTAGAGGAAAGAGGGTGGTAGTGGACGATTGCTTTTCAGACTGGAGGCCTGTGGCCAGTGATTTGCCACAAGGATCAGTGCTGAGTCCACTACTTTTCATCATTTATATAAATGATTTGGATGTGAACATAGTGGGTATAGTTAGTAAGTTTGCAGATGATGCCAAAATTGGAGGTATAGTGGACAGCGAAGGAAGTTACCTCTGATTAAAACAGGATCTTGATCAGATGGGCCAGTGGGCTCAGGAGTGGCAGATGGAGTTTAATGCAGATAAATGTAAGGTGCTGCATTTTGGAAATGCAAATCAGATCAGGACTTATTCAACCTCAGTGTCATAGAGATGTACAGTACGGAAACAGACCCTTCGGTCCAACTCGTCTAGGCCGACCAGATATCCAAAATTAATCTAGCCACATTTACCAGCACTTGGCCCATGTCCCTCAAAACCCTTCCTATTCAAACACCCATCCAGAGGCGTTTTAAATGTTGTCATTGTGCCAGCCTCCACCACTTCCTTTGGCAGCTCATTCAATACATGCACCAACCTCTGCATGAAAAAGTTGCCCCTTAAGTAATTTTAAATCTTTGCCCTCTCATCCTCAACCTCTGGACTCCCCTACCCCAGGGAAAAGACCTCATGATTTTATGAACTTCTATAAGGTCACCCCTCAGCCTCCAACGATCCAGGGAAAACAGCCCCAATCTATTCAGCCTCTCCCTGAAGCTGAAAACCTCCAACCCTGGAACGTCCTTGTAAATCTTCTGAATCTTTCAATCCTTGCCATTCAAATACTAATTTTTCACAGAGGGTGGTTCATGTGTGGAATGAACTTCCTGAAAAAGTGGTGGATGTGGGTACAGTAAAAAGACATTTGTTTAAGTACATGAATAGGCAAAGTTCGGAGGGATACAGGCCAGGAGCAGGCAGGAGAGACGAGTTTAATTTGGAATTATAGTTGGCATGGATTAGTTGGACCGAAGGTCTGCTTCCATGCTGCATGACTCTATGGCAGGTTCATAGTTCTTGAAAGTGGAGTCACAGGTAGACAGGATAGTGAAGGTGGTGTTTGGTACACTTCACAGGATATTGGTTAGGCCACTTTTGTAATATTGCATGCAATTCTGGTACCAGTGATCCCATCCTGACACACCATACACCAGAGATAATGACTAAAATTGACTGGGACACAGAATAAAATCATATCCTCTTTCTGAACTGCAGAGATTTTATTTGGTCCATAGAATACATTGGGTATCGGAGTTGGGAGGTCATGATGCAGCTATACAGGACATTGGTTAGGCTACTTTTGGAATATTGCATTAGATTCTGGTCTCCCTGCTACAGGGTAGGAAGGATGTTGTGAAACTTGAGAGGGTGCAGAAAAGATTGACAAGGATGTCACCAGGGTTGGACGATTGTGGTATAAGGAGAGGCTGAATAATATGGGGCTGCTTTCCCTAGAGCGTCAAAGGCAAGAGGGGTAACCTTGTCAAGGTTTATAAAATCATGAGGGGCATAAACAGGGTAAATAGGCAAGCACGTCTCCCAGGGTGGGGGTGTCCAAAACTAGAGGGTTTAGGGTGGGAGGGGAAAGATTTAAAAGGGACCTAAGGATCAATGTTTTCACAAAGAGGATGGTGCATTTATGGACTGAGCTGCCAGAGGAAGGGGCCAGTACAATTACATTTAAAAGGCATCTGGATGGGTATGTAAATAGGAAGGGTTTAGAGGGATATGGACCAAATGTTGGCAAATGGAACTAGATTTACATAGGATACCTTATCAGCATGGATGTGTTGGATCAAAAAGTCTATTTCCGTGCTGTATATTTCTATGTCTATTTGATAACAGATGCTTTATTTCTGTTGATGCAAATATTGTTATAAATCATAGCTGGATACTAATAGTTAGATGTAAGGGAGAGAGAATTCCTCAATTAGGGCACAATAAAAATCCTGGGAGACCTAATTTCTGGTTTACGTCCTAACAAACAAACATTAAACAAGAACCTATTTAATTCCTAATTTTGTTCCATTTTTCTTGTTTTATTCTCTGCGATGATAACACTGTTCAGTTGACAGGCTGGGAGGTTGTGGGTCAGGCCTTGAGTGACTGAATGTTTTATTGTTCCGGAAGGTGTAAAAAGTGGGGTCAAAGTTTCAGCAGAAATCCAGCAGAGCTGAAAACAGACAACATCTTACTCTGTGAGAACAGGGAGATAAGAGGACAGAGAAATCAGGACCTAAAATCCGAGCTTACACCAGATTACCATGTTATCAATGCTTTGACTGGCAGTGCCTTTACCTTTAACTCGCTTCCCATTCAACTTCCATGTACCCCCTCGATATTCAGGATCCACTCCTTGTCATCCTGAAGCCATGACTCTGTAAGGAGTCTCAGATCATAATTATTCTCTTCAATGTGCGCAGTCAATTCATTCACTTTTGTTACAATGCAGCACACATTCAGACACGCCGTTTTTAGTTTCAGTTTTTGTGATCTTCTGAATCCAGTTTTGATTGCTGGTACATTTACTCTCCTTGTCCCTTTCTATCATTCTCTGATGCTCATTTTCCACATCACAACATTGCTCACCTGCCTTGATTTGGATTGGCCATGCTAAATAGCCCAGTGTCCAGGGATGTGCAGGTTAGGTGGATTAGCCAATGGGAAATACAGGGTTACAGGTTCATAGCAATAGAAGCAGGAGTAGGCCATTTGGCCCATTCACCCTGCTCTGCCATTCATTAAGATCATGGCTGATCGATCCATTGCATTATCCCAACTACCCTTAATTTCCCTACCATGCAATAACCCATCCAACTGTGTCTTGAATATACTCAATGAAGCTGCCTCTACTGCTTCCTTGAACAGACAATTCCAGAGAGTCACTACTCTCCTGGAAGAGCAGTTCCTCCTCATCTGTCCTAAATCTTGAGGCCATGTCATCTATTGCCAATCTCACCCACCAGCAGAAACAACTGGATTGGTGATGGGGGAGGGGGGAGGCTGCACGAGTGGTTTACTCTTCGGAGGGACTGCCGTGGACTTGATGAGCTGAATGGCCTGCTTCCACACTGTTGGGCTTCTATGATTTACCGCAGTTGTTTGCCCTGGATCACAGCACCCAAAACCTCCCACCTTCTGCCAATCCAAAGACAAGTCCCACGACAGTGTGTGTGTTATCTAAATGCAGAATTGTTTCTCATAAATTCAGCCCACGCCTCTCACTGCTGCCAATAAACTTTACAATGCTGATGAAACAATGCTATACCTGCAGTACTGAAAATCGTGAGACTAACGATTCCAGTTACTGATTCACTGCTCCTTCTGATGAACAGCATTGGAAATAGAGTGTTGGAGGCTGACACAAATGAGCAGTTTAAAAGGATCGATCAGCCATAATCTTAATGAATGGCAGAGCAGGGTGGATGGGCCAAATGGCCTATTCTTGCTCTTATTAATACAAACCTATAACCCTACATTTCCCATTGGTTCCCTGTTCAGCACACTTTACTTACTGCCAGTAAACCTTAAAGCACTTCAACCCCACATTGCAATGAATTCCCACTTTCCACCAAAATCCAGGATGTACTCACTCACTCAGTTGCTGTTTCACAAATGAAAGATTTCACTATAACTTCTGCTCCCAGTAAGGGCAAAACATCTTTGAAAGCTGCTCTGAAAGCCCAGTCTTCACAACGACACTTCTACTTTCACCAATGATTATCAGAGTCATACAGCATGGAAACAATCCCTTTGGTCCAACTCGTCTGCGCTGGCCAGGTATTCTAAATTAAACTAGTCCCGTTTGCCAGCATTTGGCCCATACCCCTCTAAACCCTTCCTATTGATATACTCATCCAGGTGCCTTTTAAATGTTGTAATTGCAGCAGGCTCCACCACTTCCTCTGGAAGCTCATTCAATAAACACACTGAAAAAGTTGCCCCTCAGGTCTGTTTTAAATCTTTCCCCTCTCAAGTGAAACCTATGGACTGCCCTACCACGATGAAAAGATTTTTGCTATTCACCTTATCCACACTCCTTATAAACTTCTATAAGGTCACCCCTCAGTCTCCAATGCTCCAGGGAAAATATCCACGGCCTATTCAGTGTCTCCCGATAACTCAAACCCTCCAGCTCTGCCAACATCCTTGTAAATCTTTTCTAAACCCCTTCAAAGTTTCACAACATTCTTCCATAGGAGGGCCACCAGAATTGCACACACTATTCCAAAAGTGGCCTAACCAATGTCCTGTGCAGTCGCAACATGACCTCCCAACTCCCGTACTCAATGCTCTGACCAATAAGGGAAAGCATACCAAATGCCTTCTTCATTATCTTGTCTCCTTACAATTCCACTTTCAAGGAATATGAACCTGCAAGGTCTCTTTGTTCAGCAACACTCCCTATTAACTGTGTAAGTCCTGCCCTGATTTGCCTTACCAAAATGCAACTCCTCACATTTATCTAAATTAAACTCATTCTGCCACTCCTTGGCCCATCAGCCCATCCTATCAATTCTTTCTTTCCCCTCTCATTCCCTAAATGTTGAGTCTCCATCTCCCACACACACACCCTCCACTCTCACTTTGCTGAACCTAATCCCTGCTGTACCTCATCCTGAAGGGTCTGGTCTGTGCTGATACACAGGCCCACACACAGGGGAGATCTAATTGAAACAGACAGAATACTGAATGGCCTGGACAGAGTGCTCGTGGAGAAGATGCTTCAATTGGTAGGAGAGACTAGGACCTGAGGGCACAGCATTAGAGTAAAGGGAAAACCTTTTTAGAACAAAGATAAGGAGAAACCTTTTCAGCCAGAAAGTGATGAACATGTGGAATTCACTGCTACAGAAGGCTGTGGAGACCGGGTCACTGAATATGTTTAAGACAGAGACAAATAAGTTCTTGAGTGTCAAGAGGGAAATCGAGAGTTACGTGAAGAAAGTGGGAGAATGAGATTGAGAAACGTATCAGCCATGATTTAATGACGGAGCAGTCCCGATGGGCTGAAAGGTCTAATTTCTGCTCCTGTGTTTAATGGTCTGTTCTTGTCCTGGACTAGGAGTGAGAGAATTGGGAGCAGGCCATTTACCCTGTCAAGCCTGCACCAGCATTGAACAGATCATAAGTGAATATGAATATACCTGCATCTCTGTGAATAGGCTAGAAATGTTTCTACTGGAGAAGAGGACGTTGAGTGGTGACCTAATAGAGGATGACAAAATCATGAGTGATATCGATGAGGTGAACAGCGGAGATCCTTTCCCTTGGTGGGGATTCAAGATTAGGGAGCAACTTTTGAAGAAGAGAGGAGAAAGATTTCTAAAAAAAGACATGAGGGGCACCATTTTGTTTCCCCACAGAGAGTCGTTTGTGAGTGGAGTGAATGTCCAGAGAAAGAGGTGGATGCAGGTACAGTTAAAACATTTAAAAGACATTTGAATAATTACATGAATGATGAAATTTAATTAAATGTGAGGTGCTGAATTTTGGACAAACAAATCAGAGTAGGACCTATACACTTTACGGTAAGGTCCTGGGGAGTGTTGCTGAACAAAGAGACCTTGAAGTACAGGTTCATAGTTCCTTGAAGGTAGAGTTGCAAGTAGATAGGATAGTGAAGGCAGCATTTGGTATGCTTTCCTTTATTGGTTAGAGCATCGAGTAAAGGAGTTGGGAGTTGATGTTGTAGCTGTCCAGGACATTGGTGAGGCCACATTTGGAAAATTGCATGCAACTCTGGATTCCTTCCCATCAGAAGAATGTTTAAAACTTGTAAGCGTTCAGAAAAAGATTTACCAGGATGTTGCCAAGTTTGAAAGATTTACGCTCTCGGGTGAGGCTGCATAGGTTGGGGCTGTTTTCCCTCGAGTATCGGAGGCTGAGGGGTGACTTTACAGAGGGGCATGGCTGAGTAAATAGACAAAGTCTTCTCCCTGTGGTGGGGGAGTTCAGAACGAGGGGGCATAGGTTTAGGGTGAGGGGGGAAAAAGACATAAAAGGGACCTAAGAGGCAGCTTTTTCACCAAGAGAATGGTAATGTGTACAGAATGACCAGTCAGAGGAAGTGGTAGAGGCTGGTATAATTAGAGCATTTAAAAGGCATCTGATTTAGGAAGGATTTAGAGGGACATGGGCCAAGTGCTGGCAAATAGGACTAGATTGGAATAACTGGTCGGCATGGACAAGTTGGACCAAAGGGTCTGTTTCCATGCTGTACATCTCTATGACTCCAACAGGAAAGGTTCAGAGGGATATGGGCTAAACACAGGGTGGGGCTAGTTTAGTTTGAGAACATAGTCAGCATGGACTACTTGAACTGAAGAGTCTGTTTCTGTGCCGTATTACTCTGTAACTGTTCTGTGCTGGTCTTAAAATCATTTTCTTGCCTTCCTCCATAATCATCCACTTGTTTGTTGTTCAAAAATCAGATGAACTCAGCCTTGAATATATTCAATGACGCTCGAACTGCAGGAAGACATCACCAGTTCTCAACTCAATTCCTCTTGCTAAATACCACTTGCCTTGCTCACTGCTTGCTGCACCTGTCTGACAACTGGCATTGACTGGTGTAGAAGGATGCTGAGGCCCTCTGTACATCCACACATCATTCCTAATGAAAGGCTCATGCCCGAAATGTCAATTCTCCTGTATTTACCATGTGTTTTTGAACTGACCTGGACTAACTTTCCCGAGTCTGTCCCCTCCCTGGGTTCACTCCGTTTCCCTTCAGTTCCTGCAAGTCAACAGCTGAACCCCGGAATAGAAAAGGGGGTGAGAAAAGAGATTGCTGTACTCACAGATGTTGGAGTGAGGAAGAAAGTTGTGGTCTAGGCTGAAGCTCAATCTTAATTCAGAGAGAGAGAGAGGAACAGCAACATCTTGGTCCAACTTCCGCATCCAGACAATGGGTTTGCTGTGATTGGCAGGAGGACCAGTCGCCATCCGGTCCTCCTGAGCGTCCCATTGGTCCATCAAAACAAGGTCGTGGGACATTTCCGCTTGTTGCACGAGCATGCGTAGTGTTTTGCTGACACCGGTGAACATGCGCACTGCGTTGCTGACACAGAGTAGCATGCGCAGCATGGAGATGCTGGTATTACTGACAGATTTTCAAAGTTAAAAATCACACAACGCCAGGTTATTCCAAAAGGTTTATTTGGAAGCACTAGTTTTCAAAGCGCTGTTTCTTCATCGGGTGGTTGTGCAGCAAAATAATTAGACACAGACTTTATCGCAAGAGGATTATAGTGTCATGAGAGTAATATTAAACAAATTTAGCTTACGTCTTTTAGAATGACCATGATAGTTTCTGTTCCTTCATATGTAAATATCAGAACTTTTTAAAAGTTACATTCTCAAGATTGCTTTTAACAATAGGTGTCTTCTCAGCTAAAGTAATGCATTGAAGGAGTGAAGTTAAAGTCTGTGTCCCACTGTTAGGTCAGATTGATTCTATTCCTAAAGTGGGAGTTACAGAATCTTACGTGGATTAATGCAGGTTTTGAACAAAATATAATGTAATTCTACACGTACATATTCACTCCACAAACTTGTGCATGTGCGCGCAAGGGAAACCGAGTGTGTATGGGGGGGCGGGGTGAGGTGTGAGTGTGTGTCTGTGTGAGAGTGTAATGGGTTATAAGTCTGTGAGAGGCTGTGTGTGTGTGGGAGCATATAAGAGAGCGCTTGTGTATGAGAGAGGGTCTGCGTGAGTGTGTTGGTCTGGAGGAGAGTGTGTGTGTGTATGAGAGAGTGTATAATGTAATGGGGTCAGCTGCAGTGTGACATGAATCCAAGGTCCCAGTTGAGGCCATCCCCATGGGTACCGAACTTGGCTATCAGCCTCTGCTTGGCCAATTTGCATTTTTGAGGAGAAAGTGAGGTCTGCAGATGCTGGAGATCAGAGCTGAAAATGTGTTGCTGGAAAAGCGCAGCAGGTCAGGCAGCATCCAGGGAACAGGAGAATCGACATTTCGGGCATAAGTTTCTGAAGAAGGGCTTATGCCCGAAACGTCGATTCTCCTGTTCCCTGGATGCTGCCTGACCTGCTGCGCTTTTCCAGCAACACATTTTCAGCAATTTGCATTTTTGCCTGTCCTGAAGTCCGCCTTGGAGGATGGTCACCCGAAGGTCCGAGGCTGAATGTCTCGGACCGCTGAAGTGTTCCTTGACTGGGAGGGAACACTCCTGCCTGGTGATTGTTGTGCAGTGTCCATTTATCCATTGCCGTAGCCTCTGCTCAGTCTCGCCAATATACCATGCCTCAGCGCGTCAGTGCCTGCAGTGTATGATATAAACAATGTTGTCGGGGTCACATGAGTACCTGCTGCACTCATGGTGGGTGGTGAACCCATGTGTAATTGTGTTGACACTCTGACATGTTTTGCAGCCTCTGCCATGACAAGGTTGTATCATGTTGCCTTAAGGCCAGGCAGTTTGCTGCAAACAATGTTCTGTTTAAAGTTTGGTGGTTTGAAGGTGAGAAGTGGAGGCGTGGGGAAGGTCTTGGTGAAGTGCTCATCCTGATCGATAATGTGTTGCAGGCTGTGAAGAACGTGTCATAGTTTTTCAGCTCCCGTGAAGTACTGGACAACAAAGGGTACCATTTTGGTTGCAGCTCGTGTTTGTCTCCTAAGGAAGTCATTACGGTTTCTCGCTGTGACACATTGGAACTGGCAATTGATGAGTTGAGCATTGTATCCCGTTCCTTTGAAGGTATGCTTGTGTACTTCCAAGTGTCTGTCACGTTCCTCATCTGAACCGATCCTATGTATGCGAAGGCCTTGTCCATAGAGGATGGCTGTTTTAATATTGTCAAGTTATCCATGGGTTTACAGTACAGAGAAGTGCTGAGATGCCTATTCTTAATGGAGATGCATGTGTCCAAGAATGAGACAGATACTAAAGAGTAGTCCATGGTGAGTGTGATGGTGGGACAAAACTTGTTGATATCACTGTGTGGTTGTTTCAGTGACTCCTCGCCCTGGGTCCAGAGGAAGAAATGTTGTCAATATATCTGGTGTATTGTGTTGGCTGGAGGTCCTGTGCAGAAAAGAAGTCTTGTTCGAACCTATGCATGAAAATGTTGGCATACTGGGTTGAAAATTTGGTCCTCATGGCAGTTCTGTGTGTCTGGATGAAGAACTGGTTGTCAAAGGTGAATATGGTGTGGTCGAGGATGAAGCAGATGAGTTGTAGGACAGAGCTCAGAGATTGGCAGTTGCTGCTATTCATTACTGAGGCTGTTATTGTGATGCCATCATTGTGGGGAATGCTGGTGTAGAGTGCTGAAACGTTCATTGTGACCAACAATGTTCCTGATTCGACTGGTCCGTTGGTGCTGAGTTTCTGGAAGAAATCTGTAGTGTCGCGACAGAAGCGTGGGGTCCCTTGTACAATGGGTTTCGAGATGCCTTCAACATAGCCAGAGAGATTCTCACACACAGCCCCGTGGCCTGATACAATGGGGCGAAGGCAGTAGAAGTCGCCTTCGTGAGAATACATGGGAAGAGGGTGCTTGAGAACTCTGAAGGATTGAATTGAAAGTCTTGATCAATGTTGTTAATTCAAGGGTGCGCTCTTTGGTCGGATTGGCTGGCTGTTGCTTGTAGTGTTTCTGGTCAGTTGTCTGTACACTTCCTTGCAGTAGTCCATTCTATTCTGAATTGCTCAAAAACTGCATAAATCCATGTAAGATTCTGTAGTTCCAACTTTAGAAATACAATCAGTCTGACCTAACTTTGGAACACAGACAGGCTTTGACTTCACGCCGTCGATGCATTATCTGAGTTGAGGTGACCCCTATTGTTATAACCTGGTGCTGTGTAATTTTTAACTTTGTTTCCAATGAACACAGCCCACACCTCCAGCTGCTGTCAGTAAACTTTACAATGCCGATGAAACAATGAACTTGCAGTCCTGAAAAATTTACAATTTCTAATAATATGAGCTACACATTGACTGCTCCTTCTAATATATGACATTGGAAACCTCACGCTGGAGGCTGAAAGAAATGAGCAGCTTTAAAATAAAAACCTGTTGGGTCTCATAGCCTTCAATTTCTGAGTCCAAAAGGTAGGTTCAGGTAACTTTTATTGCGATCCAACTTTGTTACAACTTGAGATCTCCCCAGCACAAAGGTGGACAAAAAGTAGCTTTTTTTTTAAACAGCTCAGACTCCCCTGTACCCCACTTCCTTTACTATTGGTCAGCTGAGTTGTCCCTTTGTAATTGGATCCTTGGTACAGCCGTAACCCGTAGGAAGTATTATCTCACTCAGCAATTTCAACCTATACCCTGTCTCCAAGTAAGATTCTCCCGCTTATTTGCCAGGCTGCGGGGCAGTCAAGAGTCAACCACACTGCTGTGGGTCAGGAGTCACTTGTAGGGTAAACGCTGCAACTGGAACGACTGAGTGAATCCTTTCCCAAAACGGCAGTTTCCTTCCCCGAAAATGGTTTGATCATGAGATTCTGAACTCCAGATTTCAGACTGAATTCCAATCCTGCCATCTGCTGCAGTGAGATTTGAACCCAGGGGTCCGCAGAACTGGGTTGATAGTCCAGTCGATAATAGCACTCAGCCATCACTCCTTCAATCCCCCTGTGATGGAACGTGAACTTGCTGGTGCATTCACAGGTGGGAGTAGTGGATGAAGCCCTTACTGCACGGAGAGCAAGTGAATAGCCTCTCTCCGGTGTGGACCCACTGGTGGACCAACAGTGTAGATGACTGAGTGAATCCATTCCTGCACATGGAGCACTTGAACGGTTTCTCTTCCACGTGACCCACTGGTGTGTCTGCAGATGACCCATCTTACTGAATCCCTGTCCGCACACGGAGCGGGTGAATGGCCTCTTCCCTCTTCCCCCGTGTGAACGTGTCTGTGGGTTTCCAGCATCGATAGGGAAGGGAACCTTTTCCCACAGTCCCCACATTTCACCATGGAGGTGGGGGTGGGGGCGGAAGCTTTCCTTGTGTCACTTTGGGGTTGAAATTACAAACAGAACGGCTACACAGTCTCTCCCCACTGTGAGAAGTGAGATTTTGATCCCCCAAGCCGAGTAAATGGTGTGAAGCACTTTTCACAGTCAGCGCACTGAATCTCCCTCACTCGGGTGTCTCAGTATTCTTCCTGCCGCACCAGTGTCCAAAATCTCTCAAGCAGACAAAAGCAAACATTTCTTCTCAATGTGAATGGCTGCTGATATTCAAGACCCATTGAATCAAGTGGCTCTGTCAGAAGTTGATGTATCTTTTGCTTTCAGATTTCTTTCTGCAAAAGAAATCACAAAATAAGTGATCACTGTCAGTACAGTTAAATGGACATAACATCGATGGCAATTCTTGTAGATTGCCAGATGCCTGCTGATCACACATTATCCAGCACACAGAAACCTGAGAACCCTCACAGAGCCAGATAACCTTAAGTGTGTACGGAGGAAAACTTCATTTAGGTGACAATGACTGGAACAAGCTGCCTTCAAAGGTGTTGGAAATAATAGGACAGCAAGAAGTCATTCAGCAACTTTACTGGCTTTCTTTTCTCAAGCAGCCTTGATATTTCATTATCATGTCCTTGATTCAAAGGCATTTGACGGGTGGAGTGTCTAGATCATTTTTATACCCTAGGTGAAGTGTTTACTAGATGGGTCAGGGTCTTTTACAGTGATCCTTCAGCAGCAGTTCTCACCAATAGTGTAAGGCCTAGTAATGGTAACATGGCAGGGGCAGTCGGCAAGGCTGTGGCCTTTCACCTTTACTTTTCACATTGGTGATTGAGCCACTGACAGAGACTATTTGTAGGGACTCCAATATAGTTGGTCCAGAGGTGGGATCAAAGGCGCATAAGAGCACAGTATATGTGGATGAAGTTCTTATTTTTCTCTTGAACCCGGTAGTTTCAGTGCCCCAAAAGAGATTCTAATGCTCCAAAAATGTGAATCCTTCTCCCATACACCAGCTCCTCAGCCATGCATTCCTCTGCTCTAACCTCCTATTCCTGCCCTCCCTAGCTCGTAGCACTGGGAGTAATCCAGATATTACTACTCTCAAGAACCTCCTTTTTAAATTCCTGCCAACTCTCTGTAATCTCCCTTCAGAATCTCAACCTTTTTCCTTCCTATATCATTGGTTCCAATGTGTACAATGACCTCTTGGCTGGCCCCTCTCCCCCTTGAGAACATTCTGCATTCTCTCTGAGACATCCTTGATCCTGGCACCAAGGAAACAACACACCATTCTGATTTTTCGCTGCTGTCCACAGAAATGTCTGTCTGTACAATGGACTAGAGAGTCCCCGAACACAATTGATCTTTTGGAACCCGACATGCCCCTCATTGTATTAGAGCCAGTCTCAATACCAGAAACTTGGCTGTTCGTGCTACGTTCCCCTGAGAATCCATCACCCCCTATATTTTCCAAAATGGCATACTTGTTTGAAATGGGTATAGTCACAGAAGGCTCCTACACTCACTGCCTGCCTGTCTTACTTTTCCTGGAGTTAACCCATCTATGTGACTGTATCTGAGACTTCCCCCCTTCCTATAACTACCATCCATCACATACTGTTGCTGTTGCAAATTCCTCATCACTTCTAACTGTCTGTCCAACCGATCCATTCAATCTCATAAGATTCGCAACCAACAGCATTTATTGCAGATATAATCTGCAGTAACCCTTAAACTCTCTTTAAACTCCCACATCTGACAAGAAGCGCATATAACTCTACTAAAGGCCATTTTTGCTCCTTCACAATCTACAGATCCAGAAACTAACACCGTCTTATTCCTCTACAAAACACTGCCCCAAGTTAAATTAATAGCTATGGCTTATATTTTAAGTTTAATCAAGAGACATATCTCAAAAAACATATAATCAAGAAAGAACCCATTCTACTCGCTACTGCAGACCTTCTGTAGGTCCCACTTAAAAACAATACACTTTTCTGCTGCTTGCTGTGATCCTTGCCCAAACAGTTCCTCCAAAATCAGCTGTGAATTTCACTGTTTATTAATTTTCCCAGACGCACTCCGAATTCCAGCGATACATGAATTCAAACAGCAAAGGCAGTAACTGTGCAGGTTCACTGCGGTATCTTCTGGAAGAGAATTCCAACCTCGTGGTAACCTCGGCCTTGGTTGAGCTTAATTACCCATACTGTCCAGTGATGTGCAGGTTAGGGTGGTTCCCTCATACTAAATTATTGATAATGCCCAAGGATATTCTGGATGGTGTATGTTAATCACGCTAACTTACCTACAGTGTCCAGGGATGGCAGGTTAGGGTGGATTGGCCGAGGTAAATTTATCCATAGTGTTCGGGATTCTACAGGTTAGGGTGACGATCTAGACCCCCTCAATCGGGCTCTCGGTCCAAGATCGGTTAAAAGAATCACTAGGAGTACGATCTATTTAAAGCAAGGTTACCAGTTTAATGAAATAAGGCAGCCTAGCATAGATTTATCCAGCAATACAGAGGTTAAAAGCTTCTATGTTCCGTGACGAAATTACACAATTACATTCGAAAATTACACGTTTATTTTTTAAGAGACAGCACAGCCTTAATTACAAGAAAAGACCAATCAAATGTAATAAGGTGACATGATTGACAGCAGGTTAATCCAATGATATTTCCTGGGAAACAGATTATTTTACTTACAAAATCATCCCATGCTTGCTAGTTCAAGGTTAGTTCGAATACCAAGTTACTTATGATTTATATTATGAAAACTCCATTGTTCTCTTTTATTTCTAAATCCAACCAACTCAGCAAAGCAACAATTCCATTTCAGTGTCAAATCATAACCTGAAGCCATTTTGTTATGTTATTTTGGATTGAAAAGCCATTTTGTGGTTAATAAAAACCTACATACACCTGTTGCTCCTAACAACAGCCTAAATTCAAATTTTAAATCCTCATCTCAATAAAGCAGCAGTTGTCTCATTACCCAAAAGGGTGAGACCACAAACGATATAATTACAGTTTTGATGACTAATAATTCCTGAAAATCCTCCTACAGAAAAAAAACTAAGAGCTACATATCCCAAAGAGTGATATTACTGTTTTGTAGAGATTTTGGATTTTTCCATTCTCTACAGCTACAGCACGAGGAGTACTTACTTTATTCGAAATATTAACCAGGGTTAGTGTAGACCAATAAGAGGCCTATCTTTGTGACTTCCTTGAGGCTGTTCAATAGATGGGTCTTTCGGTAAGAGATGCGATTATTGTCCAAGAATGGTTCAACTCATCCCATAATTGGGAAGACATGGGTGCCATTAGGGGTCAAAGAGTCTTTTACTGAAGTCAGGACGTAATAGGCCACTTCATTCCTGCCAAATATTATATTGTGACTTTGAAGAAACAAATTGTTACTGAAAGATAACATTTCCCTATCTTCTCTTTTGCGGCATGACCTAATTGGATGGGGCAAGGCTTACCAGGGCTGCCCATAGCACAACTGGTATCAAACTGGCACACAACACCTTTGGTAAAGACCATTTAGACTTGTTCTGTAAATTAACTGTTCACTGCAATAGTCATTCTTAGTAACATTCAGTCTCTCAGCAGACAAGGACATCTTCCTGGCATAGTTGGTACACAGTCTCTGGTTGCTCAGGATCGCACAGGTAAACTGTCCCTTCTTGTGCACCAATGCTAGCAATGGCAAGTTCACACAGCAGGGCAAGTTCGATCTTTATCATCTCCCCCCTTGCAAGGGGCTCGTCTGATGAGCTTGCAATGATGGAGATGAACCCAGGGGGAGATGAGGATTTAAATTTTGAATTTAGGCTGTTGTTAGGAGCAACAGGTGAATGTAGGTTTTTATTAACCACAAAATGGCTTTTCAGTTTAAAATAACATATCAAAATGGCTTCAGGTTATGATTTGACACTGTGAACTTGAATTGCTGCTTTGCTGAGTTGGTTGGAATTGGAGATAAGAGAACATGGAGTTTTCATAATATGAATCATAAGACAGTAATTTGCTATTCGAACTAACATTGAACTGGCAAGCATGGGATGATTTTGTTTTACGCACAGTTTCCCAGGAAATATCATTGGACTAACCTGCTGTCAATCATATCACCTTATTACATTTGATTGATCTTTTATAATTAAGGCTGTGTTGTCTCTTAAAAAAACACAATTACCCAATTGCACCACGGAGCACAGAAGCTTTAACCTCCGTGTTGCTGGATAGAATTGCATCAGGCTGCCTTACTTTATTAAACTGATAACCTTGCTTTGTACAGTCCGCATTCTGTTGATTCTTTGACTGATCTCGAGACCGAGGGGTCCCGCTTGGGATCCAAATCTTCAAGGGTGGATTGGCCAGGCTAAATTCCCTCATAGTGTCCAGGGATGTGTAAGTTTGGTGTATTACTCTGGGGTAAGTGTAGGGCAATAAGGGGAGGGATATGGGTGAATTTCCATTCAGAACGTTGGTTTGGACTTGTTGGGCCGAGTGGCCTGCTTCCATGCTGTGAGGATTCTTTGAAGGGAAGGGATTTTTGCAAACTGCTCTCCTTCCATCTGCTGCAGAGTTCCACTGTCGGCCTGCCCCGTTTTCGACATCACAACGCGAAAGTGGCCATATCGGTTTCAATGTAAAACACCCTCCTCTGGGCAACTCCTCATCCTGGGAGGGAGAGGGGGGTGGGGGGGGGGGGGGGGGGGAAATCTGTTCACTTGTAGCAACTGGGGTGAATCTAGTGAGGGAGTCTACTCTGGCAACTCAGGTATGTGTCTTAATTACCCGGGTGAGGAGGGACGGATGATAGTAATTGGGGAGGGGGAGATACCTTTTTTCTTATGCTTCCAAGCTGACCCTCACAAGTTCGGGTTGTCCCTCCATTCTTTCCCAGTTTTCAAAACCCACAAAAGACAACTTTCCCAATCCTCTGCGTATCGGAATTGGGAGGTTATGTTGTGGCTGTACGGTACATTGGTTAAGCCACTTTTGGAATATTGTGTGCAATTCTGGTCTCCCTCCTATCGAAAGGACGTTGTGAAACTTGAAAGGGTTCAGAAAAGATTTACAAGGATGCTGCCAGCGTTGGAGGGTTTGAGCTGAATTGTTTAGGGCTGTTTTCCTGAGTGTGGCAGAGGCGTTTGTATACACCTATACAATCATGAAAGGCATGGATTGGGTAAATAGACAAGGTATTGTCCCCTGGGTTTGGGGGTGTCCAGAACAAAAGGGTAATAGCTTTAGGCTGAGGTGGATGATCAAAGATTAAAAAAAAACCTAAGGGCAACTTTTTAATTCAGAGGGTAGTGAGCGTAAAGAATGAGCTGCCAGAGGAAATGGTGGAGGCTGGTACAATTACAATATGTGATTGGCATCTGGATGGTTATATGAATAGAAAGGGTTCAGAGGGGTATGCGCCAAGTGCTGGCATATGGGACTAGATTAATTTAGAATATCTGGTCAACATGGATGAGTTAAGACCATAAGACATAGGAGTGAAAGTAAGGCCATTCAGCCCATTGAGTCCATTCTGCCATTTAATCATGGCTGATGGGCATTTCAGCTCCACTTACCCGCAATCTCCCTGTAGCCCTTAAATTCTTGATCTCTCAGGGAATTATCCATCTCTGCCTTGAAGACATTTACGTCCTGGCCTCCACTGTGCTCCATGGCAATGATTTCCACAGGCCCACACTCTTTGGCTGAGGAAATGTCTCCTCATTTCTGTTCTAAATTGACCCCCTCTAATTATCAGGCTGTGCCCATGCGTCCTAGTCTCCCCTGCCTAATGGAAATACCTTCCCAGCATCCACCCTTTCTAAGAACTGCATAATCTTGTAAATTTCTATTAGATCTCCTCTCAGCCTTCTGAAAGCAAATGAATATAATCCCAGGATCCTCAGCCATTCATCGTATGTTAGGTGTATCGTTCCAGCGATCATCCATGTGAATCTCTGCTGGACACAATCCAGTGCCAGTATATTCTGCTGTTACTGCCGCTGAGTCACACCTTGAACCCTGTTTAGTGGGTGAAGTGGGAGGGGCAAGAGGATCCTTTCTGCCGGACTGGCTACTCTCACATCCACTTTACTTCCGATGGGGGCTGATGCTCTCTGACAGCACCTTCCCTACGGAATTGATCTGCAGGAGCAGATGGAGGACATTTTTATCCTGGATGGAGCGTAATGTTTGTCCAAGCACTGCAGATAGATCTGAAAAAGATACATCTTGTCTCTGTCCCATTGAGTCTCCAGCACAGGGCCAGGTCGGTTGGCTCAGTTGGCCTCTGTCAGTGTTTTCGCTCTGCCTGAACCTCTACCTACCCCTCTTCATCGTCCCTTCCCACCCCTCATCAGCAAACTGATATCCCCCACTTATCGGACGTTTGCTTTCTGCCTCTGTCTAACTGCCCCCTTCTTTTATACCCTTGATGACATATATCTAATTGTTTTTAATGATAGGATTGTTCCTCTGTTTTCAAAACCATCAGATTGAAATTTAATAGGTTTTTGTAGCCAAAGGGCCTGGTTTAAATTGATTGGCTCAATTGAAAAACTGTTTTCTTGGCCTGCTAACAATACGACCTTTTGATACAAATGTTTCAGCTCTCTGTTGTGACAGTGATTCTCCTTTAAGAAGATTATGTTGTTCTTGGTATTTTTTTGAAGAGGGGTTGTAAAAGGCAGAGGTTCCAAATCATCTGGGGTTAGGGATTTTGCTAATGGCCAACAGATACTGGCTAAGGCATCAATCAGGGAAAAGGGTTTGAGATTTTTTCTAAAATGCTTGTACAATGAAAGGACAGTTCTGCATTTTGTTTACCCTGGTTTGGTTTGAGTTTTAGCAAGCAGTCTGTCCAAAGCTACAGGGGGAAGAAAGGTACCCTGATTCAACAGATATTTCTGGCTAACTCTCTCTCCAACATCTCTCCTGTAAGAATCTGTGCATGAACTGACCTTTTTTTGCCAGAGGGGTGTGTTTATGGGAATGTTGCAGGAAATCGGAACTGCAGCTTTTTGAAGTTGCGGGGAGATTGTGTCGGTTGGGTTTTCAAACGGCTGTTATTCTACATTGTTTTCTTTGTTTGTGTTTCATTCCATGGTGTGTAAATAAATTCTGTTTTCCTGGAAACCAGCTGCATCACTCCTCTGCCTAAAACAACCAGTAAAGTTAGGGTCTGGCCTTGTCCATAACACTATACCTACAAATTGTGTTTCCAGCAAGGATGTTGTGAAACTTGAAAGGATTCTGAGCTTGGAGGGTTTGAGTTATAGGGAGAGGCTGAATAAGTTGCAGATATTTTCCCTGGAACATCTGAGGCTGAAGAGTGTAGAGATTTATAAAAACATTAAAGGCATGGATAGGGTAAGTAGTCAAAATCTTTTTTCCAGGGTGGGGAAATCCTAAACTAGAGGTTTAGGATGAGGGGGAAAGATGTAAAAGGGACCTGAGGGGAAACCTTTTCAAGGAGAGGGTGGTACGTGGAGGGAATGAGCTGCCAGAGAAAGTGATGGAGGCTGGTACAATTACAACATTCAAAAGGTATTTGGATTGGAACATGAATAGGAAGAGTTTAGAGGGATATGGGCAAGTGCTGGCTAATGGAACTGGATTAATTTAGGATATCCGGTCAGCATGGACGAGTTGGACTGAAGGGTCTATTTACCTACTGTGCATCTTTTTTGGCTCTAAGTCCCTTAAAAAAAAAAATACCACATTGGGTTTCAGAGTTCGGTTGAGGCAATGTTACTGACAGGCCCCTCTGGTTCACACATAAACTATCTGTCCTGTTACAGAGTCAGAGAGATGTACAGCACTGAAACAGACCCTTCGGTCCAACCGGTCTATGCCAACCAGATATTCAAAATTAATCTAGTCCCATTTGTCAGCATTTAGCTCATGTACCCATCCAGATGCCTTTTAAATGTTGTAATTGTACCAGCTTCCACCACTCCCTCTGGCAGCTCATTCTGTACATACACCCCCCTCTGTGTGAAAACTTGCCCCTTTGAGGTCCCTTCTAAACTTTTCCCCTCTCACCCCAAACCTCTGCCCTCTAGTTCTGGACTCCCCCACCCTGGGGGAAAGACCTAGTGGTTTGGCCAGCTGTATCACTCCTGGGATGTCTCTGCTAAAAGCTCCTCATGCATTTTTATAAATCTCTATAAGGCCACCCCTCAGCCTCCGATGCTGCAGGGAAAATAGCCCCAACCTATTCAGTCTTTTACTGTAGGTCAAGCCCTCCAACCCTGCAAACATAGTTGTCAATCTTTTCAGAACCCTTTCAAGTTTCACAACTTGCTGCAAACATGTCGGCTTTGTTCATCTGACGTGGGAGAATTTTCTGTATGATGTCTTCTGTCTGAAAGAGCCCTCCCCTATGCTGCGACAGAGGCACAATGACTTTCAAAATCCTGACAAACTGTTATCAGTCCAAGATTCATTTGTAGAAGCTTCTCAATCACATCTGTAAATGCAGCAAATGTATTTAATAATGAGTCATGAATAAAGGCTGCATTAATTTTTATTGTGAAGTTCTACTCATACATCTCAGATCAGAGCATACAAACCTGGTCAGAAGCAGCCTACGGAGTCTAAGATGCCACTGGCTATTTCCCAAACAGGACTGACTTTGCAAGAAACCATAGACATTTGAAATGAATGGGGTGCCATTCATTTTAAGATCAGGTGAACCTAAGAGACACTGCATTACCTTGGAAATGAGAGATCCTTGACACACACAGCTGAAATCATTGCTGTGCTATTATTAGCAAATTGGAATTAAGGCTGGTGTTTTTTTGCTGGAGCAGAGGAGGTTGAGAGGCGAAGTTTATAAAATCATGAGAGGTATAGATAAAGGTAGTTGTCTCTTCCCTAGGGTGGGGAAGTTCAAGACCAGGGGGCACATATTTACAGTGAGGGGAGGAAGATTGACAAAAAGACAGGTGGGGACAAATGGTTTTGCAGAGTGTGGTTCACATGTGGAATGAACGTCCAGAGGAAGTTGTGGGCACGGGTACAATTACAACATATAAAAGACATTTGGATAAGTACGTGATTAGGGGGAAAGGTTTGGAGGGAAAGGGAGAGGTTGAATAGGTTGGGGCTGTTTTCCCTGGAGCATCGGAGGCTGAGGTGCTGCCTTTTATGGGTTTATATAACCATGAGGGGCATGGATAGGGTAAATAGTCAAGGTCTTTTCCCTGGGTTGAGGTCGTCCAGAACTAGAGGGAATAGGTTTAAAAGTGAGAGGAGAAAAATTTTAATGGGACCTGAGGGACAACCTTTTCACGCAGAGGGTGGTGCGTGGATGGAGTGAGCTGCCACAGGAAACAGTGGATGCTGGCACAATGTCAACATGAAAAAGGCACCTGGATGGGTGTATGAACAGGAAGGGTTAGAGGAATACAGGGCAAGTGCTGGAAACAGACCCTTTGGTCCAACTTCTCCATGCTGACCAGGTATCCTAAATTAATCAGACCAAAGGGTCTGTTTCCAGCACTTGGCCCACATCCCTCCAAACCGTTCCTATTCATGTCCCCATCCAGATGCCATTTAAATAATGTCATTGTAACAGCCTTCACTTCTTCTTGCAGCTCATTCCATACATGTACAACCCTTTGTGTGAAAAAGTTACCCCATAGGTCCCATTTAAATCTTTTCCCTTTTGCCATAAACCTATTCCCTCTGTTTCTGGAATGTCTAACCTCCAGGGAAATGACCTTGTCTATTTGCCCTATCCATACCCCTCATGATTTTATAAACTCATATAAGGTCACTCCTCAACCTCCCATAATCCAGAGAAAACAGCCCCAGTCTACTGTAGCCCAAACCTTCCAACCCTCAGCAACATCCTGGTAAATCATTTCTGGTGGAGAAGTCAATGATTTGGGTTAATACCTGAAACACTGACATCACTGCTGGTGCTGCCTGGCTTGCTGTGTTCTCCCACCCTCCTGCTTGCCTACTTTGGATTCCAGCATCTGCAGTTTTTTTTGTCTCTAACCAATGGCAGAGCAGACTCGATGGGCTGAATGGCCTAACTTCTACTCCAATGGTCTCACAGGCTTAGGTTTGTGCGGATTGTTTCAGTGGGAATGTGCAATCCCAGGCTCAACGAGCAGCAGCGCCCAATGGATCAAAGTTCATAGAATCACAGAATCCATACAGTGTGGACACTGGCCCTTCAGCCCAACAGGTTCATACTGACCCTCCAAAGAGTAACCCACCCAGACCCATTTCCCAACCCTATTACTCTACATTTACTCTGACTAATGGACCACACCTACACATCCCTGAACACTGGGACAATTTAGCTTGGCCAATCCACCCCAACTTTCACATCTTTGGTTTGTGGGAGGAAACCGGAGCACCCAGAGAAAACCCACGCAGGCACAGGGGGAGAATGTGCAAACTCCACACAGACAGTCACCCCAATGGTGGAATCGAAGCCAGGTCGCTGGCACTGAGGCAGTGCTGCTAACCGCTGAGCCACTGTGGGTGTGGGGTGCAGTCCAGCAGAAAACAAAAAAAAAGCGCCCATTGACTCTTCCACCACACCCACTGCCAGAAAGGGCAGCAAGTTCAGTCCTGGGGGTGATCCACAGCAACCTCACCGGCAGAATCAGATTGTTGGGAGCGCTGGTGTCCCCGCTGGTGCCTTTGCAAGTTGCAGGCCTGGGTGAAGGCCTTCCCGCACTCAGGGCAGCTGAAGGGCCTCTCCCCAGTGTGGACCCGCTGGTGCTTCAGCAAAGTGGAGGCCTGGGTGAAGGCCTTCCCGCACTCAGGGCAGCTGAAGGGCCTCTCCCCAGTGTGGACTCGCTGGTGCTTCAGTAGGTCAGAGGAATTGCTGAAGGCCTTTCCGCACTCAGGACAAGCGAATGGCCTCTCCCCGGTGTGGACCCGCCGGTGGATCAGCACATGGGAGAAATTGCTGAAGGCCTTCCCACACTCGGGGCAACTGAAGGGCCTGTCCCTAGTATGGACCCACCGGTGGGTAAGCAGGTTGGAGGCATGTGTGAAGGCCTTCCCACACTCACGGCAGCTGAAGGGCCTCTCCCCTGTGTGGACCCGCTGGTGGGTCAGCAGGGCAGAGGAATCGCTGAACCCCTTCCCACACTCTGGTCAGGAGAATGGCCTCTCCCCGGTGTGGACACTCTGGTGCCTCAGCAGGGTGGAGGCCTGGGTGAAGGTCTTTCTGCACTCAGGGCAGCTGAAGGGCCTCTCCCCCGTGTGGACCCTCTGGTGGGTCAGCAGGGCGGAAGAACTGCTGAACCCCTTCCCACATTCTGGGCAGGAGAATGGCCTCTCCCCGGTGTGGACCCGCTGGTGCTTCAGTAGGTCAGAGGAATTGCTGAAGGCCTTCCCACACTCGGGGCAGCTGAAGGGCCTCTCCCCCGTGTGGACCCGTCGGTGCCTCAGCAGGGTGGAGGAACTGCTGAATCCCTTCCTGCACTCAGGGCAGGAGAATGGCCTGACCCCAGTGTGACTGCACCGATGAGCCTCCAGGGCAGACGGAACACAGAAGAGTATCCCGCAATCACCACACTTCCACGGTTTCTCCACAGGGCAGGATTCCTCAGGTTTCTCCATGGCCAAAGCTTCAGCTGCACACAAATGTGTGTACAGCCTCTACCTGCTGTGAATCCCTTTCCAGGCCGTATAACTGTTTTAGGTTCCACACACAGTGCACTGCAACAGTAGGGACTCTCGTCCAGACCCAATGATGCTGAAAACGTACTGAACCACAAAGCTTTGCTCCTTTCCACAGAATCTTAGTCAAAAATAGTCACAGTCGCAATGGATTAAGCGACTGTCAGACATTGACGTGAAAGTGAGGACTGCAGATGCTGGAGAGTCAGTGTCAAAGTGCGGTGCTGGAATGGCACAGCAGGTCAGGCAGCATCTGAGCAACAGGAGAGTCGACGTTTCGGACATAAGCCCTTTGTCTGTTGATTTTTAAACTTCAGTCTTCAGATCAAATACTCTGTAAAAATAGATTACAAAAGTGATCACTGTAAGTCCAGGGTAAAAATTCAGAACAAGCTTCTATTTTGTGCAGAACATTTTTTTCCTTTATTATTCCACAAAATTGAAAGCACCATCCCACTCATACACTCCCTCTCTATTCTCACTCCGCTCTAACTAATTCTCCTGAAGGTGCTGCTTCAGGATCTTACAGGGGCAGAAAAGCAAAAACATCAAGACTTACATCTCTTTTGAATTTTGGATAACTCCACCTGAAAGTTTATATTTTCCACGACATTGGAATACTGCTCAGAGTGAGCAGATCTGATTTTGGGAAGCCAAAAAAACTGTATAAATTCACGATGAACATGCAATACAGCTTCATTACAAACAACCAGACACAACATGGTTAGCGTCCTGGGGGGGCATCAAGGTACTGACACCAACACCAGTGAGAAAGTGAACATACAGATGTGACAAACATCTGTCTTTCATCTTTTAGAATGGGTTGCAGGTAAAATGAATATATAAATCCCAGATCTTCTTCCAGGTCACCTTCTCAAGATAACAAGGTTTTGTAACAAAAGGTGACATCTCAGCTCAGACAATGCATTAAAGGTGTGAGGTTAAGTGTCTGTCTGCATCCCAATATTGAATCAGGCTGGTTTTCTTTGACAAAGTGGAATTTACAAATTTATATATATATTCACTGCCTATATTGACTGCCTGCAGATTTGCAGTTTTTGAGCAAAATCGAATTTTTGGATCAGAAATTAGCTAACTGAAAGAAGACAGAGGGTGGTGGTTGATGGGAAATATTCATCCTGGAGTTCAGTTACTTGTGGGGTACCGCAAGGGTCTGTTTTGGGTCCACTGCTGTTTGTCATTTGTGAAAATGATCTGGATGAGGGCATAGAAGGATGGGTTAGTAAATTTGCGGATGACACTCCGGTCGGTATAGTTGTGGATAGTGACAAAGGATGTTGTAGGTTACAGAGATACATAGATAAGCTGCAGAGATGGGCTGAGAGGTGGAAAATGGAGCTTAATGTGGAAAAGTGTGAGGTGATTCACTTGGGAAGGATTAACAAGTATGCAGAGTACTGGGCTAATGGTAAGATTCTTGGTAGTGTAGATGAGCAGAGAGATCTCGGTGTCCAGATACATAGATCCTTGAAGGTTGCCACCCAGGTTGACAGGGTTGTTAAGAAGGCATATGGTGTGTTAGCTTTTATTGGTTGAGGGATTGAGTTTCAGAACCATGAGATCATGCTGCAGATGTACAAAACTCTGGTGCGGCCACATTTGGAGTATTGTGTACAGTTCCGGTCACTGCATTATAGGAAGGCGTGGAAGCTTTGGGAAAGGTTTAGAGGAGATTTACTAGGATGTTGCCTGGTATGGATAGAGGTTCTTATGAGCAAACGGTGAAGAACTTGAGGCTGTTTTCGTTAGAAAGAAGAACATGGAAAGGTGACTTAGTAATCAGAGGGTTAGATAGTTTGGACAGTGAATGCTTTTTCCTTGGATGGCGATGGCTAGCTCGAGGGGATATTGCTTTAAACTGAGGGGTGATAGATATAGGACAGATGTCAGAGGTAGTTTCTTTAGTCAATAGTAGGAGTGCGGAACGCACTGCCTGCAACAGTAGTAGATTCGCCAAATTTAAGGGCATTTAAATGGTCATTGGATAGGCATATGGACGAGAATGGAATAGTACAGGTTAGACGGTCTTCAGATTGGTTCCACAGGTCAGCACAACATCGAGGGTCGAAGGGCCTGTACTGCGCTGTAATGTTCTATGTATCTGCAAATATTCTGAAAATATAAGTTCACCCCATAGACTTTTATATACGTATGCGCATGCATGAGAGAAAGCAAATGTCTATTTCTGTGCTGTTTATCTCTGTGTATTTGATAACAAATGCTTTATTTCTGAGGATATAAATATTGTTACAAATCAGAGCTGCGTAATAATAGTTAGATGTAAGTGAGAGAGAATTCCTCAAATTGGGCGCTATAAGAATCCTGGGAGCCCTTTATTTCTGATCTACTTCCTAATGAACAAACATTAAGCATCGTCACCTTTTTTTTGTTTAATTTCCCTGCTACGACGAGTCTCTCTGTCTGGATGGTTGACAGGCTGGGAAATTGTGGATTAGGCCTTGATTGGCTGAATATTTTATTGATTTGGAATGTATCAAAGATGGGGGTGGGGTCAAAACTTCAGCAGAAATCCAGCAGAGCTGACAACAGTTGACATAGAACTCTGTAGGAACAGGGAGATCAACAGAGGACAGAGAAATCAGGACCTGAAATCCAATCTGACACCAGACTACCATGTTATCAGTGCTTTGATTAGTAGTGCCAACCCTCTACCTTAGCCGAGCTTCTCATTCAACTTGAATTCCATGTACCCCCTTGATATTCAGGATCCAATCCTTGTCATCCTGAAGCCATGTCTCTGTAAGGTGTCTCAGACCATAAGTATTCTTTTCTGTGTGCAGTCAATTCATTCACTTTATTATGATGCAGCACACATTCAAATACTGAGCTTTTAGTTTTTTTTGTGACCTTTAGAATCCAGCTTTGATTGCTGGTACATTTCTCCTCCTTGTCCCTTTCTATCGTTCTTGAAAGTTCATTTTCCATATCACTACATTGCTGACCTGCCATAATTTGGATTGGCCAGGCTAAATTGTGTCCAAGGATGTACAGATTAGGTGGGTTACCCATGGGAAATGCAGGGTTATAGTTTCAGAGTAATAAATGCAGGAGTAGGCTATTTGACCCATCGAGCCTGCTCCTCCATTCATTAAGATCATGGCTGATCTATCCATTGTCTCAGCTCCTCCTCCCTGCGTTATCCTGACTACCTTTAATTTCCCTACCCTGCAAAAACCAATCCAACTGTGTCTTGAATATACTTAATAAAACTGTCTCTACCTCTTCCTCAGGCAGAGAATTCCATAGATTCACTACTCTCCAGGAAAAGCAGTTTCTCCTCATCTCAGTCCTAAATCTACTCCCCCTAATCTTGAGACCAAATCCCTAGTTCTAGTCTAACTCACCAGCAGAAACGACTGGACAGGATAGGTGGGGTGGGGGTGGGTCTGGGTGGTATGCTCTTCGAGGGGTCAGCGTGGACTTGATGGGCTGAATGGGGCCTGATTCTGCACTGTAGGGATTCTATGATTTACCGCAGTTGTGTGTGCCCCATATCACAGCACCCAGAACTTCCCACCTTCAGCAAATTGAAAGACAGATCCCACCCTGCCCTCTCGTATGTGTGTTATCTAAATGCTTAATCGTTTCTAGTGAATACAGCCCACACCTCCCGCTGCTGCCAGTAACCTTTACAATGCTGATGAAACAATGCAATACCTGCAGTACTGAAAATTGTAAAGCTTCTAACGATACCAGTTACTGATTCACTGAACAGCGTTGGAAATACAGTGTTGGAGGCTGAATGAAATAAGCAGTTTAAAACAAAAACCAACCTAACCCTTCACTAGGCTCCCTGCTCAGCACATTGTACTTACTGCTAGTAAACCTTAAAGCACTTCATTCCCACAGTGCAATTAATTCCCACTTTCCATCAAAATCCCGGATGTGCTCCCTCACTCAGTTGCTGTCTCACAAATGAAAGCTTTCATTGTAACTTCTTCTGCTCCCAGGAAGGGCAAAGTATCTTTGAAAGCTGCTCTGAAAGTCTAGTCTTCACAACCACACTTCTACTTTCACAGAAGACGATTAGAGTCATACAGCAAGGAAACAGACCCTTCGACCCAACTCGTTTGTACCGACCAGATATCCTTAATTAATCTAGTTCCATTTGCTCGCACTTGGCCCATACCCCTCTAAACACTTCCTCTTCATGTATCCATCCAGATGCCTTTTAAAATGTTTTGTACCAGCCTCCACCACTTCTTCTGGCAGCTCATTCCTTACAGACATCACCCTCTGCATGAGAACGTTGCCTCTCAGGTTCCTATTAAACCTTTCCCCTCTCACCTCAAACCTATGCCCCATACTTTTGGATTCCCATATCCTGGGGAAAAGATCTTGGCGATGCTCCCTATCCATGACCCTTCTGAACTTCTATACGGTCACCCGTCAGCCTCCAAAACTCCACGGAAAACAGCCCCAGTCTATTCAGCCTCTCCCTGGAGCTCAAACCTTCCAACTCTGGCAACAGCCTTGTAAATCCTTTCCGACTCTTTCAAGTTTCACAACATCTTTCCTACAGCAGGGAGATCAGACCTGAGTGCGGTATTCCAAAAGTGGCCTAACCAATGTCCTGTACAGCCATAACATTACCTCCCCACTCCTGTACTCAATGAACTGCCCAATAGAGGAACGCATACCAAACACCACCTTCACTGTCTGATCTACTTGCTACTCCACTTTCAGGGAACTATGAACCTGCACTCCAAGGTCTCTTTATTCTGCCACACTCCCTAGGACCTTAGGTGTATAAGTCCTGCCCTCATTTGTCTTACCAAAATGCAACACTTCATATTTGTCTAAATTAAACACCATCTGCTACTCCTTGGCTCATCAGCACATCTGATCAATTCTAATTTATAATGAACTTCCTTTCCTCTCTCATTCCCTAAAAGCAGAAACTCTCCATCCCACACACTCTCCCTCCATTCTCACTTTGTTGAACTTAATCTCTGCTGTACCTCATCCTGAAGGGTCTGGTTCATGCTGGTTAACAGGCCCACACTCAGGGGGAATCTAACTGAAACATACTGAATTGCCTGGACAGAGTGGTCATTGGGAAGATGTTTCCATTGATCAGAGAGTCTAGGACTCGAGGGTACAGTCTTCGAGGAAAGGGGAGACCTTTCATAACTGAGATAAGGAGAAACTTCTTCAGCCAGAGAGTGGTGAATCTATGGAATTCATTGCTACAGAAGGCTGTGGAGGCCAGATCATTGAGTATATTTAAGACGGGGATAGATAGGTTCTTGAATATCAAGGGGATCAAGGGTTATGGGGAGAAAGCAGGAAAATGGGGTTGAGAAATTTACCAGTCATGATTGGATGGCAGAGCAGACGCGATGGGCTAAATGGCCTAATTTCTGCTCCTATGTCTTATGGTCTTTGCGTGTGAGAACTGGGAGCAGGAGTAGGCCATTTGGTCTTTCGAGCCTGCACCAGCATTGAACAGATCATAACTGGAAATGAATATACCTACATTTGGGTGGACAGGCTGGGACATTTTTCACTGGAGCATAGGAGGTTGAGAGGTGACCTTATAGAAGATTATAAAATCATGAGGGGGAATAGATGAGGTGACCAGCGGGTATCCTTTCCCGAGGGAGGGGGTTTCAAGATGAGGGAGCAAATTTTGAAGGAGAGAGGAGAAAGATTTAAAAAAGACACGAGGAGCACTTATTTTTTAAGAACGTGGCTTGTGTGTGGAATGAGTGTCCCAAGGAAGTGGTGAATGCAGGTACAGTGACATCATTTAAAAGACATTTGGAGAAGTAGATGAATAGGAAAGGTTCGGAGGGATATGGGCCAATCACTGGCAGATGGACCAGTTTAATTTGAGAACATAGCATGGACTAGTTGGACTGAGGGGTCTGTTTCTGTGCTGTATGACCCTGTATCTGTACTGGTCTTAAAACCATTTTCTTGGAGATCCATGATAGCGGTGGTCTGAGTGGTCTGCTGTGCTGGGCTCTGTCATACCCCCTGGCAAGGTGGACCTTGACCCCCCCCCCCCCCCGCAAAAAAAATTGCTAATATAAACTTACTGAACGTCTGGAGCTGCTATAATTGTGGTTTGACAGCTTTAAGACCAGGATGAAAGCAAACAAAGGAAAGGCGCTGAAGGGGTGCAGCAGGTAGAGCACTCCCCTACTGCATCAGGGGTGCATGGAGCCATTGCTCAAACTCCCAGGGCAGCCCCTTTGGGTTTAATGGGACAGCAGCAGTTACTCTCGGAGTTTGCCAAACTCTGAGAAAAGATTGAAGCAGCGGTGGAACCACTATCTGCCACGCTGGAAAAGCATGGAGCAGGAAATTCAAATGTTGGCCCGAAGAGAATAGGCAGCGGAGGAGAGGACCGTGGCATCGGAGACCGTGGCGGAGGTCTCAGGAGGAAGGATCCAAATGTTGGAAGACCAGGTTCGGGTCCTTCAGGAACAAGTGGGCGACCTGGAAAACAAAAGTAGAAGAAAAAGCTTACAGCTCTGGGTGTTCCGGAACGCGAGGGAGGTGAAGACCTCGTTGGATTCCTGGAAAAGTGGCTCCCAACATTCCTGGGGCGGGAGTTGGAGTCGGGCCTGTTGAATGTGGAGTGGACCAACGGGATCACAATGCGCAGGTCCAGGCCGGATCCCTGCCCCCGCACGGTCCTAGTGCAATTCCTGCATTACAAAGAAAAACAGTTAGTGACTGAAACAGCAAGAAGACTGGGAAGCGATCCAGAGGCTTTAATGCACAAAGGCTCAAGAATAATGTCTTTTCAGGACTTCTCAGGTCCCAGAATTAAGAAGAGAAGGAATTTGATGAGGTTGAGAAAATTAAGGGATCTGAACAATCAATATTACTTCAGGTACTTGGCCGTGTTGCATTTCTCTCATGGAGGGGTAGTATATAATTTTGATTCAGCAGGAAAAGCAAAGGACTATGTGAATTCTCTGAATTAAAGGACTCCAGTCGGGGTGGAGGGAGGGGGCATCGTTACAGACAATGGTACAGTTTTTTTGCCCCTTCCTGTCTCCTCTCTCCACTTATTTTGTGGTTATCAGTTTTATACCAACTGCCTTGAAGTAAAACCAGAATGATTTAGTATATCGGTCAGTTGGATATTATCTGGGGCCTTTGTTTTACTGCTGTCCTTTTGGTTTTGGATTAGGGGTGGTTCAGATGTATGGAGAAAGGGTGTGTGGGTGGGAAATGGACATCCATTGTTAACTCTCAGAATGTAAATAACATGTTTTTCATCTGTGAATTCCCTGGGGCTAGGGCACGGCCTCAGCTGGAAGGAGCCGGGATGGTAGCAAGGATTGGGAGGAGGGCACCCTATGGGCAGGGATGAGGGAGATCTCTAATGGTATTGGGGGTTATTTGGGTGTTTGCTTAAGTTATATGTAGTGGTTAGTTAGTTTTTTAGTTGTAGTAGCTTTTACACTTTATACATTTATTGTCTTTGTCACTCGCCGCACTTCAGATAAGCTTCCTCCTCTCGGGAAACCACGGGCTGTTCTGGATGACCATGGCTAGTGATTCGTTCAGGTGGTGCACCTGGAATGTAAAAGGGAGCCATTCCCCCATTAAAAAGAAAGAAGGTTCTGTCAAACCTCAGGGAGGAAAGGATGGACATCGCCCTGCTGCAAGAAACACATTTAACCGATAAGGAATATCTGAAACTGCAGCAAGGGGGGGTTATGATAGGGTATTCTTCGCCTCCTTTAGCTCCAAGAGTAGAAGAGTGGCTATATTGGTAAGAAGGAACCTTCCTTTCCAGGCAATTGAGCAAAATAAGGACAAACATGGACTGCCCATCGTTCTTAAAGCTCAACGACATGGAGAAGAGTATGGCGTCCTGAATGTGTATCCTCCCCACCCTCCACGTGCACCCTCTTACATTTCTGATTGATGCAGTTGCTAAATTAATGAGTCTTGGGGTGCACAGCACGATCATAGGAGGGGATTTTAATTACCTAATAGATCCTGAGGTAGACAGGGTGACAAAGGGCCTGGCATGTATGACTGCTCAATCTAAGCAGTTGGTGGACATGATTAGTTTCCCTACAGTGTAGAAACAGGCCCTTCGGTCCAACAAGTCCACACTGACCCTCCGAAGAGGAAACCACCCAGATCCATTTCCCTCTGACTAATGCACCTAACACCATGGGCAATTTAACATGGCCAATTCACTTTACCTGCACATCTTTGACAGTGGGAGGAAACCAGAGCACCCGGAGGAAACCCACACAGACATGGGGAGAATGTGCAAACTCCACACAGACAGTTGCCCGAGGCCGGAATTGAACCTTGGTCCCTGGTGCTGTGAGGCAGCAATGCTAAACACCGTGCTGCCCCAGTGTGAGGAGGTCGGGTTAGTGGATGTGTGGAAGCACCTCCACCCAAATGGAAGAGACTTTACTTTCTGTTCCAACCCACACAAGTGCCACACGCGAATTGACATGTTTTTTATGCCATTGGATTGTTTGGACAGAACATTGGCTTGTAAAATTGGTCCATGCGCCAGTGTATTTAGATGGTAAAATCATGGGTGGTGGAATGGATGGCACTGGCACATGGACCCATTCCTGTTAAGGGACAGCAAATTCGTTGAGTACATCACAAGAAAGTTCAGGGCCTTCTGGAATATCAACTCCAGTCAGGCCAGTAATCCAGCAATACTGTGGGAGGCCACTAAGGCATATTTATGAGGCCTAGTTATTTCGTATTCAACAACTCTAAGGAAGCAGAGGGAGGAGCAACAACAGATGCTGAGGAAGTATATTATATTAGGCCTTCACTGGTCAAGCTGCAGCTCTCCGGGCTGCTCTCGACTCATTGCACACACAGGTGGCAAAAAAGGGTCTCCTTCGCCAAACAAAGATTGTTTGAATTTGGAGAACCTGCCCCTCCCCAGTATAAAGGCGGAACAGGTTTCCCTGTTGAATGCCCCTATGATGATACAGGAGGTGCAGGAAACAACAAAGCATCTCCAGAGTGGCAACGCACCGGGGTCAGATGGATTCCCAAGTGAATTCTATAAGGAATTCATAAATGCCACCTCTGGGGATGTCTTGCTATTCAGATACACAGGTTTGTCTTCCACCCTCTCTTAGGGAGGCTAATATCGCCTTCATTTTAAAGAAGGGGAAAGAGCCTGAAGAATGTGCTTCATACAGACCCATCTCACTGTTGAATGTAGATTTTAAAATTCTACCCAAGATGCTGGTCCTGAGGTTGGAAAAGGTGTTGCCCTATATTATGAAAGAAGATCAGATGGGTTTTAAGGACCGTAGCTCCTCCAATAATATCAGGAGCGTACTGACCATAGTGCAGGTATGCCAGCAAAGATTGATCCCGGGTTCAGTGGTTTCCCGAGATGCAGAAAAGGTGTTTGACCGGATAGGATGGCTGTACTTGTTTGGGGTCCTCAAGCGTTTTGGTCTGGGGCGGGGGTTCCTTTGCTAGACGGTTAGTGGTGTTGTACAATGATCCTAAAGCAGCAGTCATCACAAACGGCACAAAGTCAGATAACTTTCATATTGGGAGGGGTAGTCGACAGGGGTGTCCTCTTTCACCACTGCTATTTACCTTGGCAATTGAGCCATTAGCTGAGGCTATCAGGTGGGATCCTGAAATAGTGGCGCCAGAGGTGGGAATGGGCAAGCATAAGATCACCCTATATGCTGATGATGTCCTTTTGTTCTTGGTCAATCTGGAGGAGTCAGTTCCTCGATTGATTCAAACAATTAATGTGTTTGGCAGTTTTCGGGCTACAGGATCAACTTTAGAAAATTGGAAGCCAAGCCGGTGGGAGGATTAGTGGAGGTGCCTGATCTGAAGGATAGAATGCAGTCCCTGTTTAGATGGTCATCAAAAGGATTTTTTGTATTTGGGAATGTTTATTACTCCTGCTTTCCACCAGCTGTATAAAGCTAACATGTACAGTTACTGGAGAGGATAAAGCAGGATTTGCAGCATTGGGAGGGATTACCGTTATCATGGTTCGGACAAATTGCCCTGATTTAAAATGAATGTTCTTCCTCGCCTGTTGTACCCCATGAGAATGCTTCCGTTGTTGCTACCCAGATGAGTATTACTGAGGCTTGATGGTTGGCTCGGTTATTTTATTTGATGTCGCAGGCGCCCCCTAATTAAATTTACCAAATTGCAGCTCTCGCAGGATGAGGGAGGGTGGACCTTCTGGACTTGAAGAGATATCAAATAAGCGCTTTGTTAGCATATGTGGGTGACTGAGCACAGAGGGATTTGATTTGACGTTGAAGCCTCAGTCGAGATGTCCCCTCAGTTCATCTATTATTCATGGATAAGATGAAATCCATAACTGAGCAGTGTAAGAATTCAATCATTTTAAATACAGTGAAAGCCTGGAGGATAATGAGACAAGACAAGGGCAATTGGCTTCAGACCTCGCCGTTTACCCCATTGGTGAGAGTCCAAGGATTTAAACCTGGAGCAATGGACTCCGGCTTTAAGTCATGGGAGAATAAGGGAATCTCCTGTCTGGGAGATTCATGCAAGGGGGAGGTCTTGATGACATTTAGCCAACTAAGTCAGAAATATGGATTGTCTAATAGGAACCTTATCCGTACTTTCAGATAAGGGATTATATACAGAGGAAGACCACACTCCTGGCTCAGCTTTACAGGTCAGACGTGGAGAAATGACTGCTCCGGTGTACAGGCGCTCTTTCAGTTAGTACTTTGTATCATTTACAGAAGAGACGTGCCTTAAGGGACATGGAGGGACTCTGTAGGACGTTGAATCAGGAGCTCGGAGAGGATATTTCATTGGAAGTATGGGAAGATATATGGGAAAATGTAAGGAAAATTTCAATATGTAACAAAGCACAGGCCATTCAATTGAAGAATTTACACAGCGCTCATTTGACGTTAGAGAGGCTAGCTAAGTTCAAGAGAGTGGCATCACCAGGGTGTCCCAAATGTAAAATTAATATAGGCACTGTCACACACTGCTATTGGTTATGTTGTAAGATCCGGCGATATTGGAGTGCTATCGTAAGGGAGCTGAAGGACATCCTGGGGATTGAAGTTAAAGTAGATCCTACTTCTGGAGTTGCCAAATTTGTCTTTCTGGGGGAACAGGGGAACAGACTGTGTAACATTCTTACCCACTGTGCAAGGAAGAACATTTTTGGACGTTGGAAAATCCCCCAGGGCTTATGGGGTGGCATAGGCTGGTGATGGAACATCTCCCCCAAGATTACCTCACAAATATGGTGCAGTTTTACAAGACATGGCAGTCTTTCTAAATTATATTGATGCAGACTTATCGGCAATATTAAATAGGGCCGTGGTATAGCCATGGGAATCAGTCTGAGCACCCGTGGGACCCTGGGAGGGGGAGGCTGGGGAAAAAGAATACGGGTACAATAACTGGTGCTTCCAGGGATGGGAACCTCAGTGGAGGTGTAGTGAGTGAAATAGAATAAAGTAATGTGATATAATTTGAGTTAATTTGAATTCAGTTTAATTTAGTTTTTATTTAATTTGATTGCAGTTTAGTTTAAGCTAAGTTTGTTCTGGTAGAATAGTAGGTAGTTCATTATTAATAGTATTGTGATATGACCTTGTTCCACTGCATATATCTTTCTATTTTGGTATTGTTCTTTTTTGTCTATAGATGTTTTGTGAAAGATCTGAAAAAGTTTCTAAAAATATTTTTGAAAAAAAAACACATTTTCTTGCCTTCCCCGATAACTATTTTTGAGATTCAAAAGTCAGATGAACTCCGCTTTGAATATATTCAATGCTTCCCTAACTGCAGGAAGACATCCCCACTTCTGAACTCCATTCCTCTTGCTAACATATCACTTGCATTGCTTGCTGCACCTATCTGACAACTGGCATTGACTAGAGTAGAAAGCCTGAGTAGAAGGTAGCCGAGGCACCTGTGTACATCTACACATCATTCCTGATGAAGGACTTTTGCCCAAAACGTTGACTGACCTGCTGTGTTTTTCCAGCGCTAAATTTTTGACTCTGATTCCAGCATCTGCAGTCTTCACTTGCTCCACAACCCAATATATCACCATTTAAACAACGTATCTCCTTTCTGTTATTTTTTACAGGAAAGGCTATAACTTCACAATGTGTTACTGCATTTGCCAAATAAGACACAGACCTAAATCAACTTTGCTGCAAGTCAAGAACTGAACGCCAGAATAAAAAAATAAAATGGAAAAGAGCGTGTTGTACTCACAGATTTTGGACAGACGGAAGAAGTTGAAGTTCAATCTTCATTCAGAGAGAGAGGAGCAACACCAGCTTCACAAGCTCATGGTCCAACTTCCGCATTCAGATATGGTAGGGGGAAGGGGGGGGGGAAGAGTAATCAAAAGCCGGAGGACCACATTCTTTCCGGTCTTCCAGTGCTTCCTATTGGTCCAGCAGAAGAATGTCGTGCGCTGTTTCCGCCGGCAGCGAAGAGCATGCGCAGTATTTTGCTGACACCGGCGTACATGCGCAGTGCTTGCTGACACCGAGAAGCATGCGCAGAATGCCCAATGGAGATGCTGGTGCAACTGATAGATTTACAGTGTCCAATTGCCAATAAGAAAAAAACATTTATTTTGTTTCCCTGGGACTCAACAGTTTATTCCTTTTTCATTTTGTCTGGCTGCTCCACTTTTGTATGTCTTTTCCCCAGGATAGAGGAAGTCCAAAACTACGGGGGCATAGGCTTATCTGGGAGGGAAAAGGTTTAAAAGGGACCGAACTGGTAACATTTTCACGCAGAGCCAGAGACAGTGGTCTAATCTGGAACAATTACGACATTTAAAAGGCATCTGGATGGGTATATGAATAGGAAGGGTTGAGAGAGAGAGATGGGCCAAATGGTGGCAAATGGATCACGAGATTAATTTAGAATATGTGGTTTGCGTGCTGTGCGTCTCTATGACTCTATTTGTACATAATCTGAACCAAGACTAGGAATAGGCCATTCCACCTTTACAGCCTGTCCTCAACTGTGGCCTAACTGTACAGACTTCAATGCAAGTTTCAGAAAGGTGTCTGCACCTTTTTAAACAATTGAACATGCTTTCAGACTTTACCAATGTTTCTTAATAAATCATTTTAGCCATTTTCAATGTTAAAGATCAGCGATTTCTCACCCACCTCCCCTCCAACCACCCCTCCCCCATCTTCCAGGTAGAGTCATGACCATCCATTCACTCTCTATCCTTTGAAAGGCTTGATACAGTGATCAACGAGGGCTCGAGGCACGAGAAAGGATGGGAGTGGGGGTGCAGGTAGAGAACTTGGATGGGAGGCAGAGGCTGGGAGGAAGAAAGAGAGAGAAAATGGACATGGGGACAGAGCATTGGGGGTAAAGAAAGCCTGGCGGTACATAGGGTGGGGGGCAGAGGGTTTGTCAGAGAGACAGAATGGGGAGGGTGGATACAGAGTGTGAAACGAGAGAAATTAGGAGTTGCAGAGTGTCGGGAGAGAGAATGAACTGGGTCACGGTGGGGGAGAAAGAGGGCAACAATGAATGACAGGAGAGGGTTGGGGAGAGAGAGGGAATGGATAGAGAGCAGAGGGTGGGGAAAGAGAGAGAATGGAGAGGGGACAGAGTGTGTGTGGAGAGGGACTGGATGGCGGAAGGCAGAGGGTGTGGAGAGAGAGAAGAGGATTGGATGGGAAAAGCAGGTGGATGAGAGACTGGACAGGGGGCAGAGGGCGTGGAGATAGAATGGACGGAGATGCAGAGCGTGGCATGTGTGTATGTGTGTGTGAGAGAGAGAGAAAAGAGACGGGAAGCTAGGGATAGCGAGAGAGAATGGACAGGAGAAGCTGAGGGCATGATCGGGTCCTGATTGAATGGTGGTGAAAGGATGCCACCCACTTCCAGCATCCCCTTCTCTGCACACTGGGGATGGCAAGAAGTGGCTTGAAACTGAACCAAGAGTCAGCCCTTTCAGGAGACGGGAGCTGGGCAAAAACAGGAGGATGGGTTGGAGTCCATTGAAAGGTGGAGGAATTGAGACACAGAGATTTCGAGTAGAAGATAGCGAAGTCTGTTTCATATAAACCAGAATTCTCTCATCTGTTTTCTGTCCTGCACTGACAGCAGTGATGTGTTTTCTCTAGGTATTAGCAGAAGAGGATTTGCTCTTCAGGCATGCACAAGGAATTTACTCAGGGCCTGAATATCAGCAGCGTTTGAATCCAGGAGGGGAAATGTTTGTCGACAGGAAATGATTTCAAACATCAACGTGCTTTGAGAAGCCCGTGATTACACACAGACTGTTTCAGGGTTCTGATTGTGGAGAGAACTTGAACTCTTTAGCGAAATGTGAACTAGTGTTTTTGCTGTAGGCGAGCCCGTCAGTGGATCGTTGAAGCTGCTGAGACACAATGCCCACTGCATCATAGAAACTCTGTGGAAGCAAATTCAATTCCTCAAACTGACTGGAGTGTCACCAGGATTGGGACTAGGCCAATTGATTGCTGAGAGCTGGAGAGGGGATTCCTCGGAGCGCCAGGGACCTGGGTTCGATCCCACCCTCAGGGTGACTGTGTGGAGTTTGCATTTCCCTATCTCCCCGACTCCCCCCCCCACCCCCACCACCCCTCCCATGTCTGCTTTGGTTTCTTCAAGGTGCTCCGGTTTCCTCCCATGGTTCAAAGATGTGAAGGTTAGAGTGGATTGGGCATTATAAATTCAGGGATTAACTGTGGGGGTTATTGGGTAGGTCTGGATGGGATGCTCTTCAGAGGGTCAGTGTGAACATGTTGGGCCAAATGGCCTGTTTCCACAGTGTTGGGGTTCTCTGATTCCCCCAAAGTGTCTGCAGCCTGGCTTCCAGCTCCAGCTCTCTGAGCCGAAGGTCCTCCAGCCTGTGTTTCCCTAGCTTCCAGCACCCAGAACCTCCCACCTTCTGCAAATCGAAAGACAAGTCCAACCCTGCCCTCTCCAATGTGTGTTGTGTAACTGCTTAATCATTTTTAGTGGGCCAGCAAAGGCTGATAGCCAAGTTCGGAAACCAGGAGGATGGCTTCAACCGCGACCTTGGGTCCATGTCACACCCTCTCTTTCTCTCTCTCTCTCTCTCTCTCTCTCACACACACACACACACACACACACTTTACCCAGCATGCACACGCATACACACACGCTCTCTCTCATGCATGCACTCACACATTTGGGGTGAATTTGCATTTGCACAATTATATATTTGGAAATAGAACCAGTCTGACTCAAGATTGGGATACAGACAGTCTCGAACCTCAGCTTTCATGCGTTGTTTGACGTGAGGTTCCTTATATAAAACATTAAGTTACCTGGAGAATCTGACTTAAAAGAGGTTCTGAAATGTACAAATTAATGAACTGAAATCTGCAACCCATTTTAAAAGATGAAAGATTTAACAGCAATCTCGGTTTCTTCAATATATCATTTATGTTACATGACACTAAAGGTTTTTGCTATATATTCTGTGTCTTATGATCCTACTCCACAGCGACATGATGAAGGAGCAGCGCTCCAAAACCTAATTCTTCCAAATAGACTTGTTGGACTGTGTCAGTGAGATTTTTAAACTTTTTTTCCAATGAATACAGCCCACACCCTCCACTGTTGCCAGTAAACTTTGCAATGCCAATGAAACAATGAACCTGCAGTCCTGAAAAACATACAATTTCTTCCAATACTAGCTACTCATTCACTGCTCCTTCTGAGATACGACACTGAAAACTTAGTGCTGGAGGCTGAAAGAAATGAGCAGCTTTAAATCAAAAACCTGTTGGATCTCCAGCTTTCAATGAGTGTCTAAGCCTGGTGGTAAGTTTAGGTAACCTCTACTGCGACCCAATTTTGTTACAGCTTCAGATCTCCCCAGCAAAACGATGTAGAAAAAGTAGCTTTAAAAAAAACCTCAAACTCAAAGTGCATACACTCGCCCCACTCCTCCCGCCCCATTTTCTTTACTATTGGTCAGCTCAGTTGTCCCTTTGTAACGGATCCCTGGTACAGCCGGGTAAAGCATGCAGCTGGGACGACTGAGTGAACCCTTTCCCACAACGGCAGTCTCCTTCCCGAAAAAGGACATGAGTGAATCAGATGGGGAGGGGGGGGGGGGGGGGGGGGGGTTTCCCCAGGAAATGGTTTCATCCTTAGATTATGAAGTCCAGATTACTGACGGAATTCCAATTCTGCCATCTGCCGCGGCAGGATTCAAACCTGGGATTCCCCAGAGCTGGCTTGATAGGATCACTCGGCCATCGGTCCTTCAATCCCCCTGCGATGGCACGTGACCTCACTGGTGCCTCCGCAGGTGGGAGGAGCAGGTGAAGCCCTTCCGGCACATACAGCAGGTGAATGGCCTCTCTCCGGTGTGGAGCCGCTGGTGGGTCAGCAGTGCAACTGACTGAGTAAAACCCCTCCCGCACATGGGGACTGTGAATGGCTTCTCTCCCTTGTGGACCTACTCGTGCGTCTGCAGTTGGCTGATCCGACTGAAGCCCTTCCTGCACACTGAGCAGGTGAATGGCCTCTCCCCGGTGTGAATGCATCTGTGGGTTTCCAGCAGGGATGGGGAGGGGAATCCATTCCCACAGTCCCCACATTTCCACGGTTTCCCCATTGGGGGAACTTTCCTTGTGTTGCTCTGGGTTTGAAATTACAAACAGAACGGGGACATAGTCTGTCCCACCGTGAGGGATGTGATTTTGATTCCCCCAAGCTGAGTAACTGGTTTGGAGCACTTTTCACAGTCAGCGCACTGAATCTCCCTCACTCGGTGTCTCAGTATTCTTCCTGCGGCACCAGTGTCCAAATTCTTTGAAGCAACCAAAAGGAAACATTTCTTCTTGATTGGAATGGCTGCTGATATTCAAGTCCCAATGAATCAAGTGGCGCTGTCAGAAGTTGATTGATCATTTGCTTTCAGATTTCTTTCTGCACATCTTCCTGCAAAAAAAATCACAAAATAAGTGATCACGGTCAGTACGTTAAATGAACATAAAAAAGGTGGCGATTTCTGTAGATTGCCAGATGCCTGCTGATCACATATTACCCAGCACACAGAATCCTGAAAACACTTATGCAACCAGATAGCCTTAAGTGTGTTTGGAGGAAAACTTCATTTAGGCGACAATAACATGGGATAAACTGCCTGAAAAGGTGCTGGAAATGGAGCTGAATCAAGGATATGAAAATGAAATGTCAAGGCTGCTTGAGAAAAGAAAGCCAGTAAAGTTACTGAATTACTTCCTGCTGTCGGATTAGATAAAAAAAATGACAAAAAAAGGACGTGACCCCATTACTACACGAGAAGGTGAATAATAATTGCAAAGAAACTTTCACAACAGCCAACAATATCATATGTACACCAAATGCAGCAACATACGCCTACATTTTATATCAATGTGCCAATCCCTTAAATGCTGCTCAGTTCCCTGAGAAACTAGCCTTTTAATTGTGAACATGAAGAAAGAAGCAATCCTTTTCGAGGGAGCAAACTGTAAACGTGCCAAACTGAGGGAATACACAAGGAAAGTACCCTTAAGAGAAAAAAAAGTAGCTGAGCACCTTTGGACACTCTGCTCCCTCCCTGGATTCACTCCAGTTGCTACAAGTGAACAGTGTTTCATCCACCCCCATCTCCCCCTCCCACTCCCTGTCTCACTCCTGGAGGATGGGGAATGGAAAGCGGGAGACATTGCTTTGCTCCCAGATGTTGCCCAGAGGGAGAGAATTTCACTCTGAAACTAACAGGGATGACGTCAACAATGGAGGGCGTGCCGGACAGCTGCCCTGCAGTTGAGGCACGTGTGGAGGGGAGGACACTTTGCAAACTCCCACTCTCCTCCAAGTCAAGCAGTTTGAGTTCAAGCAAAGCAATGGATTTAAGTTTATGTTAGAAAACCTCCTCTGTGCCATGGGAACGCTTCTACCATGGGAAATTCAGGGTTACAGATTCATAATAACAGGAGGAGTAGGCCATTTAGATCAAATCCTCCAACCCTGGCAACATCGTTGTAAGTCTTTTCTGAACCCTTTCCAGTTTCACACCATCTTTCCGATAGGAAGCAGACCAAAATTACATGCAATATCCCAAAAGTGGCCAGACCAATGTTCTGTACAGTGGCAACATGAGCTCTCAATGACTTTACTCGATACTCTGAACAATAAAGCAAAGCATAACAAACGCCTACTTCACCATCCTATCTGTATGCGATTCTACTTTTAAGGAGCTATCAACCTGCACTCCAAGGTCTCTTTGTTCAGCAACACTCCCGAGGACCTTACCATTAAGTGTAAAAGACCTATTCTGATTTGCTTTTCCAAAATGCAGCACCCCACATTTATCTAAATTAACCTCAATCTGCCACTCAGCTCATTGGCCCATCTGATCAAAATCCCGTTGTAATCTGAGGTAATCTTCTTTGCATTCACTACACCTCCAATTTTGTCATCTACAAACTTGGTAACTATACCTCCAATGTTTAGATCCAAATCATTTGTATAAATGACAAAAGGTAGTGGACCCAGCACCGATCCTTATTACACACAACTGGTCACAGGCCTCCAGTTTGAAAAGCAACCCTCCATCACCACCCTCTGTCTTCTGCCTTCGAGCCAGTTCTGTATCCACGTGGCTAGTTCTCCCTGTATTCCATGAGATCATACGTCTCCCATGAGGAACCTTGTTGAATGCCTTCCTGAAGTTAATATAGATCACGTCCACCGCTCTGCCTTCATCAATCCACTTTCTTACTTAGTCATAGAGATGTAGAGCAGGGAAACAGACCCTTCGGTCCAACCCGTCCATGCCGACCTGATATCCCAACCCAATCTAGCCCCACCTGCCAGCACCCAGCACATATTCCTCCAATTCCTTCCTATTCATATGCCCATCCAAATGCTTCTTAAATGTTGCAATTGTACCAACGTCCACCACTTCCTATGGCAGCTCATTCCATACATGTACCACCCTCTGCGTGAAAAAGTTGCCCCTTAGATCCCTTTTATATCTTTCCTCTCTCATCCTAAACCTATGCCCTCTAGTCCTGGACTCCACCACCCCAGGGAAAAGACTTTGTCTATTTATCCTATCCATGCCCCTCATAATTATGTAAACCTTTATAAGGTCACCCCTCAGCCTCCGACGCTCCAGGGAAAACAACCCTAGCCTGTTCAGCCTCTCCCCATAGCTCAAATCCTCCAACCCCAGCAAGATCCTTGTAAATCTTTTCTGAATCCTTTCACGTTTCACACCATCTTTCCGATAGGAAGGAGACCAGAATTGCACGCAATATTCCAACAGTGGCCTAACCAATGTCCTGTACAGCCGCAGCATGACCTCCCAACTCCTGTACTCAATACTCTGACCAATAAAGGAAAGCATACCAAACACCTTCTTCACTATCCTATATACCTTTGACTCCACTTTCAAGGAGCTCGGAACCTGCACTCTAAGGTCTCTTTGTTCAGTAACACTCTCTATGACCGAACCATTAAGTGTATAAGTTCTGCTAAGATTTGCTTTCCCAAAATGCAGCACCTCGCATTTATCTGAATCAAACTCCTTCTTCAATCAACTCAATCAAGTTTGTGAGACATGATTTCCCACGGACAAAGCCATGCTGACTATCGCTAATCAATTCTTGCTTTTCCAAATGCATGTAAATCCTATCTCCCAGGATTCTCTCCAACAACTTGTCACCCACGGATGTTAGGCTTACTGGTCTTGCATTCCCTGGCTTTTCCTTACCACTTTCTTAAATAGTGGCACCACGTTAGCCACCCTCCAGTCCTCCGGCACCTCACCTGTGACTATCGATGATACAAATATCTCAGCAGGAGGTCCAGCAATGGTTTCCCTAGCTTCCGACAGAGTTCTAGGGTACACTTGATCAGGTCCTGGGATGTATCCACTTTTATGCATTTCAAGACCTCCTCCTCTGTAATGTGGACATTTTCCAACACGTCACCATCTATTTCCCCACAGTCTATATCTTCCATGCCCTTCTCCACGGTAAACACTGATGCAAAATATTCGTTCAGCATCTCCTCCATCTACTGCAGCTCCACACATAAGCCGCCTTGCTGATCTTTGAGGGGCCCTATTCTCTCCCTTTTTACCTTTTGTCCTTAATGTCTTTTTAAAAACAGTTTGGATTCTCCTTAACTCTATTTGCCAAACCTATCTCATGCCCCCTTTATGCCCTCATGATTTCTCTCTTAAGTATGCTCGTACTGCCTTTACACTCTTAGGATTCACTCGATCTCTTTGTCTATACCTGACATATGCTTCCTTGTTTTTCTTTACCAAAATCTCATTTTCTCCAGTCATCCAGCATTCCCTACACCTACTAGCCTTTCTTTTCACCCTAACTGGAATATTCTGTGTCTGGACTCTTGTTATCTCATATCTGAAGGCTTCCCATTTTCCAGCAACCTGCGAACATCTGCCCCCAATCAGCTTTTGAAAGATCTTGCCGAATACCTGAATCTTCCTCCAATTTGGAACTACAACCTTTAGATCTGATATATTATTTTCAATCACTATTTTAATGTTAATAGGATTGGGGTTGTTGGCCCTTATGTTTTACACCCTCTCCAGTAGGTACATCCACATTGTGAATTAGAAAATTTCCTTGTACACACTTAACAAATTCTTCTATTTGGCAGATAGGTAAATGGGCAGGAGTTATACCTTGGTTCCACTCTTCCTTCATTCCCATCAACCCTACCCCCATTCCCACCCCAATAGTCCAACGGCACTTTCCCCTGCAACTACCGAATGTGTGACACCAGCCCATTTACCTATTCCCTCCTCACTATCCAAGGGCCCAAACTTACCTTCCAGGTGAAGCGGCACTTTACCCGCACTACCCACAACCCAGTCTACTGCATTTGCTGCTCACAATGTGGTCTCATCTACATTGGGTGACTGCTTCACAGAACATCTACGTTCTGTCCGCAAAAAAGACCATGAGCTTCCAGTTGCCTGCCAATTCCACACCCCACCCTGTTCGCTGGCCAACATCTCTGTCTCAGGTTTGCTGTAGTGTCCCAGCGAAGCTCAGCACCAGCAGAACGAAGAGCACCGAATATTACACTTGGGGAGCATACATCCCTCTGGTCCCAATATCGAATTCAATAATTCTAGGGCCTGAAATCCATAGTGTCCTCGTCCCTTCCACACACACCAAGCCTTGTTATCACATAGTCTGTCATTACACGCTACCTATTCTTAGCCACGAACAGTCTTCATTCACCCTCCCATGCAGATCGTTATCAACTCCCTTTCCTGTCCAACAGTTCTTCCCTCGCTTTGGGCTCTGTCCTGGTCTATCATTTCCTGCGTCCGCCTTCCTCCCACAATATCTCCTGCATATAAACCGACAATTTCCCAATCACCATCAGTTCTTTTTATTGTTTCTGATATACAGCATCCACAGTTCTTTCAGCTTTTTATTGAGAGAGAGTTGGAAATTGTTTCGAGAGACAGAGGGAGAGGGGGGAGAGACAGACCAGACATGAACTGTTGATGTCCGTTGTTACACATAACGTAAAATCATTGCAGTGCGATCACTTCCTTTAATCATGAATAGAGACCCGCAACTCTCTGCGAGCTTGTGGCGCAATGGTAGCGCGTCTGACTCACGTTTTCAAAACACGTCAGGCTCAGTGTTTCAAACCAAGGAAGGAGTGCATTTACTTCTTTCCGGAAACTTTCGATCACACACGTGAAGCTTTGCTGTCAGTTTGATTTGTGAACAGTGTGTCAGGGAGGTGGTGTGCCCATTGTTTGGGTAAATGCTCAGCTCCCCGCAATGTGAGAAGTAAAACACAAACTGTTGATCACGCGATTTAAACACACAGCCGCTTTGTTTAGTTATACCGAGACTTCCACAACATAATCTAGAGATTCCCAGCTTTGTGTTTCAATCTATCAGGAGGTCCCAGCTCATCCTGTTATAGCAGAGTGACAGCGAGTTCAGATAGAAATGTTTCCCACCAACGGCCTCTCACTGGACACAGTTGAAATTATCTTTATTCAACAGGAGGAGCGGAAACTACAGTCTGACGGCCCCTCTCCAAATTAACGGTGAGCCTGAATTTTATAAACGGTGTCAGTAAAATCCACTGGCGGACACTGATTTGGTTCAACCTTTTTTTTCCCAAGTGTAATTCACCGAGAGGATGCTGCTGTGTGAAACCGCGTGGGGAATTACTGCAGGGCCTCCTGCACATGGGACACACCGCAACTGATGTGTTTCGCCTTCACCAGTTTATTCCTATCTCGGAGAAGAGACGTTTGATGATTCGGATCATAACAGGCCGACAGAGAACAGGAGAAGAGCACTCAGACCTTCACAAGCTTCTCACCACAGCTGGGTCATCGTGGCCAGTGTATCAGTATGGGATAGTAATCTGCATCTACTGACTGGAAGCACAGCAAATTGGAGTGCTGGTGGGACTATCACACAGGAGAAAACGGCTTCGACCTATCAACTGGAGTGGCTCCCAATGCGCAACTCCGCTCAACTCAACTGAATAACTGTAAACAAATTACTCCCTGATTCAAAGGAATACTCGGTTTTGAATCTGCATTGTGGCATGTAACTTCGAGAATGATGTCAAAACACCTTCATTGCTGTGATGGAGTATCCTGGTTGGCAGAATATACCCGTTGTCAAATTTCCTACGTTCTGTTGGTCCAACTCCGATTTCACTCAGAATCACGAAATGTGTGACAGCGCAGACTGAGGCGACGCAGCCCACCTTAGCTCTGCTGGTTCAACACAATATGTAAATAAGTGTCTCATTCTGTCGCCTTCTCCCTGTAAATCTGCACATTGTTACATTGAACGTGCCCACCGAATTCCCTTTTGTGTCCATTGAATCTGCCTCTTTGTCACTGTCAGACAGCGACTTACTGACCCCACTCCCTGTGTGAAAACGGTCTTCCTAATGTAACTTTTACTTATTTTCCTGATGATTTTAAATCTCTGCCAAATCGTTCTCGATCCTTTCAGGCCTGGGAGCATTTTCACGGCATTATTTCCTCTGTCTAAAACCCTCATGACGTGGAAACTTCAATCAGACCAGCTTTCAGCCCTCTGTTCTCCAAAGAGAGCTGCCCCAAACTTTCCAATCTCCCTTCATTGCTGACATTCCTCAGGACGGTACCTGTTCAGCGCTGTCTGCAATCACTTCACTTCCCCGCTTCCTGAAGTGTCACCCTCAGAATTGAGCGTAATACAGGTAGAGGATTCATTCAGACTCGGATTGCGCGGGCGAAAAATCTGCAATACTTGTTTTCACTTTGAACAAGTGTTTCCCTTCGCCGTGTTCACTGCAATGGCAGCTCTGTGCCGTCCCTAATTCAGGCAGTCCGATCTTATTTAATTAAGCGGCTTTTTGATAAAATTCATCAGGTATTTTTGCTCAGGTCAATTTAAGGAATGATGGTTCGCCTGGGATTGGAACCCGGGAATTCTCACACGGCTGCATATGCTCGAAGACCCAAAGCTAGAATCATATCCCAGACTAACGAGCCACCAGCCATGGGTGCAGCCACCTCCGGAAGCAGCTGAGACTTGCTCAGTACGAAATACATTGTGCATTGCTCCCAGAATTGCAAGTAGGGAAGTGTTTCAAGAACATCTGCTTCTCAATCTGTCTCCCTGCTCCCAGGACGCTGCTGTTTGTCCCGTCCCCAGGATTCGGGCTGTCTCCACTGGTGGATAATTGAACCATTTCGTTTCTACTTGCAAGCTGTGCTGGTGGAAGGCAGAGCCCATTCACTCTTCTGCTCTCTCACACTATTCCGTGAGGCAGGAGAAGTCAGTTACAGTCATGCGTAGGAAATGGGCAACTTTGAACTTGTTCCAAAGGTCCTGTTAACGGAGAGATAGAAAGATGCTGTGCTGTCGGGACAGAGAGAAATGGACACCGGAGACTCTTCCCTCAGGTAAATTGATATGGGTACATTTTTGTGCAGCCTGCTTGGTGTTCAGAATTTGTCTTAACACAACAATCCTGCAGGAAGTCTTTTGTTACATCGTTGGTTTCTTTACTGCGGGCAATGGACTAAAACAGCAAGTCATGTGTTTCAACTTCACCGGTTCATTGCCATCTGAGAGCAGAGGTTTCACACGAGATCAGGACACACCGACAGAGAACAGGACAAGACAACTCAGAGCTCCACAAGGGTGCCAGCGCAACTGTGTAAATTTGACTTGTGGATCGATGTGATATATTGAGCTCAGATACCCGAAGTTTTGGGAAACAAATGACATGGCAAGGAAAAGAACAGAGCGCCGTTATACGGGAAAGCTACTAAAGACATTAAGTGAGTCGGAGAAAATGGTTTCGCTTCTGGGTTATGATCCCAGCATGCACCCGTTGTGCCATTCTCCTGCATTGCACGGTAGCTTTTCCAGAGAAGTATTCAGCTTTCCATCTGGCGTGCGACTTGCATGTTCGAGAATGACGTCAAAAGATCTTCACTGCTGTAGTGTCATGTGCTGTTGTGCAGACATGTCGCCGATGTGCAAATATAAACTCAGAGAACAATGTACACTAGAGACTCTGAGCCAGCTGAAACTTGCTCGGTGTGAAATACACTCCACATTGCTCCAAGAATTGCAAGCAGCAAAGTGTTTCCAGAACATCTGCTTGTCATGCTGTCCCCGGGGCGCTGATGTTTGTCTCATCCCCAGGAACTGGGCTATCTCCACTGGCGGATAATTAAACCAATTTGTTTCTACTTGTCCGCTTTTCTGGAGGGAGGGAAGAGTCCATTCGCTCTTCTGCTTTTTAACTTCCAATCCCTTGGGGTGAGAGGTATCACTTACACTTTGTGGGCGGCACGGTGGCACAGTGGTTAGCACTGCTGCCTCACAGCGCTAGAGACCTGGGTTAAATTCCCGCCTCAGGCGACTGACTGTGTGGAGTTTGCAGGTTCTCACCGTGTCTGCGTGGGTTTCCTCCGGGTGCTCCGGTTTCTTCCCACAGTCCAAAGATGTGCAGGTCAGGTGAATTGGCCATGCTAAATTCCCCGTAGTGTTAGGTAAGGGGTAAATATAGGGGTATGGGTGAGTTGGGCTTCGGCGGGTCAGTGTGGACTTGTTGGGCCGAAGGGCCTGTTTCCACACTGTAAGTAATCTAATGAGTGGGAAGTGAGTAACTTTGATTGTGAATTTCCTCCAAACGTCTGTTATCGGAGAGATAGAAAGATGCTGTGCTGGCGGGGCAGAGAGAAATGGACACCGAGGACTCTTCCCTCAAATAGATTCATATGAGTACATTGTTGTGCAGTCTGCTTGGTGTTCAAAATTCGTCTTCACGCAGCAATCTTACAGAAAATCTTTCGCAAAGTGGGCATCGCTTTCATCGCTGCGACCGCGCAGCAGTTAACATCTGAGCCCAAGTGCCCCAGATGAAGAGAATCCGAGTGAAACCTTCACTCACTGAGAGTCATCCCCACGGCCCTGAGCTGCGGGACTGCAGGCAGTCCAACACGGAAGGGACGGTTAAATGAACCATTGTCGCTCCCACAGCCTCTCTGTCCCATAGACAGGCAGCGGGACGGCATAAACACGTACCATCGTTCTCCCGCCGACAGAGGCGGTCCAGCCCATCGTGTCCACGGCGACTCTCTGCCACTTGTCTCTCTCTGAGGTGATTCACAATCAGTGATATCTGTCCGAATACTAAGGGACTGTGTCTGAATGGTGACACAGTTACTGACATGCTGATCATGTTGTCATTCACGTACGAACCGGCGTGGCGAATTACTGCAGGGAAGGTAGGAAACCACAAGGCATGCGTTTCAGCTTTATCAGCTGACACCAGAGTGACCAGTGACAAGCATTGCCCTCCTCAACATAGGGGACAGAGAACAGGAGAATACCCCGCAGACCTCCACGAGTGTGTCATCTCAACTGTGCACATTGGGCCAGTATATCAATGTGAAATATTTACGTCGAAGTTTTTTGGGAAGCAGATGAGAAGGCGAGGTGCACAACAAGCTGCTAAAGACAACATTGAGTGAACTAGAGGGCATAGATTTAGGGTGAGAGGGGAAAGATATAAAAGAGACCTAAGCGGCAACATTTTCATGCAGAGGGTAGTGCGTGCATGGAATGAGCTGCCAGAGAAAGTGGCGGAGGCTGGTACAAATGCAACATTTAAGTGGCGTTTGGATGGATATATGAATAGGAAGGGTTTGGAGGTATATGGGCCGGGTGCTGGCAGGTGGGACTAGATTGGGGTGGGATATCTGGTCGGCATGGACGGGTTGGACCGAAGGGTCTGTTTCCATGCTGTACATCTCTATGACTCTATGAACAGCTGCTTCTCATTCTGTCTCTGAGCTGCCGTTTGCCCGTCCCCAGGAACAGGGCCCTCTCTACTGGCAGAAAATTAAACCTTTTTCTTTCTAAACTTTTCTCTGACACCGGAGTGACCAGTGACAAGCATTACCCTCCTCAACATAGGGTACAGAGAACAGGAGAAGACCCCGCAGACCTCCACGAGTGTGTCATCTCAACTGTGCATTTTGGGCCAGTATATCAATGTGAAATATTTACGTCGAAGATTTTTGGAAAGCAGATGAGAAGGCGAGGTGCACAACAAGCTGCTAAAGACAACATTGAGTGAATAGGAAAGATGGTTTCCCTTCTGGGTTATGCTCCCATCACGCACCGGCAGACATATCGCCCACAAGCAAATATTAACTCGGTCTAAATTGCCACATTCTGTTTTTACGAACCGTGATTTCACTCAGAAGCACAATTTACCCGCTCCCTACTGAATATCCTTCCAGGCTCGAATATATCTTCCAGGTGAAGCAGCACTTCACCTGCACATTTGCCGCAACCTCGTCTCCTGCATTCGCTTATCATAGTGTCGTTTCCCCAACCGAGCATGAAGTATAATCTGGATGACTGCTTCGCAGAACACCTCGGTTCTGCCCGCAAAAAACGGACCTGAGCTTCTGCTTTCCTGCCACTTTAACACGCCACCCTGTTCCCTGGCCAAAATCTCTGTCTCAGGCTTGCAGCAGTGCTCCAGCAAAGCTCAGCTCCAGATGGAAGAACAACGCCTCATATTTCACTTCAAAACCCTACAGCCCTCCGGTCTTCAAGATCGAGTTGCACGACTTTAGGGCCTGAAATCCCCCATATCCTTGACCCCTACCACACACATACGAGCCCCTTGTTATCACATAGTCTGCTACGACACACTACTTATTGTTAGCCACGAACGCTCTCCATTAACAGTTATTCACCCTCCCACACGGATCGTTATTCATTCCTTTGTCCCTCCTATTGTTCTCTCTCTGAGCTGGCGGGAAAGAGAGCAATGTACACTGGAGACTCTGAACCAGCTGAAACTTGCTCAGTGTGAAATACATTCCACTTTGCTCCAAGAATTGCAAGCAGCAAAGAGTTTCCAGAACATCTGCTTGTCATTCACGTCGGAACCGGCGTGGCGAATTACTGCAGGGAAGGCACGAAACCACAAGGCATGCGTTTCAACTTTATCAGCTCATTGGCATCTCAGAGAAGTGGTTTTGCGGTTCAGTTCATAGGAAACCAACGAAGAACAGAAGACTACTCAGACCTCCAAAAGCCGGTCACTTGAACGGTGTGAGTTTCGCCATACTATATGGTATGATACGGGGCATTCAGACAGTCAGGAAGTCTTTTGAAAGGCAAGATGCCGAACGGAGTCTTTTGAAAGGCAAGATGCCGAACGGAGTCCCATCGCAATGGAAAGTCGCTCAAGGAGACACTGAACAATAGCAGAGGATGGTTTCGATCCATCGACCTCTAGGTTATGGGCCCAGCACGCTCCCGCTGCGCCACTCTGCTCTTACGCACGGCGCCGTTTTCCACAGGTCCCTTTAGCCTTTCGTCTGACGAGACTGTTGTCAAAGATCTCCACTGCTGTCGTCTTATATGGTGTTGCGCAGACGTATGGAGGCTGTGTAAATATAAACTTTTTCTAACTTCCCACATTCTGTTGGTCGAACTGTGATTTCACTCTGAATAGACGCCATGCGGCCCACCTTCGCTCTGCTGGGTCGACACAGTAAGTAAACGTGGGTCTCTATTCGTATCATTCTCTTGCCTTCTCCATGTAATTCTGCACATTGTTACTTTAAACATGACCACCGGATTCCCGTTTGCGTCTCATGAATCTGCCTCTTTGTCAGTGTCAGTTAGGAATTTACTGACCCCAACCACTCCCTGTACGAAAGCGTTCTCCCTGATGTCACTTTTGGTTCTTTTCCTCATGACTTTAAATCTCCGCCGAATCGTTGCCGATCCTTTCAGGCGTGGGAGCATTTTGACTACATTACTTTCTCTGTCTCGACTTCGCGTAACTTGGAAAGCTTCAATCGGGCCAGATTTCAAACTTCTGTTCTCCGAAGAGAGCTGTCCCAAATTTCCAACCCACCCTCATCGCTGACATCCCTCAAACACCGCAACACTCACGTCAACCTATTCAACGCTATCTCCAATCATTTCACTTCGCTGCTTTCTGTCCCATTGGTACGCCAGGGAGCCCAACCTCGTTTAACGAAGGTGCTTTTTGAGAAAATGGAAGAGGCACTTTTGCACAAGTCATAAAACGTGGGCTCGTCCGGGATTTGAACCCGGGATCTCTCGCAAATCTGCGTCGACGAAGACCCAAAGCGAGAATCATACCCCTAGACCAACGAGCCAGACAGCAAGCAAGCGCCCGCCCCACCCCCCGCTCTACCTCTTGAACCAGCTGAAACTTGCTCAGAGTGAAGTATAGTTGACATTGAACAGGCTGGGGCTGTTTTCTCTGCAACGTCGGAGGCTGAAGGGTGACTTTATGGAGGTTTACAAAATTATGAGGGGCATGGATAGGATAAATAGGCAAAGTCTTTTCCCTGGGGTCGGGGAGTCAAGAACTAGAGGGCATAGATTTAGGGTGAGAGGGGAAAGATATAAAAGAGACCTAAGCGGCAACATTTTCACGCAGAGGGTAGTGCGTGCATGGAATGAGCTGCCAGAGAAAGTGGCGGAGGCTGGTACAATTGCAACATTTAAGTGGCGTTTGGATGGATATATGAATAGGAAGGGTTTGGAGGTATATGGGCCGGGTGCTGGCAGGTGGGACTAGATTGGGGTGGGATATCTGGTCGGCATGGACGGGTTTGGACCGAAGGGTCTGTTTCCATGCTGTACATCTCTATGACTCTATGAACAGCTGCTTCTCATTCTGTCTCTGAGCTGCCGTTTGCCCGTCCCCAGGAACAGGGCCCTCTCTACTGGCAGAAAATTAAACCGTTTTCTTTCTAAACTTTTCTCTGACACCGGAGTGACAAGCATTACCCTCCTCAACATAGGGTACAGAGAACAGGAGAAGACCCCGCAGTCCTCCACGAGTGTGTCATCTCAACTGTGCATTTTGGGCCAGTATATCAATGTGAAATATTTACGTCGAAGATTTTTGGAAAGCAGATGAGAAGGCGAGGTGCACAACAAGCTGCTAAAGACAACATTGAGTGAATAGGAAAGATGGTTTCCCTTCTGGGTTATGCTCCCATCACGCACCGGCAGACATATCGCCCACAAGCAAATATTAACTCGGTCTAAATTGCCACATTCTGTTTTTACGAACCGTGATTTCACTCAGAAGCACAATTTACCTGCTCCCTCCTGAATATCCTTCCAGGCTCGAACATATCTTCCAGGTGAAGCAGCACTTCACCTGCACATTTGCCGCAACCTAGTCTACTGCATTCGCTTATCATAGTGTCGTTTCCCCAACAGAGCATGAAGTATAAACTGGGTGACTGCTTCGCAGAACATCTCGGTTCTGCCCGCAAATAGAGGCCCTGAGCTTCTGCTTTCCTGCCACTTTAACACGCCACCCTGTTCCCTGGCCAAAATCTCTGTCTCAGGCTTGCAGCAGTGCTCCAGCAAAGCTCAGCTCCAGATGGAAGAACAACGCCTCATATTCCACTTCAAAACCCTACAGCCCTCCGGTCTTCAAGATCGAGTTGCACGACTTTAGGTCCTGAAATCCCCCATATCCTTGACCCCTACCACACACATACGAGCCCCTTGTTATCACATAGTCTGCTACGACACACTACTTATTGTTAGCCACGAACGCTCTCCATTAACAGTTATTCACCCTCCCACACGGATCGTTGTTCACTCCTTTGTCCCTCCTATTGTTCTCTCTCTGAGCTGGCGGGAAAGAGAGCAATGTACACAGGAGACTCTGAGCCAGCTGAAACTTGCTCAGTGTGAAATACATTCCACTTTGCTCCAAGAATTGCAAGCAGCAAAGAGTTTCCAGAACATCTGCTTGTCATTCACGTCGGAACCGGCGTGGCGAATTACTGCAGGGAAGGCACGAAACCACAAGGCATGCGTTTCAACTTTATCAGCTCATTGGCATCTCAGAGAAATGGTTTTGCGGTTCAGTTCATAGGAAACCAACGAAGAACAGGAGAAGACGACTCAGACCTCCAAAAGCCGGTGACTTGAACGGTGTGAGTTTCGCCAAACGATATGGTATGATACGGCATTCAGGGAGTCTTTTGAAAGGCAAGATGCCGAACGGAGTCTTTTGAAAGGCAAGATGCCGAACGGAGTCCCATCGCAATGGAAAGTCGCTCAAGGAGACACTGAACAATAGCAGAGGATGGTTTCGATCCATCGACCTCTAGGTTATGGGCCCAGCACGCTCCCGCTGCGCCACTCTGCTCTTACGCACGGCGCCGTTTTCCACAGGTCCCTTTAGCCTTTCGTCTGACGAGACTGTTGTCAAAGATCTCCACTGCTGTCGTCTTATATGGTGTTGCGCAGACGTATGGAGGCTGTGTAAATATAAACTTTTTCTAACTTCCCACATTCTGTTGGTCGAACTGTGATTTCACTCTGAATAGACGCCATGCGGCCCACCTTCGCTCTGCTGGGTCGACACAGTAAGTAAACGTGGGTCTCTATTCGTATCATTCTCTTGCCTTCTCCATGTAATTCTGCACATTGTTACTTTAAACATGACCACCGGATTCCCGTTTGCGTCTCATGAATCTGCCTCTTTGTCAGTGTCAGTTAGGAATTTACTGACCCCAACCACTCCCTGTACGAAAGCGTTCTCCCTGATGTCACTTTTGGTTCTTTTCCTCATGACTTTAAATCTCCGCCGAATCGTTGCCGATCCTTTCAGGCGTGGGAGCATTTTGACTACATTACTTTCTCTGTCTCGACTTCGCGTAACTTGGAAAGCTTCAATCGGGCCAGATTTCAAACTTCTGTTCTCCGAAGAGAGCTGTCCCAAATTTCCAACCCACCCTCATCGCTGACATCCCTCAAACACCGCAACACTCACGTCAACCTATTCAACGCTATCTCCAATCATTTCACTTCGCTGCTTTCTGTCCCATTGGTAAGCCAGGGAGCCCAACCTCGTTTAACGAAGGTGCTTTTTGAGAAAATGGAAGAGGCACTTTTGCACAAGTCATAAAACGTGGGCTCGTCCGGGATTTGAACCCGGGATCTCTCGCAAATCAGCGTCGACGAAGACCCAAAGCGAGAATCATACCCCTAGACCAACGAGCCAGACAGCAAGCAAGCGCCCGCCCCACCCCCCGCTCTACCTCTTGAACCAGCTGAAACTTGCTCAGAGTGAAGTATAGTTGACATTGAACAGGCTGGGGCTGTTTTCTCTGCAATGTCGGAGGCTGAAGGGTGACTTTATGGAGGTTTACAAAATTATGAGGGGCATGGATAGGATAAATAGGCAAAGTCTTTTCCCTGGGGTCGTGGAGTCAAGAACTAGAGGGCATAGATTGAGGGTGAGAGGGGAAAGATATAAAAGAGACCTAAGCGGCAACATTTTCACGCAGAGGGTAGTGCGTGCATGGAATGAGCTGCCAGAGAAAGTGGCGGAGGCTGGTACAATTGCAACATTTAAGTGGCGTTTGGATGGATATATGAATAGGAAGGGTTTGGAGGTATATGGGCCGGGTGCTGGCAGGTGGGACTAGATTGGGGTGGGATATCTGGTCGGCATGGACGGGTTTGGACCGAAGGGTCTGTTTCCATGCTGTACATCTCTATGACTCTATGAACAGCTGCTTCTCATTCTGTCTCTGAGCTGCCGTTTGCCCGTCCCCAGGAACAGGGCCCTCTCTACTGGCAGAAAATTAAACCGTTTTCTTTCTAAACTTTTCTCTGACACCGGAGTGACAAGCATTACCCTCCTCAACATAGGGTACAGAGAACAGGAGAAGACCCCGCAGTCCTCCACGAGTGTGTCATCTCAACTGTGCATTTTGGGCCAGTATATCAATGTGAAATATTTACGTCGAAGATTTTTGGAAAGCAGATGAGAAGGCGAGGTGCACAACAAGCTGCTAAAGACAACATTGAGTGAATAGGAAAGATGGTTTCCCTTCTGGGTTATGCTCCCATCACGCACCGGCAGACATATCGCCCACAAGCAAATATTAACTCGGTCTAAATTGCCACATTCTGTTTTTACGAACCGTGATTTCACTCAGAAGCACAATTTACCTGCTCCCTCCTGAATATCCTTCCAGGCTCGAACATATCTTCCAGGTGAAGCAGCACTTCACCTGCACATTTGCCGCAACCTAGTCTACTGCATTCGCTTATCATAGTGTCGTTTCCCCAACAGAGCATGAAGTATAAACTGGGTGACTGCTTCGCAGAACATCTCGGTTCTGCCCGCAAATAGAGGCCCTGAGCTTCTGCTTTCCTGCCACTTTAACACGCCACCCTGTTCCCTGGCCAAAATCTCTGTCTCAGGCTTGCAGCAGTGCTCCAGCAAAGCTCAGCTCCAGATGGAAGAACAACGCCTCATATTCCACTTCAAAACCCTACAGCCCTCCGGTCTTCAAGATCGAGTTGCACGACTTTAGGTCCTGAAATCCCCCATATCCTTGACCCCTACCACACACATACGAGCCCCTTGTTATCACATAGTCTGCTACGACACACTACTTATTGTTAGCCACGAACGCTCTCCATTAACAGTTATTCACCCTCCCACACGGATCGTTGTTCACTCCTTTGTCCCTCCTATTGTTCTCTCTCTGAGCTGGCGGGAAAGAGAGCAATGTACACAGGAGACTCTGAGCCAGCTGAAACTTGCTCAGTGTGAAATACATTCCACTTTGCTCCAAGAATTGCAAGCAGCAAAGAGTTTCCAGAACATCTGCTTGTCATTCACGTCGGAACCGGCGTGGCGAATTACTGCAGGGAAGGCACGAAACCACAAGGCATGCGTTTCAACTTTATCAGCTCATTGGCATCTCAGAGAAATGGTTTTGCGGTTCAGTTCATAGGAAACCAACGAAGAACAGGAGAAGACGACTCAGACCTCCAAAAGCCGGTGACTTGAACGGTGTGAGTTTCGCCAAACGATATGGTATGATACGGCATTCAGGGAGTCTTTTGAAAGGCAAGATGCCGAACGGAGTCTTTTGAAAGGCAAGATGCCGAACGGAGTCCCATCGCAATGGAAAGTCGCTCAAGGAGACACTGAACAATAGCAGAGGATGGTTTCGATCCATCGACCTCTAGGTTATGGGCCCAGCACGCTCCCGCTGCGCCACTCTGCTCTTACGCACGGCGCCGTTTTCCACAGGTCCCTTTAGCCTTTCGTCTGACGAGACTGTTGTCAAAGATCTCCACTGCTGTCGTCTTATATGGTGTTGCGCAGACGTATGGAGGCTGTGTAAATATAAACTTTTTCTAACTTCCCACATTCTGTTGGTCGAACTGTGATTTCACTCTGAATAGACGCCATGCGGCCCACCTTCGCTCTGCTGGGTCGACACAGTAAGTAAACGTGGGTCTCTATTCGTATCATTCTCTTGCCTTCTCCATGTAATTCTGCACATTGTTACTTTAAACATGACCACCGGATTCCCGTTTGCGTCTCATGAATCTGCCTCTTTGTCAGTGTCAGTTAGGAATTTACTGACCCCAACCACTCCCTGTACGAAAGCGTTCTCCCTGATGTCACTTTTGGTTCTTTTCCTCATGACTTTAAATCTCCGCCGAATCGTTGCCGATCCTTTCAGGCGTGGGAGCATTTTGACTACATTACTTTCTCTGTCTCGACTTCGCGTAACTTGGAAAGCTTCAATCGGGCCAGATTTCAAACTTCTGTTCTCCGAAGAGAGCTGTCCCAAATTTCCAACCCACCCTCATCGCTGACATCCCTCAAACACCGCAACACTCACGTCAACCTATTCAACGCTATCTCCAATCATTTCACTTCGCTGCTTTCTGTCCCATTGGTACGCCAGGGAGCCCAACCTCGTTTAACGAAGGTGCTTTTTGAGAAAATGGAAGAGGCACTTTTGCACAAGTCATAAAACGTGGGCTCGTCCGGGATTTGAACCCGGGATCTCTCGCAAATCAGCGTCGACGAAGACCCAAAGCGAGAATCATACCCCTAGACCAACGAGCCAGACAGCAAGCAAGCGCCCGCCCCACCCCCCGCTCTACCTCTTGAACCAGCTGAAACTTGCTCAGAGTGAAGTATAGTTGACATTGAACAGGCTGGGGCTGTTTTCTCTGCAATGTCGGAGGCTGAAGGGTGACTTTATGGAGGTTTACAAAATTATGAGGGGCATGGATAGGATAAATAGGCAAAGTCTTTTCCCTGGGGTCGTGGAGTCAAGAACTAGAGGGCATAGATTGAGGGTGAGAGGGGAAAGATATAAAAGAGACCTAAGCGGCAACATTTTCACGCAGAGGGTAGTGCGTGCATGGAATGAGCTGCCAGAGAAAGTGGCGGAGGCTGGTACAATTGCAACATTTAAGTGGCGTTTGGATGGATATATGAATAGGAAGGGTTTGGAGGTATATGGGCCGGGTGCTGGCAGGTGGGACTAGATTGGGGTGGGATATCTGGTCGGCATGGACGGGTTTGGACCGAAGGGTCTGTTTCCATGCTGTACATCTCTATGACTCTATGAACAGCTGCTTCTCATTCTGTCTCTGAGCTGCCGTTTGCCCGTCCCCAGGAACAGGGCCCTCTCTACTGGCAGAAAATTAAACCGTTTTCTTTCTAAACTTTTCTCTGACACCGGAGTGACAAGCATTACCCTCCTCAACATAGGGTACAGAGAACAGGAGAAGACCCCGCAGTCCTCCACGAGTGTGTCATCTCAACTGTGCATTTTGGGCCAGTATATCAATGTGAAATATTTACGTCGAAGATTTTTGGAAAGCAGATGAGAAGGCGAGGTGCACAACAAGCTGCTAAAGACAACATTGAGTGAATAGGAAAGATGGTTTCCCTTCTGGGTTATGCTCCCATCACGCACCGGCAGACATATCGCCCACAAGCAAATATTAACTCGGTCTAAATTGCCACATTCTGTTTTTACGAACCGTGATTTCACTCAGAAGCACAATTTACCTGCTCCCTCCTGAATATCCTTCCAGGCTCGAACATATCTTCCAGGTGAAGCAGCACTTCACCTGCACATTTGCCGCAACCTAGTCTACTGCATTCGCTTATCATAGTGTCGTTTCCCCAACAGAGCATGAAGTATAAACTGGGTGACTGCTTCGCAGAACATCTCGGTTCTGCCCGCAAATAGAGGCCCTGAGCTTCTGCTTTCCTGCCACTTTAACACGCCACCCTGTTCCCTGGCCAAAATCTCTGTCTCAGGCTTGCAGCAGTGCTCCAGCAAAGCTCAGCTCCAGATGGAAGAACAACGCCTCATATTCCACTTCAAAACCCTACAGCCCTCCGGTCTTCAAGATCGAGTTGCACGACTTTAGGTCCTGAAATCCCCCATATCCTTGACCCCTACCACACACATACGAGCCCCTTGTTATCACATAGTCTGCTACGACACACTACTTATTGTTAGCCACGAACGCTCTCCATTAACAGTTATTCACCCTCCCACACGGATCGTTGTTCACTCCTTTGTCCCTCCTATTGTTCTCTCTCTGAGCTGGCGGGAAAGAGAGCAATGTACACAGGAGACTCTGAGCCAGCTGAAACTTGCTCAGTGTGAAATACATTCCACTTTGCTCCAAGAATTGCAAGCAGCAAAGAGTTTCCAGAACATCTGCTTGTCATTCACGTCGGAACCGGCGTGGCGAATTACTGCAGGGAAGGCACGAAACCACAAGGCATGCGTTTCAACTTTATCAGCTCATTGGCATCTCAGAGAAATGGTTTTGCGGTTCAGTTCATAGGAAACCAACGAAGAACAGGAGAAGACGACTCAGACCTCCAAAAGCCGGTGACTTGAACGGTGTGAGTTTCGCCAAACGATATGGTATGATACGGCATTCAGACAGTCAGGGAGTCTTTTGAAAGGCAAGATGCCGAACGGAGTCTTTTGAAAGGCAAGATGCCGAACGGAGTCCCATCGCAATGGAAAGTCGCTCAAGGAGACACTGAACAATAGCAGAGGATGGTTTCGATCCATCGACCTCTGGGTTATGGGCCCAGCACGCTCCCGCTGCGCCACTCTGCTCTTACGCACGGCGCCGTTTTCCACAGGTCCCTTTAGCCTTTCGTCTGACGAGACTGTTGTCAAAGATCTCCACTGCTGTCGTCTTATATGGTGTTGCGCAGACGTATGGAGGCTGTGTAAATATAAACTTTTTCTAACTTCCCACATTCTGTTGGTCGAACTGTGATTTCACTCTGAATAGACGCCATGCGGCCCACCTTCGCTCTGCTGGGTCGACACAGTAAGTAAACGTGGGTCTCTATTCGTATCATTCTCTTGCCTTCTCCATGTAATTCTGCACATTGTTACTTTAAACATGACCACCGGATTCCCGTTTGCGTCTCATGAATCTGCCTCTTTGTCAGTGTCAGTTAGGAATTTACTGACCCCAACCACTCCCTGTACGAAAGCGTTCTCCCTGATGTCACTTTTGGTTCTTTTCCTCATGACTTTAAATCTCCGCCGAATCGTTGCCGATCCTTTCAGGCGTGGGAGCATTTTGACTACATTACTTTCTCTGTCTCGACTTCGCGTAACTTGGAAAGCTTCAATCGGGCCAGATTTCAAACTTCTGTTCTCCGAAGAGAGCTGTCCCAAATTTCCAACCCACCCTCATCGCTGACATCCCTCAAACACCGCAACACTCACGTCAACCTATTCAACGCTATCTCCAATCATTTCACTTCGCTGCTTTCTGTCCCATTGGTACGCCAGGGAGCCCAACCTCGTTTAACGAAGGTGCTTTTTGAGAAAATGGAAGAGGCACTTTTGCACAAGTCATAAAACGTGGGCTCGTCCGGGATTTGAACCCGGGATCTCTCGCAAATCTGCGTCGACGAAGACCCAAAGCGAGAATCATACCCCTAGACCAACGAGCCAGACAGCAAGCAAGCGCCCGCCCCACCCCCCGCTCTACCTCTTGAACCAGCTGAAACTTGCTCAGAGTGAAGTATAGTTGACATTGAACAGGCTGGGGCTGTTTTCTCTGCAACGTCGGAGGCTGAAGGGTGACTTTATGGAGGTTTACAAAATTATGAGGGGCATGGATAGGATAAATAGGCAAAGTCTTTTCCCTGGGGTCGGGGAGTCAAGAACTAGAGGGCATAGATTTAGGGTGAGAGGGGAAAGATATAAAAGAGACCTAAGCGGCAACATTTTCACGCAGAGGGTAGTGCGTGCATGGAATGAGCTGCCAGAGAAAGTGGCGGAGGCTGGTACAATTGCAACATTTAAGTGGCGTTTGGATGGATATATGAATAGGAAGGGTTTGGAGGTATATGGGCCGGGTGCTGGCAGGTGGGACTAGATTGGGGTGGGATATCTGGTCGGCATGGACGGGTTTGGACCGAAGGGTCTGTTTCCATGCTGTACATCTCTATGACTCTATGAACAGCTGCTTCTCATTCTGTCTCTGAGCTGCCGTTTGCCCGTCCCCAGGAACAGGGCCCTCTCTACTGGCAGAAAATTAAACCGTTTTCTTTCTAAACTTTTCTCTGACACCGGAGTGACAAGCATTACCCTCCTCAACATAGGGTACAGAGAACAGGAGAAGACCCCGCAGTCCTCCACGAGTGTGTCATCTCAACTGTGCATTTTGGGCCAGTATATCAATGTGAAATATTTACGTCGAAGATTTTTGGAAAGCAGATGAGAAGGCGAGGTGCACAACAAGCTGCTAAAGACAACATTGAGTGAATAGGAAAGATGGTTTCCCTTCTGGGTTATGCTCCCATCACGCACCGGCAGACATATCGCCCACAAGCAAATATTAACTCGGTCTAAATTGCCACATTCTGTTTTTACGAACCGTGATTTCACTCAGAAGCACAATTTACCTGCTCCCTCCTGAATATCCTTCCAGGCTCGAACATATCTTCCAGGTGAAGCAGCACTTCACCTGCACATTTGCCGCAACCTAGTCTACTGCATTCGCTTATCATAGTGTCGTTTCCCCAACAGAGCATGAAGTATAAACTGGGTGACTGCTTCGCAGAACATCTCGGTTCTGCCCGCAAATAGAGGCCCTGAGCTTCTGCTTTCCTGCCACTTTAACACGCCACCCTGTTCCCTGGCCAAAATCTCTGTCTCAGGCTTGCAGCAGTGCTCCAGCAAAGCTCAGCTCCAGATGGAAGAACAACGCCTCATATTCCACTTCAAAACCCTACAGCTCTCCGGTCTTCAAGATCGAGTTGCACGACTTTAGGTCCTGAAATCCCCCATATCCTTGACCCCTACCACACACGTACGAGCCCCTTGTTATCACATAGTCTGCTACGACACACTACTTATTGTTAGCCACGAACGCTCTCCATTAACAGTTATTCACCCTCCCACACGGATCGTTGTTCACTCCTTTGTCCCTCCTATTGTTCTCTCTCTGAGCTGGCGGGAAAGAGAGCAATGTACACAGGAGACTCTGAGCCAGCTGAAACTTGCTCAGTGTGAAATACATTCCACTTTGCTCCAAGAATTGCAAGCAGCAAAGAGTTTCCAGAACATCTGCTTGTCATTCACGTCGGAACCGGCGTGGCGAATTACTGCAGGGAAGGCACGAAACCACAAGGCATGCGTTTCAACTTTATCAGCTCATTGGCATCTCAGAGAAGTGGTTTTGCGGTTCAGTTCATAGGAAACCAACGAAGAACAGGAGAAGACGACTCAGACCTCCAAAAGCCGGTGACTTGAACGGTGTGAGTTTCGCCAAACGATATGGTATGATACGGGGCATTCAGACAGTCAGGAAGTCTTTTGAAAGGCAAGATGCCGAACGGAGTCCCATCGCAATGGAAAGTCGCTCAAGGAGACCCTGAACAATAGCAGAGGATGGTTTCGATCCATCGACCTCTGGGTTATGGGCCCAGCACGCTCCCGCTGCGCCACTCTGCTCTTACGCACGGCGCCGTTTTCCACAGGTCCCTTTAGCCTTTCGTCTGACGAGACTGTTGTCAAAGATCTCCACTGCTGTCGTCTTATATGGTGTTGCGCAGACGTATGGAGGCTGTGTAAATATAAACTTTTTCTAACTTCCCACATTCTGTTGGTCGAACTGTGATTTCACTCTGAATAGACGCCATGCGGCCCACCTTCGCTCTGCTGGGTCGACACAGTAAGTAAACGTGGGTCTCTATTCGTATCATTCTCTTGCCTTCTCCATGTAATTCTGCACATTGTTACTTTAAACATGACCACCGGATTCCCGTTTGCGTCTCATGAATCTGCCTCTTTGTCAGTGTCAGTTAGGAATTTACTGACCCCAACCACTCCCTGTACGAAAGCGTTCTCCCTGATGTCACTTTTGGTTCTTTTCCTCATGACTTTAAATCTCCGCCGAATCGTTGCCGATCCTTTCAGGCGTGGGAGCATTTTGACTACATTACTTTCTCTGTCTCGACTTCGCGTAACTTGGAAAGCTTCAATCGGGCCAGATTTCAAACTTCTGTTCTCCGAAGAGAGCTGTCCCAAATTTCCAACCCACCCTCATCGCTGACATCCCTCAAACACCGCAACACTCACGTCAACCTATTCAACGCTATCTCCAATCATTTCACTTCGCTGCTTTCTGTCCCATTGGTACGCCAGGGAGCCCAACCTCGTTTAACGAAGGTGCTTTTTGAGAAAATGGAAGAGGCACTTTTGCACAAGTCATAAAACGTGGGCTCGTCCGGGATTTGAACCCGGGATCTCTCGCAAATCTGCGTCGACGAAGACCCAAAGCGAGAATCATACCCCTAGACCAACGAGCCAGACAGCAAGCAAGCGCCCGCCCCACCCCCCGCTCTACCTCTTGAACCAGCTGAAACTTGCTCAGAGTGAAGTATAGTTGACATTGAACAGGCTGGGGCTGTTTTCTCTGCAACGTCGGAGGCTGAAGGGTGACTTTATGGAGGTTTACAAAATTATGAGGGGCATGGATAGGATAAATAGGCAAAGTCTTTTCCCTGGGGTCGGGGAGTCAAGAACTAGAGGGCATAGATTTAGGGTGAGAGGGGAAAGATATAAAAGAGACCTAAGCGGCAACATTTTCACGCAGAGGGTAGTGCGTGCATGGAATGAGCTGCCAGAGAAAGTGGCGGAGGCTGGTACAATTGCAACATTTAAGTGGCGTTTGGATGGATATATGAATAGGAAGGGTTTGGAGGTATATGGGCCGGGTGCTGGCAGGTGGGACTAGATTGGGGTGGGATATCTGGTCGGCATGGACGGGTTTGGACCGAAGGGTCTGTTTCCATGCTGTACATCTCTATGACTCTATGAACAGCTGCTTCTCATTCTGTCTCTGAGCTGCCGTTTGCCCGTCCCCAGGAACAGGGCCCTCTCTACTGGCAGAAAATTAAACCGTTTTCTTTCTAAACTTTTCTCTGACACCGGAGTGACAAGCATTACCCTCCTCAACATAGGGTACAGAGAACAGGAGAAGACCCCGCAGTCCTCCACGAGTGTGTCATCTCAACTGTGCATTTTGGGCCAGTATATCAATGTGAAATATTTACGTCGAAGATTTTTGGAAAGCAGATGAGAAGGCGAGGTGCACAACAAGCTGCTAAAGACAACATTGAGTGAATAGGAAAGATGGTTTCCCTTCTGGGTTATGCTCCCATCACGCACCGGCAGACATATCGCCCACAAGCAAATATTAACTCGGTCTAAATTGCCACATTCTGTTTTTACGAACCGTGATTTCACTCAGAAGCACAATTTACCTGCTCCCTCCTGAATATCCTTCCAGGCTCGAACATATCTTCCAGGTGAAGCAGCACTTCACCTGCACATTTGCCGCAACCTAGTCTACTGCATTCGCTTATCATAGTGTCGTTTCCCCAACAGAGCATGAAGTATAAACTGGGTGACTGCTTCGCAGAACATCTCGGTTCTGCCCGCAAATAGAGGCCCTGAGCTTCTGCTTTCCTGCCACTTTAACACGCCACCCTGTTCCCTGGCCAAAATCTCTGTCTCAGGCTTGCAGCAGTGCTCCAGCAAAGCTCAGCTCCAGATGGAAGAACAACGCCTCATATTCCACTTCAAAACCCTACAGCCCTCCGGTCTTCAAGATCGAGTTGCACGACTTTAGGTCCTGAAATCCCCCATATCCTTGACCCCTACCACACACATACGAGCCCCTTGTTATCACATAGTCTGCTACGACACACTACTTATTGTTAGCCACGAACGCTCTCCATTAACAGTTATTCACCCTCCCACACGGATCGTTGTTCACTCCTTTGTCCCTCCTATTGTTCTCTCTCTGAGCTGGCGGGAAAGAGAGCAATGTACACAGGAGACTCTGAGCCAGCTGAAACTTGCTCAGTGTGAAATACATTCCACTTTGCTCCAAGAATTGCAAGCAGCAAAGAGTTTCCAGAACATCTGCTTGTCATTCACGTCGGAACCGGCGTGGCGAATTACTGCAGGGAAGGCACGAAACCACAAGGCATGCGTTTCAACTTTATCAGCTCATTGGCATCTCAGAGAAATGGTTTTGCGGTTCAGTTCATAGGAAACCAACGAAGAACAGGAGAAGACGACTCAGACCTCCAAAAGCCGGTGACTTGAACGGCGTGAGTTTCGCCAAACGATATGGTATGATACGGCATTCAGACAGTCAGGGAGTCTTTTGAAAGGCAAGATGCCGAACGGAGTCTTTTGAAAGGCAAGATGCCGAACGGAGTCCCATCGCAATGGAAAGTCGCTCAAGGAGACACTGAACAATAGCAGAGGATGGTTTCGATCCATCGACCTCTGGGTTATGGGCCCAGCACGCTCCCGCTGCGCCACTCTGCTCTTACGCACGGCGCCGTTTTCCACAGGTCCCTTTAGCCTTTCGTCTGACGAGACTGTTGTCAAAGATCTCCACTGCTGTCGTCTTATATGGTGTTGCGCAGACGTATGGAGGCTGTGTAAATATAAACTTTTTCTAACTTCCCACATTCTGTTGGTCGAACTGTGATTTCACTCTGAATAGACGCCATGCGGCCCACCTTCGCTCTGCTGGGTCGACACAGTAAGTAAACGTGGGTCTCTATTCGTATCATTCTCTTGCCTTCTCCATGTAATTCTGCACATTGTTACTTTAAACATGACCACCGGATTCCCGTTTGCGTCTCATGAATCTGCCTCTTTGTCAGTGTCAGTTAGGAATTTACTGACCCCAACCACTCCCTGTACGAAAGCGTTCTCCCTGATGTCACTTTTGGTTCTTTTCCTCATGACTTTAAATCTCCGCCGAATCGTTGCCGATCCTTTCAGGCGTGGGAGCATTTTGACTACATTACTTTCTCTGTCTCGACTTCGCGTAACTTGGAAAGCTTCAATCGGGCCAGATTTCAAACTTCTGTTCTCCGAAGAGAGCTGTCCCAAATTTCCAACCCACCCTCATCGCTGACATCCCTCAAACACCGCAACACTCACGTCAACCTATTCAACGCTATCTCCAATCATTTCACTTCGCTGCTTTCTGTCCCATTGGTACGCCAGGGAGCCCAACCTCGTTTAACGAAGGTGCTTTTTGAGAAAATGGAAGAGGCACTTTTGCACAAGTCATAAAACGTGGGCTCGTCCGGGATTTGAACCCGGGATCTCTCGCAAATCTGCGTCGACGAAGACCCAAAGCGAGAATCATACCCCTAGACCAACGAGCCAGACAGCAAGCAAGCGCCCGCCCCACCCCCCGCTCTACCTCTTGAACCAGCTGAAACTTGCTCAGAGTGAAGTATAGTTGACATTGAACAGGCTGGGGCTGTTTTCTCTGCAACGTCGGAGGCTGAAGGGTGACTTTATGGAGGTTTACAAAATTATGAGGGGCATGGATAGGATAAATAGGCAAAGTCTTTTCCCTGGGGTCGGGGAGTCAAGAACTAGAGGGCATAGATTTAGGGTGAGAGGGGAAAGATATAAAAGAGACCTAAGCGGCAACATTTTCACGCAGAGGGTAGTGCGTGCATGGAATGAGCTGCCAGAGAAAGTGGCGGAGGCTGGTACAATTGCAACATTTAAGTGGCGTTTGGATGGATATATGAATAGGAAGGGTTTGGAGGTATATGGGCCGGGTGCTGGCAGGTGGGACTAGATTGGGGTGGGATATCTGGTCGGCATGGACGGGTTTGGACCGAAGGGTCTGTTTCCATGCTGTACATCTCTATGACTCTATGAACAGCTGCTTCTCATTCTGTCTCTGAGCTGCCGTTTGCCCGTCCCCAGGAACAGGGCCCTCTCTACTGGCAGAAAATTAAACCGTTTTCTTTCTAAACTTTTCTCTGACACCGGAGTGACAAGCATTACCCTCCTCAACATAGGGTACAGAGAACAGGAGAAGACCCCGCAGTCCTCCACGAGTGTGTCATCTCAACTGTGCATTTTGGGCCAGTATATCAATGTGAAATATTTACGTCGAAGATTTTTGGAAAGCAGATGAGAAGGCGAGGTGCACAACAAGCTGCTAAAGACAACATTGAGTGAATAGGAAAGATGGTTTCCCTTCTGGGTTATGCTCCCATCACGCACCGGCAGACATATCGCCCACAAGCAAATATTAACTCGGTCTAAATTGCCACATTCTGTTTTTACGAACCGTGATTTCACTCAGAAGCACAATTTACCTGCTCCCTCCTGAATATCCTTCCAGGCTCGAACATATCTTCCAGGTGAAGCAGCACTTCACCTGCACATTTGCCGCAACCTAGTCTACTGCATTCGCTTATCATAGTGTCGTTTCCCCAACAGAGCATGAAGTATAAACTGGGTGACTGCTTCGCAGAACATCTCGGTTCTGCCCGCAAATAGAGGCCCTGAGCTTCTGCTTTCCTGCCACTTTAACACGCCACCCTGTTCCCTGGCCAAAATCTCTGTCTCAGGCTTGCAGCAGTGCTCCAGCAAAGCTCAGCTCCAGATGGAAGAACAACGCCTCATATTCCACTTCAAAACCCTACAGCTCTCCGGTCTTCAAGATCGAGTTGCACGACTTTAGGTCCTGAAATCCCCCATATCCTTGACCCCTACCACACACGTACGAGCCCCTTGTTATCACATAGTCTGCTACGACACACTACTTATTGTTAGCCACGAACGCTCTCCATTAACAGTTATTCACCCTCCCACACGGATCGTTGTTCACTCCTTTGTCCCTCCTATTGTTCTCTCTCTGAGCTGGCGGGAAAGAGAGCAATGTACACAGGAGACTCTGAGCCAGCTGAAACTTGCTCAGTGTGAAATACATTCCACTTTGCTCCAAGAATTGCAAGCAGCAAAGAGTTTCCAGAACATCTGCTTGTCATTCACGTCGGAACCGGCGTGGCGAATTACTGCAGGGAAGGCACGAAACCACAAGGCATGCGTTTCAACTTTATCAGCTCATTGGCATCTCAGAGAAGTGGTTTTGCGGTTCAGTTCATAGGAAACCAACGAAGAACAGGAGAAGACGACTCAGACCTCCAAAAGCCGGTGACTTGAACGGTGTGAGTTTCGCCAAACGATATGGTATGATACGGGGCATTCAGACAGTCAGGAAGTCTTTTGAAAGGCAAGATGCCGAACGGAGTCCCATCGCAATGGAAAGTCGCTCAAGGAGACCCTGAACAATAGCAGAGGATGGTTTCGATCCATCGACCTCTGGGTTATGGGCCCAGCACGCTCCCGCTGCGCCACTCTGCTCTTACGCACGGCGCCGTTTTCCACAGGTCCCTTTAGCCTTTCGTCTGACGAGACTGTTGTCAAAGATCTCCACTGCTGTCGTCTTATATGGTGTTGCGCAGACGTATGGAGGCTGTGTAAATATAAACTTTTTCTAACTTCCCACATTCTGTTGGTCGAACTGTGATTTCACTCTGAATAGACGCCATGCGGCCCACCTTCGCTCTGCTGGGTCGACACAGTAAGTAAACGTGGGTCTCTATTCGTATCATTCTCTTGCCTTCTCCATGTAATTCTGCACATTGTTACTTTAAACATGACCACCGGATTCCCGTTTGCGTCTCATGAATCTGCCTCTTTGTCAGTGTCAGTTAGGAATTTACTGACCCCAACCACTCCCTGTACGAAAGCGTTCTCCCTGATGTCACTTTTGGTTCTTTTCCTCATGACTTTAAATCTCCGCCGAATCGTTGCCGATCCTTTCAGGCGTGGGAGCATTTTGACTACATTACTTTCTCTGTCTCGACTTCGCGTAACTTGGAAAGCTTCAATCGGGCCAGATTTCAAACTTCTGTTCTCCGAAGAGAGCTGTCCCAAATTTCCAACCCACCCTCATCGCTGACATCCCTCAAACACCGCAACACTCACGTCAACCTATTCAACGCTATCTCCAATCATTTCACTTCGCTGCTTTCTGTCCCATTGGTACGCCAGGGAGCCCAACCTCGTTTAACGAAGGTGCTTTTTGAGAAAATGGAAGAGGCACTTTTGCACAAGTCATAAAACGTGGGCTCGTCCGGGATTTGAACCCGGGATCTCTCGCAAATCTGCGTCGATGAAGACCCAAAGCGAGAATCATACCCCTAGACCAACGAGCCAGACAGCAAGCAAGCTCCCGCCCCACCCCCCGCTCTACCTCTTGAACCAGCTGAAACTTGCTCAGAGTGAAGTATAGTTGACATTGAACAGGCTGGGACTGTTTTCTCTGCAACGTCGGAGGCTGAAGGGTGACTTTATGGAGGTTTACAAAATTATGAGGGGCATGGATAGGATAAATAGGCAAAGTCTTTTCCCTGGGGTCGGGGAGTCAAGAACTAGAGGGCATAGATTTAGGGTGAGAGGGGAAAGATATAAAAGAGACCTAAGCGGCAACATTTTCACGCAGAGGGTAGTGCGTGCATGGAATGAGCTGCCAGAGAAAGTGGCGGAGGCTGGTACAATTGCAACATTTAAGTGGCGTTTGGATGGATATATGAATAGGAAGGGTTTGGAGGTATATGGGCCGGGTGCTGGCAGGTGGGACTAGATTGGGGTGGGATATCTGGTCGGCATGGACGGGTTTGGACCGAAGGGTCTGTTTCCATGCTGTACATCTCTATGACTCTATGAACAGCTGCTTCTCATTCTGTCTCTGAGCTGCCGTTTGCCCGTCCCCAGGAACAGGGCCCTCTCTACTGGCAGAAAATTAAACCGTTTTCTTTCTAAACTTTTCTCTGACACCGGAGTGACCAGTGACAAGCATTACCCTCCTCAACACAGGGTACAGAGAACAAGAGAAGACCCCGCAGACCTCCACGAGTGTGTCATCTCAACTGTGCATATTGGGCCAGTATATCAATGTGAAATATTTACGTCGAAGATTTTTGGGAAGCAGATGAGAAGGCGAGGTGCACAACAAGCTGCTAAAGACAACATTGAGTGAATAGGAAAGATGGTTTCCCTTCTGGGTTATGCTCCCATCACGCACCGGCAGACATATCGCCGACAAGCAAATATTAACTCTGTCTAAATTGTCACATTCTGTTTTTACGAACCGTGATTTCACTCAGAAGCACAATTTACCTGCTCCCTCCTGAATATCCTTCCAGGCTCGAACATATCTTCCAGGTGAAGCAGCACTTCACCTGCACATTTGCCGCAACCTAGTCTCCTGCATTCGCCGCTCATAGTGTCGTGTCCCCAACCGAGCATGAAGTATAATCTGGATGACTGCTTCGCAGAACACCTCGGTTCTGCCCGCAAAAAACGGACCTGAGCTTCTGCTTTCCTGCCACTTTAACACGCCACCCTGTTCCCTGGCCAAAATCTCTGTCTCAGGCTTGCAGCAGTGCTCCAGCAAAGCTCAGCTCCAGATGGAAGAACAACGCCTCATATTCCAATTCAAAACCCTACAGCCCTCCGGTCTTCAAGATCGAGTTGCACGACTTTAGGGCCTGAAATCCCCCATATCCTTGACCCCTACCACACACATACGAGCCCCTTGTTATCACATAGTCTGCTACGACACACTACTTATTGTTAGCCACGAACGCTCTCCATTAACAGTTATTCACCCTCCCACACGGATCGTTGTTCACTCCTTTGTCCCTCCTATTGTTCTCTTCTGAGCTGGCGGGAAAGAGAGCAATGTACACTGGAGACTCTGAGCCAGCTGAAACTTGCTCAGTGTGAAATACATTCCACTTTGCTCCAAGAATTGCAAGCAGCAAAGAGTTTCCAGAACATCTGCTTGTCATTCACGTCGGAACCGGCGTGGCGAATTACTGCAGGGAAGGCACGAAACCACAAGGCATGCGTTTCAACTTTATCAGCTCATTGGCATCTCAGAGAAATGGTTTTGCGGTTCAGTTCATAGGAAACCAACGAAGAACAGGAGAAGACTACTCAGACCTCCAAAAGCCGGTCACTTGAACGGTGTGAGTTTCGCCAAACGATATGGTAGGATAGGGGCCATTCAGACAGTCTTTTGAAAGGCAAGATGCCGAACGGAGTCCCATCGCAATGGAAAGTCGCTCAAGGAGACACTGAACAATAGCAGAGGATGGTTTCGATCCATCGACCTCTGGGTTATGGGCCCAGCACGCTCCCGCTGCGCCACTCTGCTCTTACGCACGGCGCCGTTTTCCACAGGTCCCTTTAGCCTTTCGTCTGACGAGACTGTTGTCAAAGATCTCCACTGCTGTCGTCTTATATGGTGTTGCGCAGACGTATGGAGGCTGTGTAAATATAAACTTTTTCTAACTTCCCACATTCTGTTGGTCGAACTGTGATTTCACTCTGAATAGACGCCATGCGGCCCACCTTCGCTCTGCTGGGTCGACACAGTAAGTAAACGTGGGTCTCTATTCGTATCATTCTCTTGCCTTCTCCATGTAATTCTGCACATTGTTACTTTAAACATGACCACCGGATTCCCGTTTGCGTCTCATGAATCTGCCTCTTTGTCAGTGTCAGTTAGGAATTTACTGACCCCAACCACTCCCTGTACGAAAGCGTTCTCCCTGATGTCACTTTTGGTTCTTTTCCTCATGACTTTAAATCTCCGCCGAATCGTTGCCGATCCTTTCAGGCGTGGGAGCATTTTGACTGCATTACTTTCTCTGTCTCGACTTCGCGTAACTTGGAAAGCTTCAATCGGGCCAGATTTCAAACTTCTGTTCTCCGAAGAGAGCTGTCCCAAATTTCCAACCCACCCTCATCGCTGACATCCCTCAAACACCGCAACACTCACGTCAACCTATTCAACGCTATCTCCAATCATTTCACTTCGCTGCTTTCTGTCCCATTGGTACGCCAGGGAGCCCAACCTCGTTTAACGAAGGTGCTTTTTGAGAAAATGGAAGAGGCACTTTTGCACAAGTCATGAAACGCGGGCTCGTCCGGGATCTCTTGCAAATCTGCGTCGACGAAAACCCAAAGCGAGAATCATACCCCTAGACCAACGAGCCAGACAGCAAGACACCCCCACGCTACCTCTTAAACCAGCTGAGTCTTGCTCAGAGTGAAGTATTGTTGACATTGAACAGACTGGGGCTGTTTTCTCTGCAACGTCGGAGGCTGAAGGGTGACTTTATGGAGGTTTACAAAATTATGAGGGGCATGGATATGATAAATAGGCAAAGTCTTTTCCCTGGGGTCGGGGAGTCAAGAACTAGAGGGCATAGATTTAGGGTGAGAGGGGAAAGATATAAAAGAGACCTAAGCGGCAACATTTTCACGCAGAGGGTGGTGCGTGCATGGAATGAGCTGCCAGAGAAAGTGGCGGAGGCTGGTACAATTGCAACATTTAAGAGGCGTTTGGTTGGATATATGAATAGGAAGGGTTTGGAGGGATATGGGCCGGGTGCTGGCAGGTGGGACTAGATTGGGGTGGGATATCTGGTCGGCATGGACGGGTTTGGACCGAAGGGTCTGTTTCCATGCTGTACATCTCTATGACTCTATGAACAGCTGCTTCTCATTCTGTCTCTCAGCTGCCGTTTGCCCGTCCCCAGGAACAGGGCCCTCTCTACTGGCAGAAAATTAAACCGTTTTCTTTCTAAACTTTTCTCTGACACCGGAGTGACCAGTGACAAGCATTGCCCTCCTCAACATAGGGTACAGAGAACAGGAGAAGACCCCGCAGACCTCCACGAGAGTGTCATCTAAACTGTGCATACTGGGCCTGTATATCAACGTGAAATATTTATGTCGAAGTTTTTTGGGAAGCAGATGAGAAGGCGAGGTGCACAACCGTGCGCCGTTATACGGGAATGCTGCTAAAGACGACATTGAGTGAATAGGAAAGATGGTTTCCCCTCTGGGTTATGCTCCCATCACGCACCGGCAGACATATCGCCGACAAGCAAATATTAACTCTGTCTAACTTGCCACATTCTGTTTTTACGAACCGTGATTTCACTCAGAAGTACAATTTACCCGCTCCCTCCTGAATATCCTTCCATACTCGAACATACCTTCCAGGTGAAGCAGCACTTAACCTGCACATTTGCCGCAACCTCGTCTACAGCATTCGCTCGTCCTCGTGACTTTAACGCTCTGCCGAATCACTACAGATCCTTTCAGGCATGGGAGCATTTTCACAGCATTATTTCCTGTTTCTAGGCCACTACTGACTTGGAAAACTTCGGTTCTCCGAGGAGAGCTGGCCCAATATTTCAATCTACCTTTATTGCTGACATTTCTCAAACACCACACCACTCACGTCAACCTGTTCAACGCGATCTCCAACCATTTCACTTCCCTGTTTTCTCAGTCATTCGTACTCCAGGCAGCCTAACCTCGTTTCACGAAGATGCTTTTTGAGAAAATTAATGGGGCATTTTTGCACAAATGAAGTGAAGAGACGCAGCCTCGTCTGGGATTTGAATCCAGGACCGCGCACAAGTCTGAACAGTTAAAGACTCTACTTGAGAATCATGTCCCGAGACCAACAAGCCAAACAGCGGATATTCCCCAACCTACCACACATCTCTTGAGCCAGCTGAGACTTGCTTAGTGTGAAATACATTTGACATTGCTCTAAGAATTGTAAGTGACGAAGAGTTTCCAGAGCAGCTGCTTCTCATCTGTCTCCCTGCTGCTGTTTGTCCCGTCCCCAGGAACCGGGCTCCCTCCACTGTTTCAAAACTTCTCTCTGACACCCGAGTGGCCAGTGACAAGCGTTGCCCTCCTCAACATAGGATGCAGAGAACAGGAGACCACTCAGAGGTTGTCACCTCAACTGTGCACATTGGGCCAGTATATCATTGTGAAATATTTATGTCGAAGCTTTTTTGTGAAGCGGATGAGAAGGCAAGGTGCAGAACAGAGCGCCGTTATACGGGAAAGCTGCTAAAGACGACGTTGAATGAATAGGAGAGAATGGTTTCTCTTTTGGTTTATGGTCCCAACACGCACGCGTTGTGCCATTCTCCTGCATTGCTCGGCAGTTTTTCCAGAGAAGTATTCAGCTTTTCATCTGGCGTGTGGCAGGCACGTTTGAGAATGACGTCAAAAGATCTTCACTGCTGTTGTGTCATATGCTGTTGTACAGACCTATCGTCGATGTGCAAAAATAAACTCTGTCTAAATTCCCACATTCTGTTTTTCGAACTATGATTTCGCTCAGAATCACTAATTTTCAAAACTCGCAATATTCAAACTTTAACAAAGTGCTCATACAAATGATTAGTGAACAACTGGAAGAAATTCTTCCGAACTTACCTGGGGAATTTCGCTTTGAGGGGTCTTGAACTTTAAGTGGAAGGAAGGGAAGTTTGCCTCGAGGCTGTTTAATGTGGAGATGTGTTCTCCATGTAAACTGGTCGTAGTTGACCATCCCAGTGCTTCCCGATGCAGGGCTGCCTGACCCCCAGGGAGGTTTACTTGTAGCAACTGGAGTGAATCCAGAGAGGGAGCAGATTCTGCAAAGATGCTCAAATACTTTATATCTCTCTTTTAGTTATTTTCCTTGTGTATTCCCTCAGTTTGGCACGTATGCAGTTTGCACCCTGGAAAATGGTTGCTTTTTTCCTCATGTTCACAATTAAAAGTGTAGTTTCTCATGGAAGTGAGCCGCATTGAAAGGATTGGCATATTGATATATATGCACACGTATTTAGTTTAAGAATAGTTTAGATTAGATTTGAATGAAGTTTTCCTCTAAACACACCTAAGTCTATCTGGCTGCATGAGGGATTTCAGGTTTCTGTGTGCTGGGTATTATGTGATCAGCAGGCATCTGGCAAACTACAGGAACTGCCACCTATGTTATGTTCGTTTAAGTGTACTGCCAGTGATCACTTATTTTGTCATTTTCCTTTGCAGGAAGACGTGCCGAAAGAAATCTGAAAACAAATGATACATCAACTTCTGACAGAGCCACTTGATTCATTGGGACTTGAATATCAGCAGCCATTCCAATCAAGAAGACATGTTTGCTTTTGTTTGCTTGAAAGATTTTGGACACTGGTGCGGCAGGAAGAATACTGAGACACCGAGTGAGGGAGATTCAGTGCGCTGACTGTGAAAAGTGCTTCACACCATTTACTCAGCTTGGGGAATCAAAATCTCACCCCTCACGGTGGGGATAGACTATGTCCCCGTTCTGATTGTAATTTCAAACACAGACCAACACAAGGAAAGCTCCCCCAACAGGGAAACTGTGGAAATGTGGGGACTGAGGGAAAGGATTCCCTTCCCCATCCCTGCTGGAAACCCACAGACGTATTCACAGCGGGGAGACGCCATTCACCTGCTCGGTGTGCAGGAAGGGCTTCAGTCGGATCAGCCATCTGGAGACGCACGAGTGGGTCCACAAGTGAGATAAGCCATTCACGTGCCCCATGTGCAGGAGAGGGTTCACTCAGTCAGCTGCACTGCTGACCCACCAGTGGGTCCACACCGGAGAGAGGCCGTTCACCTGCTGTCAGTGCCGGAAGAGCTTCACTTGCTCCTCCCACCTGGGGAGGCACCAGCACGTTCACGTGCCATCGCATGGGGATGGAAGGAGCGATGACCGAGCGCCGCTAACAACCCAGCTCTGGGGACTCTCAGGTCCGAATCCCGTCGCGGCAGATGGCAGAATTGGGATTCGGTCAGTCGTCTGGACTTCAGAATCTAAGGATGAAAGCATTTTCAGAGGGCAAAAACCCACCTGATTCACTCATGTCCTTTTCAGTGATGGAAACTGCCGTTGCGGGAAAGGATTCACTCAGTCGTCCAAGCTGCATGCTTTACCCGGCTGTACGAAGGATCCAGTTACAAAGGGACAACTAACTGACCAATAATAAAGAAAGTGTGGTGGGGGGAGGGAGTGTGTGCACTTTGAGCTTGAGGTGCTTTTTTTTAAAGAAAAGCTACTTTTTGTACGCCTTGTGATGTGGAGATCTGAAGCTGGAACAAAGTTGGGTCGCAGTAAAGGTTACCTGAACTTACCGCCAGTCTTAAACTCTCATTGAAAGCTGTGAGATCCAACAGCTTCTCATTTCTTTCAGCCACCAGCACCGAGTTTCCAATGTCGTGTCTCAGAAGGAGCAGTGAATGAGTAGCTAGTATTGTTCGAAATTGTAAATTTTTCAGGACTGCAGGTTTATTGTTTCATTGGCATTGCAAAGTTTGCTGGCAACAGTGGGAGGTGTGGGCTGTATTCACTGGAAACAAAGTTTTAAAATGACACAAACACCAGGGTATAGTCCAACAGGTTTTTTTGGAAGCACTAGGTTTTGGAGCGCTGTTCCTTCATCAGGTAGCTGTTGAGTAGGATGGTAAGACACAGAATGTATAGCAAAAGATTATAGTGTCATGCAACATAAATGATATATTGAAGAAACCTGTTAAGTCTTTCATCTTTTAAAATGGGTTGCAGATTTCGGTTCATTAATCTGTAAATGCCAGAACTTCTTTTTAGTCATATTTCCAGGTAACTTAATGTTTTATAAAGGGAAGTGACACCTCAGCTCAGACAACGCATGAGAGCTGTGAGGTTAGAGTCTTTCTGTATCCCAGTCTTGAGTCAGACTGGTTCTATTTCCAAATATATAATCCTGCAAATGCAATTCACCCCAAAGACTTCGATGTGCGAGTGCATGCATGAGACAGAGCGTCTGTGTGTGTGCGTGTGCATGCTGGGTAAAGTGTGCGTGTGATGGAGTATAATTGTGTGAGAAGGTGTGTGCATGGATGTGAGTGTGAGGGGTGTATCAATGTGTGTCTGAGAGAGAGCCTGTCTATCAGAGAGGGTCTGCACGACCGTGTGAGTACTTGAGTATGTGTGTGTGTGTATGTGTTTTGTGTGTGTGTGTGTGTGTGTGAGAGAGAGAGAGAGAGAGAGTTTGTGTGTGTATTGTGTAGCTGGGTCTCCTGTAGTGAGACATGAATCCAAGGTCTCAGCTGAGGTCATTCTCGTGTGTTCCAAACTTGTTATCAGCCTTTGCTTGGCCACTGGAAATGATTAAGCAGTTTCACAACACACACTGGAGAGGGCAAGGTGAAGGGCTTATGTCTGAAACGTTGATTCTCCTGCTCCTTGGATGCTGCCTGACCTGCTGTGCTTTTTCAACACCACACTCTCGACTCTGATCTCCAGCATCTGCAGTTCTCACTTTCTCCTCATGGGCGAGGTGGGACTTGTCTTTTATTCACTCATTCACTCCTACAGCCTGTCCTTGGTTGTGGCCGAACTGTGCATATATTAATGCAAGTTTCAGAAAGGTTTCTACAGCTTGTTTGTTTTTTTAAAAAAAGAAAATTCTTCCAGACTTTAACAACGTTTCTGAATATACGATTTTAGCTATTCTCAATTTTAAAAATCAGTCATTTCTCGCACACCCTGTTTCCCAGGTAGAATCGTCACCACCTATTCTCTCTCTCTCCTTAAAAGGGCTTGATACAGCGATCAAAGAGGGCTGAGGCACCAGAAAGGAGGGGGATGGGCGCTGGTGGGGGTGGAGAAGGGAGAGAAATGGAGAGGGGAACAGAGGTTGGGGGTAGAGAAGGACTGGTGTTCAGAGGGTTATGGGGAGAGAATGGGGGTGCAGTGTGAGGAGAGAAAATGGGCAGGGGGCAGTGGGTGGGGAGAAAATGGACGGAGGGGCAGAGTGTGAAGAGAGAGACAGCACAATCCTACCTTCCCCAGAACTGGTATCAGTGTCCCCCGAACGAACCCACTCCTCCCACAGCAGACTTGGGGCAATCATTTCTCAATATACGCGTGGCTAAGGCAGTGGAATCATATCATCCCTACAGGCCATTCACACCGACCTTCCCAGCAGCATCCCATCCAGACCCACTCGATTATGCTACAGCTCTGCAATTCCACTTAGCTATTTCCTGATGAAGGGTTTTGCCGGAAACGTCGATTCTCCTGCTCCTCGCACGCTGCCTGACCTGCTGTGTTTTTCCAGCTCACACTCTCGACCCTAATCTCCAGCATCTGCAGTCGTCACTTTCGCCCTGTAGGGGGTGAATGTTCTATGCCGAGTCTTTTGAATCTCTTCAAATCTTTCCTCCTCACCCTAAACCTGTACCCTCTAGTTTTGAAACACCTCTACCTTGGGGTAAAGGCAGGAACGTTGAGCAGCCAGACAAAATGCAAAAGGAATAAAACGTCGAGGCACGGGGAAAAAAAACATTTCGGCAAAAAAAAATGGCGTTGGCATTTTTCTCTCGTATTCCCATTTGGACACTTGAAATTTGTCATGATCTGGAGGTGCCCGTGTTGGACTGGGGTGTACAAAGTTAATAATCACACAACACCAGGTAACAGTCCAATCGGCTTGTTTAGAAACACTTAGCTTTCGGAGCGCTGCTCCTTCATCACGCGGTTGTGGAGTATAAGATCAGAAGATCATAAATTCTGTGTTACCATGTTATACTCCACAACCGCCTAATGAAGGAGCAGCGCTCCAAAAACCTGTGCTTCCAAATAAACCTGTTGGACTATAACCAGGTGTTTTGTGATTTTTAACTCTAAAATTTGTCAGTTAACACCAGCATCGTGACAGAGCATACTGAGCATGCTCCGCGGTGTCAGTTAGCACTGCGCATGTCTGTCGGTGTCAGCAAAGTACTGCGCATACTCCTGGGTGTCCGCAGAAAAGGCGCACGAGCTCCTTTCCATGGACCAATGGAGAACCTTGGAGGACCCGAAGGAGTCTGGTCCTCCTGCCAATCAGAGTCGGCCGTTGTCGAAATGCGGAAGTTGAACCGTGAGCTCTGAAGCCGCTGATGCTGCTCTTTTGTCACTGAATGAAGATTAAACCTCACCCCAAACTATAAATTCCTTCCTCTGTCTAAAATTTGTGAGTATAATAGTGTTTCTGTCAACACGTTTTCCATTTTCTTTTCATTCTGGGGTTCAATTACTGATTTGTTACAAATGAAAGGAAAGAGTGAATCGAGGGAGGGGGCAGACTCTGGAAAAGTTGATCCAGATCTGTGTCTCACTTTGCAAACGCAGTGCCACAATGTAAAGGTATAGCCTTTGATGTATGTAAAAAAAAAGCAGAAAGGAGGTGCATTGTTTATGTAGTGATATGTTGAGATGTGGCGAAAGTGAGATGCTGGAGATCAGAGTTGAAAAGTGTGGCGCTGGCAAACCACAGCAGGTAAGGCAGCAACTGAGGAGGAGAGTCGACGTTTCGGGCACGAGCTCTTCATCAGGAAAGATGTGTGGATGGACAAAGGGGCCTCAGCGTCCTTCGAAACCAGTTACTGCCAGTTGTCAGACAGGTGCAGCAAGCAATGAGCAAAGCAAGTGATATATTAGCAAGAGGAATTGAGTTCAGAAGTGTGGATGTCTTTCAGCAGTTAGGCCGGTCATTGAATGTATTCAAGGCTGAGTTCATTTGACTTTGATGAACAAAGAAGTGGATGGTTTTGGGGGAAGGCAAGAAAATGGTTTTAAGACCAGTATAGAACAGTTACAGAGTCATACAGCACAGAAACAGACCCTTCAGTCCAACTAGTCCATGCTGACTATATTCACAAACTAAACTAGTCCCACCTGCCAATGTTTGGCCCATATCCTTCTGAAACTTTTCTATTTGTGCACTTATTCAAATTTATTTTAAATGTTGTTACTGTACCTGCATTCACTAATTCCTCTGGACGTTCATTTGACACACACTCCACGCTCTTAAACGAAAAATGTGCTCCTCATGTCTTTTTAAAATTTTTCTCCTCTCACCTTAAAAAAGATTGCTCCCTATTCTTGAAACAACAGCTGATATTGACCTCATCTATGCTCCTCGTGATTTTATAAACCTCAATAAGGTCACCTCTCACCCTCCTATGATCCAGTGAAAAAGTTCCAGCCTATTCACCTAGATGTAAGTAGATCCATATTCAATTATGATCTGTTCAATGCTTGTGCAGGCTCGAAAGACCAAATGGCCAACTCCTGCTCCCAATTCTCTCACTGTGACCAGGACAGCAAGAGACCATAAGACATAGGAGCAGAAATTAGGCCATTCAGCCCATCAGGTCTGTTCATACCATTCAATCGTGGCTGATAGGTTTCTCAACCCCATTCTCCTGCGCTCTCCCTGGAACTCTCCATCCCCATGATACTCAGGAACCTATCTACCTCAGTCTTAAATATCCTCAGTGACCTGGCCTCTGCAACCTTCTGTAGAAATGAATTCCATAGATTCACCACTCTTTCACTGAAGAAGTATCTCCTTATCTGCGTTCTAAAACGCCTTCCCTTTACTCGAAGGTTGTGCCCTCCGGTCCTAGTCTCTCCTACCAATGGAAACATCCTCTGAAAGTCTACTCTGTCCAGGCCATTCAGTATTCTGTATGTTTCCATTAGATCCCTCTGAGTGTGGGCCTGTTAATCAGCATGAAACAGACCCTTCAGGATGAGGTACAGCAGGGATTAGGTTCAGCAATGAGAGAATGGAGGGAGAGTATGTGGGACAGAGATTTTCAGCTTCTAGGGAATAACAGAGGAAAGAGAGTTTAGCATAAATTAGAATTGATTGGATGGGCCAAGGCGTAGCAGATGGGGTTTAATTCAGAGAAATGTGAGATGTTGCATTTTGGTCCAGCAATCCAGTTAAGGGGAGTGTCGCAGAATAAAGAGACCTTGGAGTGCAGGTTCATAGTTTCTTGAAGGTGGAGTCTTACATAGACAGTATAGTGAACAAGGTGTTTGGTATGCTTTCCTTTATTGGCCAGAGCATTCAGTATAGGAACTGGGAGATCATTTTGCGGCTGTACAGCACATTGGTTAGGCCATTTTTGGAATACTGCATTCAATTCTGGTCTCTCTGATGTAGGAAAGATGTTATGAAACTTTGAGAGGGGTCAGAAAATATTGAGAAGGCTGTTGCCAGATTTGGAGGGTTTGAGCTGCAGGAAGGGGCTGAACAGGCCAGGGAGATATTTTCTTTGGAGCATCAGAGGCTGAGTGGTAACCTTTAAAGAAATTTATAAGGGGCATGGATAGGGTGAATACCCAAGGTCTTTTCTCCATGGTAGGGGAGTCCAGAACTAAAGGGGAAGAAGTTTAAGGTGAGTAGGGAAAGGGACCTGAGGGGCAACATATTTTTAGACAGAAGGTGGAACTTGTATGGAATGAACTGCCAGAGGAAGTGGGGAGGCTGGTACAATGACAACATTTAAAAGCCACTGGATAGGTACTTGAATAGGAAGGATTTAGAGGGATGAGTCAAATGCTGGCAAATAGGACTAGATTAGTTTGTGATATATAGTTGGCACGGATGAGTTGGGCCAAAGGGTCTGTTTCTGTGCTGTATGACTTTAATCATCTTCAGTGAAAGCAGAAGTGTTGTTGTGAAGACTGGACTTTCAGAGCAGCTTTCAAAAATGTTTTGCCCTTACTCAGAGCCGAAGAAGTTACAATGAAATCTTCCATTTGTGAGACAGCAACTGAATGAGTGAGTGAGTACATCTGGGATTTGGTGGAAAGTGGGAATTCATTGCACTGTGGGGATGAAACCCTACCCTATCCAGTCATTTCTGCTGGTAGATGAGACTAGGCCCCAAGATTAGGGGAAATAGATTTAGGACAGAGATGAGGAGGAACTGCTTTTCCTGAAGAGTAGTGAAACTATGGAAGTCTCTGCCCACGGAAGCAGAGAAGGCAGCTTCGTTAAGTATATTCAAGACACAATTAGATGGGTTTCTGCATAATTGGGGAATTAAGGATAGTTGGGACATTGCAGGGAGGAGGAGCTGAAATGATGGATAGATCAGCCATAATCTTAATGAATGGCAGAGCAGGCAGGACGGGCCAAATGGCTGACTCCTGCTTCTATTACAATGAGCCTATAACCCTGCATTTCCCATGGCTAACCCAACTAACCTGCACATCCCTGAACACTATGGGAAATTTAGCCTGGCCAATCCAAATCAAGGCTGGTGAACAATGTCGTGATGTGGAAATGAACATCAGAGAATGATAGAAAGGGACAAGGAGAGTAAATATACCAGCAATCAAAACTGGATTCAGAAGATCAGAAAAACTGAAACTAAAAACTGAATGTGAGCTGCATTGTAACAGTGAATGAATTGACTGAACACATTGAAGAGAATAATTATGATCTGAGACTCCTTACAGGGACATGGCTTCAGGATGGCAAGGACTGGATCCTGAATATCGAGGGGCTAGTCAAATGGGAAGCTCAGTAAAGGGAGAGGGTTGGTGCTGCTCATCAAAGCACTGATCACAGGGTAGTCTGGTGTCAGCTTGGATTTCAGGTCCGGATTTCTCTGTGCTCTGTTGATATCCCTATTCCCACAGAGTAAGATGTTGGTCTGTTCTCAGCTCTGCTGGATTTCTGCTGAAGCTTTAACGCCCCCTTTTACACGTTCAGGAAAAATAAAACATTTATTTAATCGAGACCCAATCCATAATCTCCCAGACTGTCAACCAGTCCAAGTAAATCTGAAGTAGGGGTCTCCCAGGATTCTGATAGTGCTCTACCTGAGGAATTCTCTCTCCCTTTCATCTAACTATTAATATCCAGCTATGATTTACAACCATACTTGCACCAACAAAAATAAAGCATCTGTTATCAAATAGACATATGGATAAACAGCATGGAAACAGGGTTTCTCTATTACACACATAGAACCACACTCTCCATGGGGATGAATTTGTATTTGCAGCATTACATTTGCAGATACATTCTATTTTGCTCAAAAATTCTAAATTGGAGGAAGGACAAATTTGACGGTGTTAGGCAAGAACTTTCAAAAGCTGATTGTGTGCCAATGTTTGCAGGTAAAGGGACGGCTGGAAAATGGGAAGCCTTCAGAACTGTGATAACTAGAGTCCAGAGAAAATATATTCTTGTTAGGGTGAAAGGAAAGGCTGGTAGGTATAGGGAATGCTGGATGACTGGAGAAATTGAGGGTTTGGTTCAGAAAATGAAGGAATGTCAGGTACAGACAGGGCAGATCGAGTGAAGCCTTACAGTATAAAGGGACTGGGAGTATACTTAAGAGAGAAATCAGGAGGGGAAAACAGGGGACATGAGATAGCTTTGGCAACTAGAGGTAAGGAGAATCCAAAGGATTTTTACTAATACATTAAGGACAAAAGAATAAGTAGGGAGAGAATAGGGCCCCTCAAAGATCATTAAGGTGGCCTTTATGTGGAACCGCTGGAGGTGGGGGAGATACTAAACGGGTATTTTGCATCAGAGTTTACTGTGGAAAAGGACATGGAAGATATAGAATGTAGGGAAATAGATGGTGACATCTTGAAAAATGTCCATATTACAGAGGAGCAAGTGCTGGATGCCTTGAAATGAATAAAAGTGGATAAGTTCCCAGGACCTGATCAAGTGTACCCTAGAACTCTGTGGGAATCTAGAGAAGTGATTACTGGGGCTCTTGCTGAGATACTTGTATCATTGATAGTCACAGGTGAGGTGTCGGAAGACTGGAGGTTGATTAACGTTGTGCCACTGTTAAAGAAAGGTGGTAAAGACAAGCCACGGAACTATAGACCAGTGAGCCAGACGTCGGTGTTGTTGGAGGGAATCCAACTGAGGGACAAGATGTACATGTATTGGAAAGGCTAGGACTGATTAGGGATAGTCAACATGGCTTTATGTGTGGGAAATCATGTCTCACAAACTTGAATGAGTTTTTTTGAAGAACTAACGAAGGGAACTGATGAGGGCAGAGAATAGATGTGATCTATATAGACTTCAGTAAGGTGTTCGACAAGTTTCCCCATGGGAGACTGGTGAGCAAGGTTAGATCTCATGGAATACAGGGACAACTTGCCATTTGGATACAGAACTGGCTCAAAGGTAGAAGGTGGTGATGGAGGGTTGTTTTTTCAGACAGGAGGCCTGTGACCAGTCGAGTGCCACAAGGATCTGTGCTGGGTCCACTACTTTACATCATTTATATAAATGATTTGGATGTGAGCAGAAGAGGTATAGCTATAAGTTTGCTGATGACACTAAAATTGGAGGTGTAGTGGACAGCGAAGAAGGTACCTCAGATTACAACGAGATCTTGATCAGATGGGCCAATGGGCTGAGAAGTGGCAGATGGAGTTTAATTCAGATAAATGTGAGGTGCTGCATTTTGGGAAAGCAAATCTTAGAAGTACTTATACACTTAATAGTAAGGTCCTAGAGAGTGTTGCTGAACAAAGAGGTCTTGGAGTGCAGTTTCATCGCTCCTTGAAAGTGGAGTCGCAGGTAGTGAAGAATAGGATCGTGATTGGATAGTGAAGAAGGCATTTGGTCTGCTTTCCTTTAATGGTCAGAGTATTGAGTACAGGAATTGGGAGGTCATGTTGCGGCTGCACAGGACATTGGTTAGGCCACTGTTGGAATATTACATGCAATTCTGGTCTCCTTCCTATCAGAAAGATGTTGTGAAACTTGAAAGGGTTCAGAAAAGATTTACAAGGATGTTGCTAGGATTGGAAGATTTGATCTATAGGGAGAGGTTGAATTGGCTAGGGCTGTTTTCCCTGGACCGTCAGAGGCTAAGGGGTGATCGTGCAGATATTGATAAAATCATGAGGGGCTTGGATACGATAAATGGACAAAGTCTTTACCCTGAAGTGGGGGAGTCCAGAACTAGAGGGCATAGGTTTAGGGTGAAAGAGACCTCAGAGGCAACTTCTTCACTCAGGGAGTGGTATGTGTATGGAATGAGCCACCAGAGGAAGTGGTGGAGGCTAGTCTGGATGGGCATGTCAATAGGAAGGAGTTTGGAGGGATATGGGCAATTTGCTGGCAGGTGGGACTTGATTGGGTTGGGATATCTGGTCGTCATGGATGAGTTGGACTGAAGGGTCTGTTTTCATGCTGTCCATCTATGACTGTATAACTCTAAATGCACAATGTGCTGGCAGTCAATGCAGGCAGCCAATACATGTAATATTTTGTAAATTTCACTTTGCAAATCGAAGCGGGCTGACTCAAGATTAGGATACAGACAGACTCTGACCTCACTCCTTCCATGCATTATCTGAGCTGAGATGTCACCTTTTCTTAAAACCTGAAGTTATCTCGAGAAGGAGCCTGACAGGAAGTTCTGGGACTTGCATATTATTGATACCTGCAACCCATTCTAAAAGATGAATGACTTAACAATCCAGGTTTGTTCAGTATATAATTTCAGTGGCAGGACACTGTAATGTTTTTCCATAAATTTTGTGTCTTATGATCTTGTACTCCACAACCAACTGAATAAGATGCAGCACTCCGAAAGCCGGTGCTTCGAAATAAACTTGTTGGACTGTAACCTGGTATTGTGTTATATGTAACTTTGTCCAGGTTGGGGTGGATTCACCATGTTAAATGACCCATAGTGTTCTGTTTTGGATGGGTTCAGGTGGATTGGCAGTGTTCAGTTACCCATATTGGGGAGGGATGTGCAGGGTGGGGTGGATTGGCTGTGCTAACTTAACCTACACACCCCTGGGCACTATTTTTTAGATTTAGATTAGATTACTTACAGTGTGGAAACAGGCCCTTCGGCCCAACAAGTCCACACCGACCCGCCGAAGCGTAACCCACCCATACCCCTACATTTACCCCTTTACCTAACACTACGGGCAATTTAGCATGGCCAATTCACCTGACTTGCACATCTTTGGAGTGTGGGAGGAAACCGGAGCACCCGGAGGAAACCCATGCAGACACGGGGAGAACGTGCAAACTCCACACAGTCAGTCGCCTGAGGCGGGAATTGAACCCGGGTCTCTGGCGCTGCGAGGCAGCAGTGCTAACCACTGTGCCACCGTGCCGCCTACTATGGGTAAGATGGATTCACTGTGCTAAATTCACTATCATTAAGAGAGTGGTACGTGTAAGGAATGAGCTGCCAGAGGAAATGGTGGATGCTTGTACAATTATGACATTTGAAAGGCATCTGGATGGAAATATAAAATGGAAGGGTTGAGAGGGATATGGGCCAAATGCTGGCAAATGGGTCTAGACTAATTTAGAATATCTGGTTGGCATCGACGAGTTGGACTGTTTCCATGTTGTATATCTCTGACTCTGGCTTGCCACATCTGTATGTTCAGTTTCTCCCTGGTGTCGGTGTTAATGCCTTTGATGTCTCATTTTGCTCTCTCCTTTCCAGGGATGTTAACCACTTAATGTCTGGTTGTTCCTCAAGAACTTGCATTGCAGGTTCACCCTGAACTGACATTATTTTTTGAGCTTCCCAAAATCAGACCTGCTCACTCTCAGCAGTGGACTTATCCAAAATTCAGAGAGGTGTCAGTCTTGAAGTTTTTGCTGTTCTGCCCCTGTAAGATCCTGAATCAACACCTTCAGGAGAATTAGTTAGAGAGGTGTGAGAACAGAGGGGGAGAGAGAGTGGGATGGTGCTTTCAATTTTCAGTGTGGAATAACAAAAGAAAAGAATGTTCTGCAGAAAGTAGAATTGCTTGTTCTGAATTTCTACCTTGCACTGACAGTCATGACTTTTGTAATCTCTTTCTTTTTACAAAGCATTTGATGATCTGAAGATGGAAGTTTCAAAATCAACAGATGAAGGGCTGATGCCTGAAATATCAACTTTCCTGCTCCTCGGATGCTGCCGGACCTGTTGTACTTTTCCAGCGCCGCACTGTTCAACTCTGACACTCCAGCTTCTGCTGTCCTCACTTCGACATCAATGTCCGACGTCACTCAATCCATCAGGACTGCAACAATTTTCAACTATGAGTCTGTGAGAAGGAGCAAAGCCTTTTGATTCCTGTTGGAGCACGTCTTCAGCATCAATGGGAATGGATGAGAGACCCTACTGTTGCAGCGCACTGATTGTGGAACCTGAAGCAATTATACGGCCTGGAAAGAGGAATTCACGTCAGGGAGGGGCTGTACATGCTTTTGTATGCAGCTGAAGCTTCGGCCATGGAGAAACCCAATGGATCCCGCCCCGTGCAGAAACCGTGGAAGTTTGGCGTCTGCGGAAAAGGCTTCCGTGTCCCTTCTATCCTGGAGACTCATCAGCGCAGTCATACTGGGGAGAGGCCATTCACCTGCCCCGAGTGCGGAAAGGGCTTCAGCTATGCCTCCGACCTTGTGAGGCACCACCGGGTCCACACCAGGGAGAGGCCCATCTGCTGCCCCGAATGCGGGAAGGCCTTCAGCAATTCCTCTGACCTGGTGAGGCACCAGCGGGTCCACACAGGGGAGAGGCCCTTCAGCTGCCCCGAGTGTGGGAAGGGCTTTACCCAGGGCTCCACCCTGCTGACCCACAGGCAGGGGCACACCGGAGAGAGGCCGTTCGTCTGCACTGAGTGTGGGAAGGCCTTCAGCAATTCTTCCATCCTGCTGGCCCACCGGCAGCTGCACACAGGGGAGAGGCAGTTCACCTGCTCTGTGTGAGAAGGGCTTTACCCATGCTTCCCATCTGCGGAGGCACCAGCGAGTTCATGTGCCATCGCAGGGGGATTAAAGGAAGGATAGCCAATTGCCTTATTGACTGGACTATCAACCCAGTTCCGGGGACTGCCAGGTTTGAATCCCGCTGTGGCAGATGGTGGAATTGGATTTTGGTCAGAAATCTGGAGTTCAGAACCTAATGAAGAAATGATTGTTTGGGGGACATCACCCATCTGATTCACTCACATCCCTTTTTAGGAAAGGAAACTGCTGTTGTGGGGAAGGATTCACTCAGTTGTCCCAGCTGCATCCTTTACCCGGTCTGGCCTACACGTAACTCCAGACCCACAACAGCATGGTTGACTCTTCATTGCCCACCACTGCCACCAGTCATTCAGTGGGGAAAGACTTACTTGTTTACAGGGTATGGGTTGAAATTGCTGAGTGAGGCAATACTTCCTACAGTTAAGGCTGTACCAAGGATCCAATTACAAACTGACAAGTCGGTGGTGACCAGAGTAAAGAAGGTGAGGTGGTGTGGGGTGGGGGTGCACGCTTTGACCTTAAGCTATTTAAAAAGCAGCTACTTTTTCTACACCTTTTTGCTGGGGGGATCTGAAGCTGTAACAACGTTGGGTCACAATAAAGGTTACCTGAACTTATCGCCGGGCTCAGACTCTCATTGAAGGCTTTGAGCTCCAAGAGGTTTTTTGTTTTAAAGCTGCTCATTTCATTTCAGCCTCCTGCACTAAGTTTCCAATGTCATGTATCAGATGGAGCAGTGAATAAGTAGCTAGTATCATTAGAAATTGTAAATTTTTCAGAAGTGCAGGTACTGCACCGTTTCATCAGCATTGTATAGTTTACTGGCAGCAGCGGCTGTGTTCACGGGAAACGGTGTGGAGGTGCCGGTGTTGGACTGGGGTAGATAAAGTTAAAAATCACACAACACCAGGTTATAATCCAACAAGTTTGTTTGGAAGCACTAGCTTCCAGTGTGCTGCTCCTTCATCGGGTAGCTGTTGGCCGGGGAATAATACACCGATTGTACAGCAAAAGATCACAGTGTCATGCGACTGATAGGATATATTGAACAAACCTAGATTGTTGTTATGTCTTTCATCTTTTAGAATGGGTTGCAGGTTTTGGTTCATTAATATGTAAATCCCAGATCATCTTTAAATTCACGTTCTCGAGATGACTTAATGTTTTATAAAAAAAAAGTGACATCTCAGCTCAGACAATGCATTAAAGATGTGAGGTTCGAGAGTCTGTCAGTATTCCAATCTTGAATCAGACTGGTTCTATTTCCAAAGTAGGAAATTATAAAATATTGCATGGATTGACTGCCTGCAGATTGTGTGCTTTTTGAGCAAAATTGAAAATATCTGCAAATATAATTCTGCCAATACAAATTCACTCCATAGAGTTTTGTGTGTATGTGAGTTTGTGTGAGTGCGTGCGTAAGAGTGAAGTGTGAGTGTGATGGAGTTTAAGCCTGTGAGTGTGTGTGGGGTGTGTGTCTATGAGAGAGGTATGAATAAAAGTGAGAGGTTGCATTTTGCTAAACAAGGAAGGGCTGGACGTAGTGAGTTTTGAGAAGATTTGTAGCTCAGGTTGAGGTTTTGGATGTAGGGTTGCTTGCTAAGCTGCAAGGTTCATTTCCAGATGTTTCGTTACCTACTGGGTAACGTCTTCAGTGGGTTTCAGGTGAAGAATGCAGGAATTTTCAGCATTGCTATGTACAGTTAATGGTAGGTCCCTGGGTCGTGTTGTAGAACAGAGATACTTTGGCGGCGGCAGTGGAGGGGGGGGGGGGTAGTTAGGGGGTTCAGGTATATAGTTCTTTGAAAGTTGCATCACTGGTAGACAGGTGGTAAAGAAGGCATTTCGCACCATTGCCTTCACTGTCCACCCTATTGAGTATAGAAGTTGGGACATCACGTTGAGGTTGTACAGGATGTTGGTGAGGCCACTTTCTGGGTACTGAGTACAGTTTTGGTGGCTCTGTGATAGGAAGAATACGATTAGAGAGGGTTTCGTAAAGATTTACCAGGATGTTGCCAGGACTGGAGGGTTTGAGTTATAAGGAAAGGTTGGGACTGTCTTCATTGGAGTGTAGGGGGTTGAGGGGTGACCTTACTAAGATTTATCAAATCATTAGGAGTGGAGGTAAAGTGAATAGCAAAGAGCTCTTCCTTAAGACCATAAGACACAGGAGTGGAAGTAAGGTCATAAGTCCACTCTGCCATTTAATCATGGCTGACGGGCATTTCAACTCCACTTACCATACTCTCCCCATTGAGATACCAAGAATTTATCAATCTCTGCCTTGAAGACATTTAATGACCCGGTCTCCACTGCGCTCCATGGCAATGAATTCCACAGGCCCACCACTCTCTGGCTGAAGAAATGTCTCCTCATTTCCATTCTAAATTGACCCCCTCTAATTATCAGGCTGTGCCCATGGGTCCTAGTCTCCCTGCCTAATGGAAATAAACTTACCAGCATCCACACTTTTTAAGCCATGCACTATCTTGTAAGTTTCTATTAGATCTCCCCTCAACCTTCTAAATTCTAATGAATATAATTCCAGGATCCTCAGCTGTTCATCGTCTGTTAGGCCTATGATACCAGCGACCATCGTGTGAATCTCCGCTGGGCACGCTCCAGTGCCACTATGTCCTTACTGAGGTGTGGGGCCCAAAATTGGACACAGTATTCTAAATGGAGCCTAACCAGAGCTCCAAGTGTCAGTAGCACATTGCTGCTTTTACATTCCAACTCTCTTGAGATAAATGACAACATTATATTTGCTTTCTTACGCACGGACGCAACCCGCAAGTCAACCTTTAGAGAATCCTGGACTAGCAGTCCCAGATCCCTTTATACTTTGGCTTTATGAATTTTCTCAATGATTAGAAAATAGTCCATGCTGTATTCTTTTTTCCGAACTGCAAAACCTCACATTTGCTTACATTGAATTTCAACAGCCATTTCCTGGACCACACTCCTAAACTGTCCAAATCTTTCTGCAGCCTCCCCACCTCCTCAGAACTACCTGCCTGTCTGCCTAACTTTGTATCATCAGCGAACTTCGTGGGAATGCCCCCAGTCTCTTTATCCAGATCATTAACATATAAAGTGAACAGCTGCAGCCCCAACACTGAGCCCTGCGGGACACCATTTGTCCCCAGCTGCCATTCCGAAAAAGAACCTTTTATCCCAACTCTCTGCCTTCTCTCAGGCAGCCTATCCTCAATCCATGCCAGTAGCTCAACTCGAATACCATGGATCCTCACTTTATTCAGCTGCCTCCTATGAGGCACCTTATCAAAGGCCTTTTGGAAATCTCGGTAGATGACATCCTCTGGGTTTCCCAAGTCTAACCTACTTGTTAACTCTTCAAGTTTGTCAGGCATGACCTTCCCTTACTAAATCCATGCTGACTTATTTTAATCCAACCATGCACTTCCAAGAATTTAGAAATCTCATCCTTAACGATAGATTTTAGAATTTTATCTACAACTGAGGTTAGGCTAATCGGCGAATAATTTTCCAGCTTTTGTCTTGATCCTTTCTTGAACAAAGGACTTACAACAGTGATTTTCCAATCATCTGGGACTTTCCCTGACTGCAGTGATTTTTGAAAGATTACAACCAACATCTCTGCTAATTCTTCAACCACCTCCATCAGAACGCTAGGCTGTAGCCATCAGGGCCAGGAGATTTCTCAATTTTTAGACCTATGAGCTTTTCGAGCACTTTCTTTTTTTGTAATGGCTACCATACTCAATTCTGCCCCTTAACTCTCCTTAATTGTTAGGATATTACTCATGTCTTCCACTGTGAAAACTGACACAAAGTATTTATTAAGTTCTTCAGCTATTTTCTTATCTCCCATCACTAACCTTCCTGCATCAATTTGGAGCAGCCCAATTTCTACTTTTGCCTCTGGTTTGTTTCTTATGTATTGCAAAAAAACTTTTACTATCATTTCTAACATAACTGGTCCGCTTACCTTCATATTTGATCCTCTCCTTCCTTATTTCTCTCTGTTATCTTCTGTTTGTTTTTGTAGTCTTCCCAAGCTTCTGATTTCCCAGTGGTCTTGGCCACTTTATAGGCTCTCTTTTTCGTTGATACATTTCCTGACTTCCTTTGTCAGCCATGGCAGTCTTCTTCCCCCCCACGCTGCCCGATAATCTTTATTTTTTGGGGGATGAACCGCTGTACTGTGTCCTCAATTACACCCAGAAATTCCTGCCATTGTTGCTCTACTGTCTTCCCCACTAGGCTCTGCTTCCAGTCAATTTTTGACAGTTCCTCCCTTATTGCCCTTTATTTAACTGTAACACCATTACATCTAATTTTGCCTTCTCTCTTTCAAACTGCACACTGATCTCTACCATATTATAATCGCTGCCTCCTAAGTGTTCATTTGCTTTAAGATTTTTAATAAAGTCTGGCTCATTACATAGCACTAAGAATTGAAATATGCTCAGTTAGGCCACAATTGAGGACAGTGTGTAAGGGGCGAATGGCCTATTCCTAGCCTTTTGAAATTGGTTCTGGCTCTGTGGAAATAGAACCATTGAGTTGTCGAGCACAAAAAACAATCCTTCGGTATGTGCCAACCAGATAGCCTAAATTAATCTCATCCCATTTGCCAGCCCTTTGTCCATTTCCCTCTAAAACTTCCTATTCATATACCTATCCAGATGCCTTTTAAATGTTATATTTGTACCAGCCTCCACCATTTTTCCTGGCAGCTCATTCAGTTCACACACCAACCTATATGTGAAAAAGTTGCCCCTTGGGGCCGTTTTAAATCTTTCCCCTTTCACCTAAAAACTAATGCCCTCTTGTACTGGGCTCCCCCACCCCAGGGAAAACCTTATCTTTTTCTCATATCCATTCCTGTCAAGATCTTATAAACCTCCATAAGGTCACCTCTCAGCCTCCAATGCTCCAGTGAAAATAGCCCCAGCCAATTCAGCCTCTCCCTGTAGCTCAAACCCTCCAACCCGAGCAACATTCTTATAAATAATTTCTGAACTCTTTTATGTTTCACAACATCCTTCTTGTTTAGTGAGTAATAGGCTGTGAACAATCTATTTTGTTCAGGTCGTAAGAGGGGGCTTTTCTTGAGGCGAATTAACTTTCACACTTTTTTTTTAATCCTTGGGTTCCTTTTAAATCTTTCCCCTCTCACCCTAAACCTGTGCCCTCTAGTTTGGGATTCCCCCTCCCCTGCGGGAGAGACAGGCAAAAGGAATGAGATGTGCAGTCACAGGGAAAAAAATTGTGACTCCCGCCTTTTTTATCCCAAATTGGCAATTGGACACAAGCTCTGTCAGTAACAACCGGCACCGGTCCCCATTGGTCAGGTGGAAAAAGGTGCGCTCTGATTGGGCGGAGCGTGGATGACGCGCGTCACTGAAGGTGGAGACGGAAAGAAGAGAAAAACAAAGATGGCGGCGCGAGGCTGCGGTTTTCTCATCGACTCAGCGGGCGGTTTCTGACGGAGGGAGGGGGGCAGACAGGCACCGTTTACCTCAGAAAATACCTTTAAAATACATTTCACATTAAAGACGGAACTTTTCAAACAAAAGTTGTGAAGAAAAGGAGACAGTCCCCGGTGGGGTTTATTGTTTATTTGTGTATAATTCCCGGGGCCCGGGAAGGGGGAGGTGACGGTTACCGGGTGAACGAGAAAACAAATTAAAAATGTCGGCGGTGGAGGAGAGAGAGCCGGCGCCCGCGGCTTCTTCGGCGGCGGGAGGTGGAGGAGCGGCGGCGGGGGGTAAAGTCCGGCGGAACACAAGCTGGAGGAGAGGCTGCACTCGGTGCTGTGCTGGACCGTGAGCCTGGAGCTACCCGCGGCTTCACTCTACCAGGTACCGGGCTGGGCTGAGGGGGAACCGGGGGATAAGGCGGATCGCCATTAGCCTGGAGCCACAATCACTCCCATTCCTAAAACAAACATAATTTCTATTAGAATCCTATCTAATCCTCCATACACCTTCTATAATCCATGGAGGAGGGCAGGCTGTACCATCTGACTGAACTGTTCCGATATTCAATTGTGTATAATGTATAGATTTTTTTTTATAAAATATACAATGTTATTTAACACATTGGATATGAAATACTGTCATCATGGGATTTGCAGCACTTCACAGCGCTGTAGAAGGTCACAGGCAATATTGTGTACGAGAGCCTGTGCAAACCTCTATGGTTATGTTTTATAAATGTGATTTGAGGTAATTGCACGTAAAATGTGGTCACATGCAGTCATTGGGTAGGATTGTGTGTGTGTAGGCATGTTATTTAGATCCTAGGGTTTTGTCTTGTCCAGTGATGATTCGGCTGTGGAGGGAGGGGAGTGGGCATACTAATTAATCTTTCTACCAAATTCAGCATCTTGAAGACCGTCACTTCTTTGCGATTGTTATCTTCCAAAGAATCAACCTACCCAGTATTTAAATGGACATGTGCATATGTATCGTTGTGCCTGAATGCTAGAACTCTTTTTTTAAAAAAAAAATCCTTTAGTATATTTCCTGTGCTCCATGCATGGCAATTGGACGTGTTTGATTTTTTTCTTGCAAGTGTTGTGAAAAGTAGTCTGATCATGTAAAAGTCGACCCTAGTTCTTCAAAGACAAACAGACCAATATTTGAGAGTCAGTGTGATGGCCGTCATGTTCCACTCCAGCTTTGTAGTCTGTCGGTTGTTCGGCTCTGCTCCCGTCTTGTCAGTATGTTCCACTCAGTTTTCAGAATTACCATAACTTTTTTTTTGCTTTATTCATCATTTGAGCTTCTGCTTATGATACGGTATGAATCTTGACAGGCATGAATTTCAGCCCCTCAAGTAGTATCCAAGTAACAGTTGACCCCCTAAATTTAACCTTGAAAAGTAATCAAAACTTTAACTATTATTTGAGTATATACAATATAAATGAATTAATGTTCATTGCTTCTTCATTTTACGCTATTTTGCCTTATGAAAGGTTTCATATGAACGCTCCACTTTCAGATAGTGGGGAAAACCTGTATCAGTACAATACAGCACAGTCACAAGCCCTTCTTATTTGGTTTAGGCACCCCTGTCAAGCCTGTGCCAATTCTTAATCCTCACTTGGACCTGCTATTTATTGCCTATGTGCGGTTTCTATCCTTCTGTTCATCTCGCGTTCATGTGTCTATCAAGATACACCTTAAACATTGCTAAGGTGCTTGCTTCCACCACCCATCACCCCTCTGTGTGAAAAACCTTCCCCTCCACTTCTCCTGTAGACTGCCCTCTTCTTGCCTTGAACCTGTGCCCTTTTGTAGTTGACCTTTTCACCCTGGGGAATTAAAAAAAAACCTCTGAGTAACATAGAATCCCTAGTGTGGAAAAGACCATTCGGCGCAACATGTGCACACTGACCCTCTGAAGAGTAACCGACACAGACTTATTCACCTACTCCTATTACGCAACATTAGCCCTTGACAAAAGCACACTCTCCCAGAGCATCCACGTCCTCCTGATAGCATGGTGATCAGTACTGCATACAATATTCCGAATGTGGTTGAAATAGATAGCTGTAACATAACTTGCCAACTCTTACACTCAGGGAAGGCAAGCGTGCTGTATGCCTTCTTGACCATCATGCCCATCTCTGTTTCCACTTTCAGGGATCTATATGCCCAGATTCCTCTGCATGCCAGTGCTCCTAAGAGTTCTATTATTTATTGTACAGTTCTTGCATTTCTTTCTTCCTTGTGTCTGTATCCAGCTTCCCCCTAATTCTACTCCCCTCTTCATCTCTTTGCCCACTCATCACCTCTCACATCAGCATATCATAAGACCATAGGAACTGAAATGAGGCCATTCACCCCATTGAGTCCACTCCACCATTCAATCGAGGCTGTTAACTTTCTCAAGCCCATTCGTCCCAGAACCCTTGATCCCCTTTAATACTCAAAAACATTTCTGTCTCCATCTTAAATATGCTCAATGACCTGGCCTCCACAGCCTTCTGTGGCAGTGAATTCCATAAATACACCACTCTCTGGCTGAAGAAGTTTCTCCTTATCTCCCAACTAAAGGGTCTTCCTTTTCCTCTAAGGCTGTACCCTCAGGTCCTAGTTTGTCCTAACAATGGAAACATCTTCCCAACATCCACTCTCTCCAGGCCATTCAGTATCCTGTAGGTTTCAATTGCAACCCCCCTCATCCTTCTAAACTCCATATAATCCCAGAGTCCTCAAAAGTCCCTCATATGTTAAAATTTTCATTCCTGGGACCATTCTTGTGAACCTCCTCTGAACACTCTCCTGGGCCAACACATCCTTACTAATAGGAGGCCCAAAACCGCTCTGTGCTGCAAATGTGGCCTGATCAGAGCCTTATAGAGTCTCAGAAGTACATCCCTGCTTTTGTATTCAAGTCCTGTCAAAATAAATGCCATCATTGCATTTGCTTTCCTAACTACTGACTCAACCTGCAAGTTTACTTTGAGAAAATCCTGGATTTGAACTCCCAAGTCTCTTTGCACTTTGGATTACTGTATTTTCTCCCCATAATCCTTCTGTTCCAACAGTGGCTGCCTGGTGTCAGGGCAGCACTAGTGATTTCCTGACATATGGATTGTATTTGGGGATACCAAGGAATGTCAGGAACTGCGAGTATCTCGGGAGCAATCGTTTTTCCTGGGGGAGACAGAGGAATGTGATGTGGTCCTGTAAACTCCAGAACTTTGATAACTTCACGAGTCAGCAATAACTCTTTCTGGACCAAGAAACGAAAGGGCCAATGAGAAACTGCTACAAGGGAGTTAACAAATAACATACATTAACTATCGCTGGGAAGAAGGAGGCAAAACAATGAGCTATTTCTTTGGACAGATGAGATAATGATGTTTAATAACTGTGTGACAAAAGGACAATTAATTCTGCCTGTAGAAGGAAGGCCTTGGCGTAAAGGGGTTAATTGCAGGACAGGCTGTTTCAAACAGGTGGAAAACCCTCAAGGATAAGAAGGTAAGCTACAGACCAGAGGTCTCCAGAAGGGTGGGGAGGTGGTGTCAGAATCTAAAGAAACGTTACACCACGAATCTGAAAGTGAGGGAACTCCACCAGAATTCAACTCCAGAATGATTTAGCAGCAGTACTTGGAAGAACAACACTGCATCAAACCCCTGTCAACTTCCAGAGATGGGCACTGTTGGTAGAAACAATGTTAAATTCTGCCATCACTTGGGCGATAGCCAAGATGGGGGGGCGGTGGGGGAAGAGGCTGAACTTGCTTACTTGAGGGGTTTTATTTTTTGGTTGCTACCTACAATAAAGTGTAAATCATTGTTTCAACAGTTGGTTGTCTGTGCAGTTTCTGTGTCAGTATTCAAATTAAAGTGATTCACCCACAATCAGAGTGAGAGGCTGGGATCCTTTGCATTCAGCAGGACGGCACATCAATACTGTTATAAAGCGAATGCTGAATCCCCTCCCCTCTCCGAGATCTCAAACCGAAACACCAAAAGAGGAGCGCATTGCCCTATAATCTATAAAATTAGTGTGAAAAGTGGTGTCATCTGCTCTAGTCTTAAAAACAAAAGTAAACCCTGACACTTTAAAATCAACAAAAAGCAATTTTCATATCCAACTTGAATGGTGAACAACTGAACTAATTTATTAACAAACCGAATAAATCCCTTCGAACTACTGACAATTCTGGCATAAAACAGGATTTTTGTCATATGCTGTTCCAATAAATACAAGACCCACTAATATAACAAGAAATAGAATTTAGTCTCTCTGATTACAGCCAGGTTACATGTCTTCCAGAATATTCTGTACATCCTTCTATTGAATCTTTTGTCAGGAATGTCTCCTCCAATTCCTGCTCTTCTGGTTTTTTTGTAAATGATGCTCTCTCATTCACAAATGACTGTCAGGGCTGATTTCTCTCTCTCGTGCTGAGGACTCTTAGCTCTAGCAATGGGGAGTTAGCACTGGGGCTCTGTTCAACTGTCCCCTTCTTTTATACCCTTGATGCTATATTGAGTTTTTACAATAGGATTGGTCCTCTGTTGTCAGATTTAAACTTAATAGGTTTTAGTAGCCAAAGGACCTGATTTAAATTAATTGGCTAAATTGAAAAGTCATTATCTCGGCCTGCTAACTGTACGACCTTTTGATAGAAATGTTTCAGCTTGTGTGCTCTCTGTTGTGATGATGTTACTCCTTTAAGGAGATTATGTTGTTCTTGATTTTTTTTTCCGCAACAGGGGTTGTAAAAGGCAGACGGTCTGATTCATTTGGGCTAAGGGACTTCACTAATGGCCAACAGATATTGGCAAAGGCAACAAAGGTTTGAGATTTTTTTTCTAAAACACTTCTACCGCAAAACCGTCTGCAAGGTCACCCCTCAGCCTTTGACCCTCCAGGGAAAATAGCCCCAGTCTATTTCAGCCTCTTGCAGCAGCTCAAACCCTCCAACCTTGGCAGTATCTTTGTAAATCTTTTCAGAACCCTTTCATGTTTCACAACTTGTTACAAACATGTCGACTAATTCAGAGAAGTCTCTCAATTACAGCTGTAAATGGAGAAAGTGTGTTTAATAATGAGTCATGAATAAAGGCTGCATTAATCTTTTACCATGAAGTTTTACTCCTACATCTCAAAACAGAGCATACAAACCTGGTCAGAAGCAGCCTATGTGATTTAACACACTATTGGCTGTTTTCCAATGAGGACTGACTTTGCACAGAAACCATAGATATTTTAAATGAAGGGGTACCATTTGTTTTAAGGTCAGGTAAACTTAAGTGGCACTGCATTGGTTTAGAAATGAGAGATCCTTGACACACACACAGCTGAAATCATCACTGCACCATTATTAACAAATTGGAATTAAGGCTGGGATGTTTTCCCCCTGGAGCAGAGGAGGATGAGAGGCGAAGTTTATAAAACCGTGAGGGTTACAGATAGGGTTAAGGATTGTTGTCTCTTCCCAAGTATGGCGGAATTTCAAGATTGGAGACACATTTGTATGGTGAGAGGGGAGAGATTGTAAAATTTTTGCCCCACATATTTTTTCAGAGTGTGGTTTGTGTATGGACTGAGCTGCCAGTGTAAGTGGTTAAGGTCGGTACATTAACAACATTTAAAATACATTTGGTCAAATACATGGAGAGGAAAGTCTTAGAAGGATAGTGGCCAAATGCAAGTAAATGAGGTTACTTTTGATGGACATTTTGGTCGGCATGGACCAGTTGGGCCGATGAGCCTGTCTCCGTGCTGTAGCACTGACTCGTGTCTTTTTGTCGCTCCAACAGTTTTGAGTTTTCAGATGAGCATCTCACTTAATCACACTGAATAAAATCTGATCTCATTAGTCAACTCTGATGTGGAAGTGCTGGTGTTGGATTGGGCTGGACAAGGGCAGAAGTCAAATGGCACCAGGTTAGAGTCCAACAGGTTTATCTGAACTCACGAGATTTCGGAGCACTGCTCCTTTGTCAGTGAAGTGACGAAGGAGCAGCATTGAAGAAGGAGCAATGCTCCTAAAGCTTGTGATTTCAAATAAACCTGTTGGTCTGTAAGGTGGTGTTGTGTGACTTCTGATGTCTTCAGCTGTGGGTTTGTGTCGAACTTAATGGGATATTTTGTCCAATACGGCATTTTTAAACAGTATCATTTGGAGGGATTCATTTGAAACCTTTCAAGAGGTGAGTTCAACAAGACTGAACTATTCAAAGTTACTTGGACTCCATTTTAAAACTTACATCAGGACCGGTAGACATAGAGACTTACAGCACAGAAACAGACCCTTTGGTCCAACTCATCGATGCTGACAAGACATCCTAAATTAATTTGGTCCCACTTGTCAGTATTTGGCCCATATCTTCTCAACCCTTCCTATTCATGTCCGAAATCAGATGCCTAAGTGGTATAATTGTACCAGCCTCCACTTTCTCTGGAAAGTCATTCCATACACACACTACCCTCTGCGTGAAAACATTGCCCCTTACGTCCCTTTTAAATCTCTCACCCAGCCAAATAGCCTATCCCTGCAGCTCAAACCCTCCAACCCCCGGCAACATCCTGGTAAATTGTTTCTGATACAGAAGCCAATGTTTCGGGAAGAACCCTTCTTCAGTCCTGAAGGAGGGTTAATACCTGAAGTGCTAACTTCGCCTCTTAATGCTACCTGGCTTGCTGCATTCTCCCAGCCTCCTGCTTGCCTCCTTTGATTTCCAGCAACCACAATTTTTTTTTTGTTTCTAACAAATGGCGGAGCAGACACAGTGGGCTGAATGGCCTAATGTCTGCTCTTGTGGTCTTAGCTTTCTGTGGATTGTTTCAGTGGGGACGTGCAGTCCCAGACTCCGAGTAGCGTTGCCCACTGGAAGCAAAGTTTATGGATCACAGAATCCCTCCAGAATGTAAACAGGCCCTTTGGCCCACAAGGCAACACCAACCTTCCGTAGAGTTACCCACCCAGACCCATTCTCTTAACCCTATTACTTTACATTTACTTGGAGAAAGTGAGGACTGCAGATGCTGGAGATCAGAGTCGAGAGTGTGGTGCTGGAAAAGCACAGCAGATCAGGCAGTATCCGAAGAGCAGGAGAATCAATGTTTCAGGCATCATTACTGAGGAAGGACTTATGCCCAAAACGTCGATGCTCCTGCGCCTCAGATGCTGCCCGACCTGCTGTGCTTTTCCAGCACCACGCTCTTGACCAGTCTACATTTACGCCTGACTAATGCACCACGCTGACACATCCCTGAACACTATGGACAATTTAGCTAGGCTAACTCACCCTAACTTGTACATCTTTGTATTGTGGGAGCAAACAGGAACACAGAGGAAACCCACGCAGACATTGCAGGAGAACGTTCAAACTCCATACAGACAGTCTCCCCAAGAGTAGAATCAAATCCGGTCCATGGCTCTATGAGGCAGCTGTGCTAACCACTGAGCCACCATGCCGCCCTGAGCCACTGTGGGGTTGCAGTTGGGGGTGCGGGGCAGTGTGCAGTCCAGATTTTTTTTTTTAAAAAGCCCACCAACTTTCCCACTGCACCCATTGCAAGAATGGGGCAAGATTTAGTCCACAGTAGCGTCACTGACTGAATCCAATTGTTGGGAGCACTGGTGCCCCCGCTGGTGTCTTCGCAAATTGCTGGAAAATGTGAACCTCTTACCACACTCAGGGCAGCAGAATAGCCTCTCCCGTGTGTGAACCTGCCGGTGAGTCAGCAGATTGGAGGAATCGCTGAAGCCCTTGCCACACTCTGGGCTGCTGAGTGGCCTCTCCCCTGTATGGACCCACCGGTGGGTCAGCAGAGCAGAAGAATTGCTGAAGCCCTTCCTGCACTCGGCAATAGAATGGCCAGTCTCCCGTGTGGACCCGCCGGTGGGTCAGTAGGTGGGAGGAGCGGTTAAAGCGTTTCTCGCACTCTGGGCAGGAGAATGGCTTCTCCCCAGTGTGGACCCGCTGGTGCCTCAGCAGGTGGGAGGAATTGCTGAAAGCCTTCCCGCACTCAGGACAGCTGAAGGGCCTCTTCCCCCGTGTGGACCCACTGGTGGGCCACGAGGTTGGAGGAGACCGCAAAGCCCTTCCCGCACACTGAGCAGGAGAATGGCTTCTCCCCAGTATGGACCCGCCAGTGGGTCAGCAGGGAGGAGGAACTGCTGAAGCCCTTCCCACATTCAGGGCAGGGGAACGGCTTCTTGCCTGTGTGGACCCACTGGTGCCTCAGCAGGGCAGAGGAATCGCTAAAGGCCTTCCCGCACTTGGGGCAACTGAATGGCCTTCCCCACCCCCCCCCCCCCCCCCCCCCCCCCGTGTGGACCTGCTGGTGCTTCAGGTCAGAGGATTTGCTGAAGGCCTTCCCACAATCAGAGCAGGGGAAGGGCCTCTCCCTGGTGTGGACACGCTGATGCGCCAGCAAGTGGGAGGAGTGGGTGAAGCTGTTCCCGCACTCGGGGCAGGTGAATGGTCTCTCCCCAGTGTGGACTTGGTCCAGCAGGTGGGAAGAGCGGATAAATCCCTTCCCACACTCTGGACAGGAGAACGGCCTCTCCCTGGTGTGACTGCGCTGATGAATTTCCAGGGCAGATGGGACACTGAAGCCTATCCCGCAGTCACCACACTTCCACGGTTTCTCCATGGGGCGAGATTCCTCTGGTTTCTCCATGGCCAAAGCTTCAGCTGCACACAAACGCATGTACAAACCCTCCCTGCCGTGAATTCCTCTTTCCAGGCTGTATAATTGTTACAGGCTGCACATTCAATGCGCTGCCACAGTAGCGTCTCTCATCCAGCTCCACTGATGCTGAAAGCATACTGAAACTGAAACACAAAACAAAGAGTTTTGCTCCTTCTCACAGAATCATAGTCGAAAATCGTTAGAGTCCCAATGGATTGATTGACTGTCTGTCATTGACATGAAAATGAGGACTGCAGATGCTGGAGAGTCAGTCAAAATGTGTGGTGCTGGAAATACACAGCAGGTCAGGCAGCATCCAAGGAGCAGGAGAGTTGCTGTTTCGGGCATAAGCCCTTCAACTACTGAATTTGAAACTTCAGTCTTCAAATCTTCAAATGCACTGGAAAAAACAGATTATGAAAGTTATCACTGTCAGTCAGGGTAGAAATTCAGAACAAGCAATTCTACTTTATGCGAACATTCTTTTCTTTTGTAATTCCATGAAATTGAAAGCACCATTACCCTACTCTGATTTCTCTACATTTACACCTGATTAATGCATCTAATCTACACATCCTGGACATTATGGACAATTTAACATGGCTAATTCACCCAAACCTGCACATCTTTGGATAGTGGGAAGAAACAGGTGCACTGGAAGAAATCCGCAGCAAACACCAGACGGAGAATGTGCAATATCCACACAGACAACGGCCCCGAGGCTGGAATTGTATCTGGCTCTCTGGTACCGTGAGGCAGCATCACTAACCACAGACACCGTACCTTCCTTTTCCAGTCCCGCCACCAAGTCACTCAGCTTGAGCTCAAGCAAAGCACTACGTTTAATTTTCGCTTCACACACACACTGAACTTTCGGCCCGTCCCCACTTCCCTTACAGGAAATGCAAACAGCTGGGGGGTTGCCACGTCGAATCCCTACAGTGCGGAATGAGGCCATTTGGCCCAACAACTCTCCATTTACCTCCGACTAATATACCTAATCCACACATCCCTGAACTCTATGGGGCAATTTAGCATAGCCAATTCACCCTAACCTGTACATCTTTGGACTGTGGGAGGAAACCGGAGCATCTAGATGAAACCCACACAGCTACACGGGGGGGGAACAATGTGCAAACTCCACACAGACAGACAGTCACCTGAAGCTGGAGTCAAATCCTTGTCCCTGGTGCTGTGAGGCAGCAGTGTAACCACTGAGCCACGTGCTGCCCGTGTGTGCTGAAAGAGATGCAATGTGGAACTTTATTGACTGTACCGCACAGTGGATTGTTGAGTAAGGTTGAGTCTCAAAGGATCTGGAAAGAGGTAGCCAACATTTAGGAGCGCATTGCGACAGATGCTGGAATCCGTCCTGAAAACAACAAATGCTGTAGATCACAGCTGGTCAGACAGCGTCCACATAGAGAGAGCAAGCTAACATTTCACGTCTTCTTTGAGATTTATAAAATCTTGCTGGATACAGAGAAGATGAATGCCAGGAGTCATTTCCCTGGAATGAGGGATTTCAAGACTAGCGGACATATTTTTAAGGTGAGAACAGAAAGATTTAAAAACAAAATAAGGGGCAACATTTTTACACAGAGTGCTTCACGTGTGGAATTAATTTCCAGAGGAAGCGGTAGATACGCCTACAGTCACAACATTTAAATGACATTTGGATAAGTACATGAATGTTCAGACGGATATTGGGCCAAGTACATGTAGGTGGGACTAGTTTAGTTTGGGATTATGGTCAACATGGACTGGTTGGACCGAAGGATCTGTTTCCGTGCTGCGTGACTCTGAATGGATACAGTGGATGTAGGGAAGATGTTTTCACCAGTAGGAGAAACGAGGACCAGAGGACACAGGCTCAGGGTGAAGGAATGCCTTCAGAACTGAGATGAGGAGGAAATTCTGCAGCCAGAGGATGGTGAATCTGTGGATCTCATTGCTGCAGAGCGCTGTGGAGGCCAAGTCATTGAGGGCATTTAAGACAGGGATAGATAGGTCTTTGATAAGTAAAGGGATCAAGGGTTACGAGGAGAAGGAAACAGAATGGGGTTGAGAACATATCGGCCGTGATCGACTGGTGGAGCAGACTCAATGGGCCAAATGGCCTCATTCTGCTCCTGTATATTGTAGTCTTAAAACTGGGCAGATTACTGAAGTGGTTTTCATGAACAATTTCAGAGTCCTGAAGTAAAGTCGTAGAGGTGTACAGCACGGAAACAGACCCTTTAGTCCAACTCGTCCATGCCGACCAGTTATCCTAACCTAATCTCGTCCCATTTGCCAGGACTTGGCCACTATCGCTGTAAACCTTTCCTATTCATATACCCATCCAGATGCCTTTTAAATGCCTTAGTTGTACCATCCTCCATCACTTACTTTGACACTCATTCCATACATTCACCACCCTCTGCATGAAACACTTGTCCCTGAGGTCCCTTTTAAAATCTTTCCCCTCTCACTCTAAACCTATGCCCTCTAGTTCTGGACTCCACAACCCAGGGATAAGACCTTGTCTGTTTATAAAATCATGAGGATTATGGATAGAATAAACGTGTCGAAGGTCACCCCCACCCCCACCCACAAAAGCTTCTGACGCTCCAGGAAAACAGCCCGAGTCTATTCTGCCTCTCCAGATAGCTAAAATCCTCCAAACCTGGCAACATTCTTGTAAATCTTTTCTGAACCCTTTCAAGTTTCACAGCATCCTCCTGTTAGGAAGGAGACCAGAATTGCACACAATATTCCGAAAGTGGCCTAACCAGTGTCCTATACAGCTGCATCGTGACCTCTCAACTTTCCTACCCAATGCTCTGACTGATAAAGGAAGGCAATACAAATGCCTTCCTCACTGTTCTATCTACCTGCGACTCTACTGTCAAGAAGCTATGAACCTGCACTCCAAGGTTTCTTTGATCAGCAACACTCCCTCGGACCTTACCTGATTTGCTTTTCCAAATGTAGTACCTCACATTTATCTAAATTAAACTCCATCTGCCATTCCTTAGCCCATTGGCCCATCGGATCAAGATCCCATTGTCATCTGAGGTAACCTTATTTGCTGTCCACTACACCTCCAATTTTGGTGTCATCTGCAAACTTACTAACTATACCTCTTATGCTCACATCCAAATCATTCAAATGAATGATGAAAAGTAGTGGGACCAGCACCAATCCATGTGGCACAACACTGGTCACAGGCCTCCAGTCTGAAAATCAACCCTTCACCACCACTCTCTGTCTACTACCTTCAAGCCAGATCTGTATCCAAATGGCTAGTTCTCCCTGTATTTCTCGAGATCTAACCTTGCTAACCAGTCTCTCATGAGGAACCTTGTTGAATGCCTTTCTGAGGTCCATGGAGATCATGTCGACTGCTCTGCCCTCGTCAATCCCTTGCTGCTTCTTCATAAAATTCAATCAAGTTCGTGAGGCATGATTTGTCACGCAGAAAGCCATGCTGACTATCCTTAATCAGTCCTTGTCTTTCCAAATACATGTAAATCCTGTCCCTCAGGATTACCTCCAACCACTTGCCCTCCGGCAAAGTCAGGCTCACTGGTTGATAGTTCCCTGGCGTTTCCTTGCAATCTTTCTTAAATATTGGTACCACGTTAGACAACCTCCAGTCTTTCATCACCTCACTTGTGACTATCGATGGTGCAAATACCTCAGCAAGGGACCCAGCAATCACTTCTCTCGCTTCCCACAGAGTTCTAGGGTACAACTGTTCAGGTTCTGGGGATTTATCCACTTGCATGCATTTCAAGACATCCAGCACCACCTCCTTTGTAGTATGGACATTTTACATTTTTCAAGATATCATCATCTGTTTCTACACATTCTATTTCTTGCATGTCCTTCCCTACAGTAAACACTGATGCAATATACTTGTTTATTATCTCCCCCAACTCCTGCAGCTCCACACATAGGCTGTCTTGCTGATCTTTGAGGGGCCCTGTTCTCTCCCCAGTTACCCTTTTCTCCTTAATGTATTTATAAAAACCCTTTGGATTCTCCTTAACTCTACTTGTCGAAGCTATCTCATTCCCTTTTTGCCCTCCTGAGTTTACTCTTAAGTATACTCCAACTGCTTTGTACTGTCAGGATTCACTCGATCTCTCCTGTCTATACATGTCATATGCTTCCTTCTTTTTCTGAACCAAAAGCTCAATTCCTCTAGTCATTCAGCATTCAGTACACCTACCAGCCTCCCCTTTCACCCTGGGTTCCAGATGAGAGTGGTGCTGAAAAAACACAGCAGCTCAGGCAGCATCCGAATGTGGTGTAAAATTCCAAGCAGTGGAATGTGGTGAAACGGTTAAAAATTATGTCCCAATACATGTGTGAATCTAACCGGAATGGAGGTGTTGCTTAGTCCCGTGTGAATCTTATTACACACCTCCCCGTGTGAATCTTCTTATCTGTATGTAACCAGAATGGAATGTGTTTTTTAGCCTTGCTCTGCTGTTCACATGAATGTTTATATCTGGAAAAGAGTATATCAGCTGGAAAAGTCTCCAGTTCGGTGAGTCTGCTCCGGGGTTACGTTTAACCGCCGAGCGTGGGTTGTTGGCAACCGCTCTACGAGAACTGACGGCTCCCAGTTCCGGTAACACGTAGAGTGAGTATAAACCAGACCCGTTGTGAGTACGAGACTGGTTGTGGCGACGCTGCGGGGAATAAAACACTTATATTCTAGCAGATTCACCTCTTGGCTGTTTGTTCTGTGTCAGACTACTTTCCTGCGAGCCTGGTCCTTGACCTTGAGAATTTTTTTTAAAACACCGAAGAGCAGGAAAATCGATGTTTTGGGCAAAAGCCCTTCATCTAATCTAGAATCTGGTTTCCAGCATCTGCAGTCCTTGTTTTTACCTAGTTTTTCCCCTTTCACCCTAACAGGAATATACTGTCTCTGGACTCTGTTTCTTATTTTTGAAGGCTTCCCATTTTCTAGCCATCCCTTTACCTGCGAACATCTGCTCCCAGTTAGCTTTTGAAAGATCTTGCCTAATACCAAGTTAGCCATCCTCCAATTTAGATCTGGTCTATACTTTATCATCACTCTTTTAAAGCTCATAGAATTATGGTCACTGGCCCCAAAGTGCTCCTCCACTGACAGCTCAGTCACCTGCCCTGCCTTATTTCCCAAGAGTAGGTCACGGTTTGCACCTTCACTAGTCAGAACATCCACTTACTGAATCAGAAAATTTTCTTGTACACATTTAAATTCCTCCTTAACTCGACTTGTCGAAGCTATCTCATGTTCCCTTTTTGCCCTCCTGAGTTTACTCTTAAGTATACTCCAACTGCCTTTCTACTGCCTTGAAACACTATGGCAGTCCCAGTCTATGTTTGGATGTTAAAATCCCTGACCATAACCACCCTATTATTATTTCAGATAACTGAAATCTTACAATATTTTTCTCAATTTCCCTCTGACTATTAGGGAGTCTGTAATAAAATCCCAATAAGGTGATCATCCCTTTTCTTATTTCTCAGTTCCACCCAAATAAGCTTCCTGCATGTATTCCCAGGAATATCCTCCCTAAGCACAGTAATATATCCCTTATCAAAAAAGCCACTCTCCCTCCTCTCCTGCCCCCCTTTCTATCCTTCCAATCCCATGTGTGTTCTAGAACATTAAGCTGTCAGTGCTGTCCATCCTTGAGCCATGTTTCTGTAACTGCCATGATATCTCAGTCCCAAGTTCCTAACCATCATCTGCCTTCCCTGTTCGGCCTCTTGCAATTGAAATAAATGCAGTTTAATTTACCAGTCCTACCTTGTTCTCTGCTTTGTTACTTCCTGCTCTGATTGGTTAACTCAGTCCCTTTCCCAACTGGACCAGTCACAGACTGATCTCTTTCCTCACTATTTCTCTGGGTCCCAGCAATCCGTGCCCCCCACCCACCCCTACCTTACTAGTTTAAATCCTCCTGAGCAGCTCTCGCAAATCTCCCAGCAATATATTAGTCCCCTTCCAATTCGGGTGCGATCCATCCTTCTTGTCCAGGTCTTTTCTACCCCAGAAGAGATTCCAAATATTCACATTTTTGGATCCTTTCTCCCATGCACCAGTTCCTCAGCCACGCATTCATCTGCCCTGTCCACCTATTCTCACCCTCACTAGCAACATTCCCCATTAACTGGTTAAGTCCTGGATTGCTTTCCTAAAATGCAACACCTCACGTTCGTCTAAATTAAACTCCATCTGCCAATCCTCGGTCCATTATTCCATCCGATCGATTAAAATTTATAGCAAACTCTTTCCTCCCTTATTCCCTAAAAGCTGAAAATCTCCATCCCAAACACACTCCTTTTATTCTCATTTTACTGAACCTAATCCCTGCTCTGCCTCATCCTGGAAAGTCTGGTTCATGCTGATTAACAGGCCTACAATCAGGGGGGATTTAATTGAATGTTGAATGGCTTGGACAGAGTGCATTTTGGGGGAGATGTTTCCAGTGGTAGGAGAGATGGGGACTCGAGGGCACAGCCTTCGAGTAAACGGAAGATCTTTTCGAACGGAGATAAGGAGAAACTTCTTCAGCCAGACAGTGGCGAATCTATGAAATTTACTGCCACAGAAAGCTGTGGCAGCCAAGTCACTGAGTATATTTAAGACTGAAACAGATGATAGGTTCTTGAGTATCAAGGGGAGAAAGCTGAAGAATGGGGTTGAGAAACTTATCAGCCATGATTGAATGGTGGAGCAGACCCAGTGGGCTGATTGGCCTAATTTCTGCTCCTGTGTCTTATGGTCTCTTGCTGTTCTGGACACAGTGAGAGAAACTTGGGAGCAGGAGTCGGCCATTTGGTCTTTCAAGCCTGCACCAGCGTTCAACAGATCATGACTGGACATTAATCTACTTACATCTAGGTGGATACACTGGGATTTTTTTTTCACTGGAGCATAGAGGTGACCTCACAGAGGATTATAAAATCACGAAGGATAGAGATGTCCTTTCGCTCAGATGTGAGCATCAAGATTAGGGAGCACATTTTTAAGGCGAGAGGAGAAAGTTTTTAAAAAGACATCAGAAGCACCCTTTTTTAAGAGAGTAGTTTGTGTGTGGAATGAATGTCCAGAGAAAGCCCAGAGGTCAGATCAGTTTTCCTTCGTGTGAATCTAAGGAAAGCGATGGGATCAGACGTAGGACCAGGCCGTGCACTCAGAGCATAGGCAGATCAACTGACAGAGGTCTTCTCGCACACCTTCAACCTCTCCCTGCAGCAGGCCATTGTCCCTGCCTGTTTCAAGAGGGCCAACATCATCCCTGTGCCTCAGAAGACTCATGCAGCACGTCTCAATGACTACCGCCCAGTTTTCCTAACTTCGGTGGTCATGAATTGCTTTGAAAAGTTGGTCATGGCATTAATCAACTCCAGCCTTCCCACTACTCTTACCCCACTCCAATTTGCCTATCGGCAAATTGGGATCCACGTCAGATGCCATATCATTTGCCCTTCCCTCCTCCCTAGAACATCTTGACACCAAGAACAGGTACGTAAGAATCCTACTTGACTACAGTTCAGCCTTTAACACTATTATCCCCTCGAGACTGATGACTAAACTTAGTGATCTCGGACTAAGCCCCACTCTCTGCAACTGGATCCTCAGTTTCCTGACCCACAGGCCACAATCAGTGAAGACTGGGGACTATTTGATGCTCACTAACACTCAACACTGGAGCCCTCCAGGGGTGCATACTCAGCCCCCTACTGTACTCACTGTATACCCATGACTGCGTCACCAAATAAAAGACTAATGCCATTTACAAGTTCACTGGCACCACTATAGTCAGTCAAATCTCAGATGGCAACAAAACAGACTGCAGACAGGAGATGGAAGACCTGGAAAAATGATGCACTGAAAACAAACTAGATCTCAATGCTAGCAAAACCAAGAAACTCGTTATTGACTTTTGGCGGGATGTTACTCATGCCCCCATACACATTAACAGCACAGAGGTGGAATGAGAGGAGAGTGTCAAGCTCCTGGGAGTGGTCATCCACAACAAGCTGTCTTGGATGTATCACGACCTGGTATGGCAACTGTACCATTCAAGATTGGAGATGGTTACAGAGAGTGGTGAACTCAGCCCAGACAATCACAAAGGCCAACCTCCCATCTATAGAATCCATCTACCAGGCCTGCTGTCAAGGGAAGCCGCCAGCATTCTTAAAGATCCATCCCACTCTGGCAATGTTTGTCTACAACCTCTACCATCGAGGAGAAGGTACAGAAGCCTGAACAAATGCACCAGCCAGTTTTGTAACAGTTTCTACCCTACTATTGTTAGAACACTAAATGGACTCTCAAACTCTCAGGATTTGCCTGAACCTTTGTTTTTGCTGCTGTTTACCTATTATTTACTATGCTACTTAACTATGGGATCGCAAGACAACGCTTTTCACTGTGCCTCAGTACATGTGACAATAAATAAATTCAATTCAGTTCAAGTGGTGGATGTAGTCCAGTTAAAAGGGTTAAAAAGCATTTGGATCAGCACATGAATAGGAATGGTTCGGAGAGATGTGGGCCAAACACTGGCAGGTGCAACTAGTTTAGTTTGAGAACATAGTCAGCATGGACTAGTTGGACAGAACAGTCTGTTTCTGCACTGTCTGACTGTCTAACTGTTCTTTTCTGGTCTTAAACCCATTTTCTTGCCTCCCCCCATGACCATCCACTTCCTTGTTGTCAAAAATTCAAATGAACTCAGCATTGAATATATTCAATGAACCCCCCCCCCCCCCCCCCAACAAACTGCAGGAAGACATCGCCACCTCTGAATTCCTCTTGCTAATGTACCACTTGCCTTGCTCATTGCTTGCTGGTATAGAAGGACGCTGAGGCCTGTTTGTACATCAACATATCATTCCTGATGAAGGGCTCAAGCCTGAAATGTCGAATCTCCTGCTCCTCAGATGCTGCCTGAACCTGCTATGCTTTTCCAGCCCTACACTTTTTGACTCTGATCTCCAGCATATGCAGTCCTCACTTTCTTCACATCCCAATATATCACTATTTAAGGAATGCGTCTCCTTTCTGCTTTTTTTTTACAAACAGCAAATGCGATAACTTCACATTGTGCTACTACATTTGCCACGTGTTTGCTAACTGAGACACAATCTTGGACCAACTTTTCCAGACTCTCTCCCCTCGCCGGGATTCACTCCCTTTCCTTTCAATTGCTGCAAAACAAAAATTGAACCCCAGAATGAAAACAAATGGAAAAGGGGGTAAGAAAAGAGAGTGCCGTACTCACAGATGTTGGACAGAGGAAAGAAGTTGCAGTCTGGGGTGAAGCTCAATCTTCATTCAGAGAGGAACAACAGCAGGAGCAGCTTCAGAAGCTCATGGTCAAACTTCCGTATTCAGACAATAGCAAGGCTCTGATTAACAAAGGAACCAGGCTCCTTCCGGTCATCCCGAGCTCCCCATTGGCCCATCAGAAGAAGGTCGCGGTCCGTAATTGCGGACAGCGTGGGGCATGCGCAGTTCTTGTTAACGCCGCCGAACATGCGCAGTACTTACTGATACCGAGGCGTATACGCAGTGTGGTCTGTGGCGATGCTGACAAGATTTTGTACCCAAATGTCAAATAAATTCAATTCAGTTCAAGTGGTGGATGTAGCCACATTTTTTTAAACCTGTAGCTCGACATTTTATTGCGTTTGCATTTTGTGTGACTCCTCAACTTTTGAATGTCTTTTCCCCAGGGTAGGGGAGTCCCCTAGAGGCATAGATTTCGGTTGAGAGGGAAAAGATTTCAAGGGACCTCAGGGTCAGAAAAAAACACTTTGAAAGTTAATTCCCCTCAACAAATGCCCCCTCTTATGCCCTGAACAAGATAGATTGTTCACAGCCTATTAATCATGAGTAGCAATGATGTTGTGAAACTTAGAAGGGTTCAAAAACGATTTACAAATATGTTGCAAAGGTTGGAGGGGTTCAGTTGCAGGGAGAGGCTGAATAGCCTGGGGCTGTTTTTCATACAGCGTTGGATGCTGAGGATTTATAAAACCTTATAGAGATTTATAAAATCATGAGGGGCATTGATAGGTTAAATACACAAGGTCTTTTCACTGGGGTGGGAGAGTCCAGAACTAGAGGGCATTCATTTTGGGTGAGCGGGGAAAGATATTAAAAGGACCTAAGGGGCAAATTTTTCACGCAAAGGGTGGTGCATGTATTGAATTAGCTGCCAGAAGAAGTGGTGGAGGCTGGTACAATTACAAAATTTAAAAGACATTTGGATGGGTATATGGGCCAAGATTAATTTAGGATACCTGGTCAGCATGGACCGACGGGTTTGTACAACTCTATGGTTCTATTTCTGCATAGTCAGAATCAATTTCACAAGACTAGGCATAGGCCGTCCACAAATTACACCCTGTCCTCAACTGTGGGCTAACTGGACATATTTGAATGCAAGTTTCAGAAAGATGTCTGCAGCTTTTCTATAAAGTTGAACATGCTTTCATGATATTTCTGAATATATAATTTTAGCTATTCTCAATTTTAAAGATCAGTCATTTCTCGTGCAGCCGTGTCTACCAGGTAGAGTCATCAACATCCATTCTCTTTCTCTCTTCCTAGAAGGGTTTGATACAGCGATCGAAGAGGGTTTGAGGCATCCGCAAGGACAGGGAGTGGGTGGAAGAGAAGGAGAGAGAATGGACAGAGGGGGCAGAGTGTCAAGGGGTGAGAGAGATAATTGACAGGGGGACAGAGGGTGGGAGGATGAGAACACTGGGGGGAACAGAGGGTGATGGGAATGGAGAAGGTTGTGGGGACCAATGGTGAGGGAAAGAGAAAGACTGGTGGGCAGAGGTGGGGAGGAAGAGAATGCAGGGCAGAGGGTGGGGGTTGAGAGAGAATGGACGGGGACAGTAGGTGAGGAGAGATTGGACAGGGGGGCAGAGGGTGGGGGGGAGAGACTGCCCAAATCCCACCTTCCCCAGGACCGGTGTTGATATCTCACGAACTGGAACCCACTCCTCCCACAGCAGATCTGTGTCAATCATTTCTCAATATATACGTGGCGAAGGCAGTAGAATCATAATTCTGACAGGCCATTCGGCCCATAGAATTCACACTGACATTCCAAATAGCATCCCATCCAGACCCATCTGCTGACCCTACAGCCCTGCAGTTCCTCATGGCTAACCCACTCTAATCTGCACACTTCAGCATGGCCAATCCACCCTAAACTGCAGATCTTTGGACTGTGGGAGGAAACCAGAGCACTCGCAGGTAACCTACACAGACACAAGGAGGAGGATGTGCCAAAGTCCACACAGACAGTTGCCCAAGGATGGAATCAAACCCCTGGCACTGTGAGACAGCGGTACTAACCACTGAGCCACTGTGCCGTCCAGAGTTAGCTTCTAATTTTTCACGTAGCCTCAGCAGAGGCTCTCTCCTGACATTTGTGGACCACACCTGCTGTAACCTCCCTTTCCCACATCTTCAGCCCTGAACACATTGGTTCCTGAATCCTGGCACCAGATAGACACCGATGTCATCTGGCCTCCTGCTACCAATTGCGGAGACCGGAGACAATCCCTGTCACTATTCTGTCCCTTACCACCACCTCCCCAATGTTGTTCGTACTCCCAGCACCCAGCCAGTTCGCTCTTCCACTCCCTTGCAGCCCTCTCTCAGATCCCCTTTACCTGCCTCATCCACGCTCACACCTCCTGAGTCAGTGGACAGGGTCAATCATAAGGGTCTGTCCGGAGAGGAATGACCAACTCCTGGAATAAAATGTCTGGTTATCTTTTTCATAAAAGGTCTGCAGCCTGGCTTTCAGCTCCATTCTCTGAGCCAAGTGTCCACCAACATGTGTTTGCCTGGATCACAGCATCCAGAGCCTCCCACCTTCTGCAAATCAAAAGACAAGTCCCACCTTACACTCTCCAATGTGTGTTGTGTAACTGCTTAATCATTTCTGGTGGCTGAGCAGAGGCTAAGTTCTACTTGGATTCCAAACGTGGGTATCAATAGACATGAGGATGGCTTCAAATGGACCTTGGGTTGATGTCACACTACATGTGACTCCACTACACTATACAGTCTCTCTCTCTCTCTCTCTCTCTCTCACAGACACACACAGACACACACACACACACTCATACACACACACATGCACGTAAATCAATAGGGTGAATTTGCGGAATTATATTTGCAAATACATTGTATTTTGCACAAAAAGTGCACAATCTGCAGGCAGTCAATGCATGTAATAATTTTATAAATTCCTACTTTGGAAATAGAACCAGTCTGACTCAAGATTGGGATACTGACAGACTTGAACCTCATACCTTCCATGCATTGTCTGAGCTGTCACTTCTTTTTATAAAATAGAGTCATAGAGTCTTAGAGATGTACAGCATGGAAATAGACCCTTTGGTCCAATCCGTCTACGCCGACCAGAAATCCCAACCCAATCTAATCCCACCTGCCAGCACCCAGCCCATATCCCTCCAAACCCTTCCTATTCATATACCCATCCAAATGCCTCTTAAATGTTACAATTGTACCAGCCTCCACGACATCCTCTGGCAGCTCATTCCATACATGTACCACCTTCTGCGTGAAAAACTTGCCCCTTAGGTTTCTTTTATATCTTGCCCCTCTCACTCAAACGGAATGTCCTCTAGTTCTGGACTCCCCGATCCCAGGGAAAATACTTTGTCTATTTATCCTATCCATGCCCCTCAATTTTGTAAACCTCTATAAGGTCACCCCTCAGCCTCCGACGCTCCAGGGAAAACAGCCCCAGCCTGTTCAGTCTCTCCCTATAACTCAAATCCTCCAACCCTGGAAACATCCTTGTAAATCTTTTCTGAACCCTTTCAAGTTTCACAACATCTTATGGGCGGCACGGCGGCACGGTGGCACAGTGGTAAGCACTGCTGCCTCACAGCGCCAGAAACCCGGGTTCAATTCCTGCCTCAGGCAACTGACTGTGTGGAGTTTGCACGTTCTCCGCGTGTCTGCGTGGGTTTCCTCCGGGTGCTCCAGTTTCCTCCCACAGTCCAAAGATGTGCAGGTCAGGTGAATTGGCCATGCTAAATTGCCCCTAGTGTTAGGTAAGGGGTAAATGGGTGGGTTGTGCTTCGGCGGGTTGGTGTGGACTTGTGTAGCCTGTTTCCACACTATAATGTAATCTGTAATCTTTCCAATAGGAAGGAGACCAGAATTGCATGCAATATTCCAACAATGGCCTAACCAATGTCCTGAACAGCTGCAACATGACCTCCCAATTCCTGTACTCAATACTCTGACCAATAAAGGAAAGCATACCAAACGCCTTCTTCACTATCCTATCTACCTTAAGTTATCTCGAGGATATGACTTAAAAGAAGTTCTAGGATTTGCATATTAATGAACTGAAACCTGCAACCCATTCTAAAAGATGAAAGACTTAACAGCAATCTTGATTTGTTCAATATATCATTTCAGTTGCATGATACTGATCTTTTGCTATAAATTCTGTGTCTTATGATCCTGCTCCACAGCTACCTGATGAAGGAGCAGCGCTCCGAAAGCTAGTGCTCCCAAATAAACCTGTTGGACTATATCCTGGTGTTATGTGATTTTTAACATTGTTTCTCATGAACACAGCCACAACACTTCCTGCTGCTGCCAGTAAACATCACAATGCTGATGAAACGATGCAGTACCTGCAGAGATGAAAATCTTAACAGTTTCTAACGATACTTGCTACTGATTCACTGCTCCTTCTGATACACTTCTTTTTGCACAGATTCCTCCACCTTGCGGGTACACCAGGGTGTGCACACCGGAGAAAGGCCATTTACCTGCTCTGTGTGTGGGAAGGCCTTCAGTCGGTCGTCCCATCTGCTGAGACACCTCTTCAGCCACACCAAGTAGAGAGTTTTTAAATTCTTTGTGTAGGTGTGACTTGTATTAGTATTCAAGATAGCACACATTCATTGGTCAGTTGAGCATCTATTAAGAGGCTGTTAATGATTTGGAACATGCAGTGACATCAGGAGGTATATACCTGAAATGTTTGACTCTTTGGAGAAATCTGAGTTGGAAAGTGTGGCACTATAAGAAGTACAGCAGGTCAGGCAGCATCCGAGGGGCAGGAGAGTTGATGTTTCGAGCATAAGCCCTTCATCACATTCCAGTGCCATACTTTTTGACACTGACTTTCTAGTATCTGCAGTCCTTGCCTCTGAGTCTGTGACGAAATCTGCCCGTGTAAAGATTGGCTCCAATTTCTCCCTTCCCAGTGAGGCTGTCAGGATGATTACATGGGTAAAAGAGAGAGCTCTTCCAGTGCTGAAGGTTGGACAATTAAAATCAGGAAAAATAAAGTTTCTTACTGCGGCTACAATTCTGGTAGCTTATGAGAAATGCTATCAGCCATGCACCTACTCTACCTGCAGTCAGTCCTGCCTCAGCAATACTACCCTTCCTCTTGAATACTAATACAAGTCACACCCACAAAGAATCCAAACGTGCTCTACTTGGTGTGACTGGATTAGTGTCTGAGCAGATGGGATGACGGACTAAATCCCTTTCCGCACACGGAGCAGGTGAAAGGCCTTTCCCCAGTGTGAACCTGCTGGTGTCTCTGCAGCTGGAATAATCCGTGAATCCCTTGCCGTACACAGACAGGAGAACGGTCTATCCTCAGTGTGGAAACGCCTGTGCGCCAGCAGAATGGATGAACAGCTAAACCCTTTCCCGCAGACGAAGCAGGTGAACAGCCTCTCCCTGGTGTGAATGTGCCGGTTTGCCTGCAGGTCAGGGGAGTTAATGGATCCCTTCCCACACTCGGACCAAGTGAATGACCTCTCCCCGGTGTGAACCTGCTGGTGGGTCACCAGGGGCCCATATCCCAGAGGTCGATGGATCGAAACCATCCTCTGCTATTGTTCAATGTCACCTCGAGCTGCTTTCCTTTGGATGGGTGCTCTCTCTTCTGCAAGCTGCCTTTGCATCTACTTACCGAATGTCCAAATGGCACGTTAGCATATCGATGCACTCGTCAAATCAAGTGGCACGATTTTCGAGGTCTCAGAGGTATTCTGGTCTTCGTCGGTTTCCTCTGAACCGAATCGCAAACCCAGTTCTCTGCGATGCCAATCAGCTGGTAAAGTTGAAACACATGCCTTGCGGTTTTGTCCATTCCTTGCAGTAATTCGCCACCCTGGTTCAGACGAGAATGACAAGCATGTCAGAAACCGCATCACGACTCAGACATAGTCCCCTACTATTAGGACGGATACCAGCGATTGTGAATAACCTCAGAGAGAGAGACAAGTGACAGACAGTCGTCGCGGACTCGATGGGCTGAACGGCTTCTGTCTGGGCGAGAATGATGCTACGTGTTTATGCCGTCCCACTGCCTGTCTCTGGGACAGAGAGGCTGAGGGGGCAAAACTGGTTCATTTTTAACCGTCCCTTCCGTGTTGGACTGCCTGCAGTCCCTCAGCTCAAGGCCGTGGGGATGACTCTCAGTGAGTGAAGGTTTCACTCGGATTCTCTTCATCTGGGACACTTGGGGCTCAGATGTTAACTGCTGCGCGGTCGCAGCAAAGAAAGCAATGCCCACTTTGCAATAGACTTTCCGTAAGATTGCTGCGTGAAGACGATTTCTGAACACCAAGAAGGCTGCACAACAATGTGAATTTACCTGAGCGAAGAGTCCTCGGTGTCCATTTCTTTCTGTCCTGCCAGCACAGCATCTTTCTATCTCTCCGATAACAGACCCTTGGAGAAAGTTCACAATCAAAGTTGTTCATGTTCCCCGCATTAATGTAACTGACACCTCTCACCCCAAGGGTTTCAGAGAGAGAGAGAGAGAGAGCAGAAGAGCGAATGGACTCTACCCGCCCCCCACCCTACACCCCGTCCCACCCCACAGATCAACGTGCAAGTATAAATAAAATGGTTTAATTATCCACCAGTGGAGGTAGTCCAGTTCCTGGGGATGAGACAAATATCAGCGCCCCGGGGACAGAATGACAAGCAGATGTTCTGGAAACGCTTTGCTGCTTGCAATTCTTGCAGCAATGTGGAATGTACTTCACACTGAGCAAGTTTCAGCTGGCTCAGAGTCTCCGATGTACATTGCTGTGTTTGCCGCCAGCTCAGAGAGAGAACAATAGGAAGGACGTAGGAGTGAATAACGATCCGCGTGAGAGGGCGAATAACTGTTAATGGAGACTGTTAGCGGCTAACAATACGTTTTTTAACTTGACTTGTGCAAAACTGCTTGATTAATTTTCTCAAAAAACACCTCCGTGAAACGAGGTTGGGCTGTCTGGAGTACGAATGAGGCAGAAAAGTTTCGAAGCAAAATGGTTGAATTATCTGCCAGTGGAGAGAGCCCGGTTCCCGGGGACGGGACAAACAGCAGCAGGGAGACTGAATGAGGAGCAGCTGTTCGGGAAACTCTTTGCCGCTAGCAATCCTCAGAGCAATCTCAAATGTATTTCATACTGAGCAAGTCTCAGGTCGCGCAAGCGCTGTGGGGCGCCAGCTGTGTGCCGGCTCTCTGGCTCGTTGGTCTAGGCGTATGATTCTCGCTTAGGGTCCTTTTCTGTCCTGAGTTGCGAGAGGTATCGGGTTCAAATCCCGGACGAACCCACGTTTTTTAACTTGACTTGTGCCAAACTGCTTGATTAATTTTCTCAAAAAACACCTTCGTGAAACGAGGTTGGGTACGAATGAGGCAGAAAACAGGGAAGTGAAATGGTTGGAGATAGTGTTCAACAGGTTGACGTGAGTGGTGCGGTGTTTGAGGAATGTCAGCAATCAAGGTAGATTGGAAAATTGGGACAGCTCTCCTCGGAGAACCGAACTTTTCCAAGTCATGAGGGACCCAGAAACAGGAAATAATGTTGTGAAAATGTTCCCACACCTGAAAGGATCCACAACGATTCAGCAAGTGGAAAATGAGGTGTTGTTCTTTCATCTGGAGCTAGAACTCTGCTGCAAGCCTGAGACAGAGATGTTGGCCAGGGAACAGGGTGATGTGTTAAAGTGGCTGGCAACCGCAAGGTCAGGGCCTTTTTAGTGAAACTGACACCTCTCACCCAAGTGATTCAGAGAGAGGGAGACAGCAGAAGAGCAGGTGATTGGAGACAACGCTGAACAGGTTGTCGTGAATTGTGGAGAAAGTGAGGTCTGCAGATGCTGGAGATCAAAGTTGAAACTTTATTGCTGGAACAGCACAGCAGGTCAGGCAGCATCCAGGGAACAGGAGATTCGACGTTTCGGGCACAGGCCCTTCTTCAGGAATGAGCAGAGAGTGTTCAGCAGGAGAAGATAAAAGGTAGGGAGGAGGGACTTGGAGGAGGGGCGTTGGAAATGTGATAGGTGGAAAGAGGTCAAGGTGAGGGTGATAGGTCGGAGTAGGATGGAGGCGGAGAGGTCAAGAAGAAGACTGCAGGTCAGGAAGGCGGTGCCGGGCTGGAGGGATTCGGCTGAGACAAGGTGGGGGGAGGGGGGGATGAAGAAACTGGTGAAGTCCAAGTTCGTCCCCTGTGGTTGGAGGGTTCCCAGTCGGAAGATAAGACGCTCCTCCTCCGACCGTCGCGTTGTTGTGGTTTGGCGGTGGATGAGTCCAATGACCTGCATATCCTCGGTGGAGTGGGAGGGGGAGTTGAAATGCTGTGCTACAGGGTGGTTGGGTTGGTTCGTCTGGGTGGCCCAGAGGTGCTCTCTGAATCGCTCCGCAAGTAGGCGGCCTGTCTCCCCAATATAGAGGAGGCCACACCGGCTGCAGCGGATGCAGTAGATGATGTGGGTGGAGGTGCAGGTGAATCTGTGGCGGATATGGAAGTTTCCTTTGGGGCCTTGGAGAGAAGTGAGGGGGGAGGTGTGGGCGCAAGTGTTGCACCTCCTGCGGTTGCAAGGGAAGGTGCCGGGAGTGGAGGTTGGGTCGGTGGGGGGTGTGGATCTGACAAGGGAGTCGCGGAGGGAATGGTCTCTACGGAAAGCTGATAGGGGAGGGGAGGGAAATATATCCTTGGTGCTGGGGTCTGTTTGGAGGTGGTGGAAGTGACGGCGGATGATGCGCTGTACATGGAGATTGGTGGGGTGGTAGGTGAGGACCAGTGGGGTTCTGTCCTGGTGGCGGTTGGAGGGGCGGGGCTCAAGGGCGGAGGAGCGGGAAGTGGAGGAGATGCGGTGGAAGGTACCGTCGACCACGTCGGGGGGGAAATTGCGGTCCTTGAAGAAGGAGGCCATCTGTGTTGTACGTATTTTGAACTGGTCCTCCTGGGAGCAGATGCGGCGGAGACGAAGGAATTGGGAGAATGGGATGGCGTTTTTACAGGGGGCAGGATGGGAGGAGGTGTAGTCCAGGTAGCTGTGGGAGTCGGTTGGTTTGTAGTAGATGTCCGTGTTGATTCGGTCGCCTGAGATAGAAACAGAAAGGTCTAGGAAGGGGAGGGAGGAGTCCGAGACTGTCCAGGTGAATTTGAGGTCGGGGTGGAAGGTGTTAGTGTAGTGGATGAACTGTTCAACCTCCTCGTGGGAGCACGAGGTAGCGCCGATACAGTCATCTATGTAGCGAAGGAAAAGATGGGGGGTGGGGCCAGTGTAGTTGCGGAAGATGGATTGTTCCACATACCCTACGAAGAGGCAGGCATAGCTGGGGCCCATGCGGGTGCCCATGGCTACTCCTTTTGTTTGGAGAAAGTGGGAGGATTGGAAAGAAAAGTTGTTCAGGGTGAGGACCAGTTCGGTCAGTCGAAGGAGGGTGTCGGTGGAAGGGTACTGGGTGGTACGGCGGGAAAGGAAGAAGCGGAGTGCTTTGAGTCCTTCGTGATGGGGGATGGAGGTGTACAGGGACTGGATGTCCATGGTGAAGATGAGGCGTTGGGGACCGGGGAAGCGGAAATCCTGGAGGAGGTGGAGGGCGTGGGTGGTGTCACGAACGTAGGTGGGGAGTTCTTGGACTAAGGAGGACAGGACCGTGTCGAGGTATGCCGAGATGAGTTCGGTTGGGCAGGAGCAGGCCGTGAGGAATGTCAATAATGAAGGCAGATTGGAAAGTTGGGACAGCTCTCCTTGGAGACAGAAGTTTGAAATCTGGCCCAGTTGACGTTTTCCAAGACATGAGGGGTCTGGACAGAGAAAATAATCTTGTGAAAATGGTACCACGCTTGAAAGGATCGCTAACAATTAGGCAGAGTCTTGAGGAAAGGAAGTAAAAATAACATATGAAGAACGTTTTCGTGCAGAGAGTGGTTAGGGTCAGATTTACACAGTTGCGCTGGAACCATTGTGGAGCTCTGAGTTGTCTTGTCCTGTTCTGTCGGTGTGTTCTGATCTCAAGTGTGAAACCTCTTCCCTCAGATGGTGAAGTTGAAACACATGACTTGCTTTTCTTTGTCCATTTCCTGCGGTAAAGAAACAGACGCCCGTGTAACAAAATACTTTCTGCAGGATTGCTGTGTCAAGTCAAATTCTGAACACCAAACAGGCTGCACAAGCAGGCACTCATATCAATTTACCTGAGGGAAGAGTCTCCGGTGTCCATTTCTGTCTGTCCCGATAGCACATCACCTTGCCATTTCTCCGATAACAGACCTTTGGAACAAGTTGAAAGTTGCCATTTGATGCATTCGTGTCAATGACGTCTCCTACCCCAAGTGATACTGAGAGAGAGCAGAAGAGCGAATGGGCTCTGCCTTCCACCAGCACAGCTTGCAAGTAGAAACAAAATGATTCAATTATCCGCTCGTGGAGCGAGCCCGATCCCTGGGGACGGGACAAACAGCAGTGTTCTGGGAGCAGGAGACAGACTGAGAAGCAGATGTTCTTGAAACTCGTTGCGGCTTGAAATTCTGGGAGCAATGTACAATGTATTTCGTACTGAGCAAGTCTCAGCTGCTTCTGGAGCTGACTGCGTCCATGGCATGTGGCTCGTTGGTCTCAGGGTATCAACAGGTTGATGTGAATGGTGCCGTGCCTGAGGAGTGTCAGTTCTGAAGGTCGATTGGAAAGTTGGGACAGATCTCCTTGGACCTGTAGTTGCTGTGGAGGAGGATCATAAGACACGGAATATAGAATAAAAGATTATAGTGTCATGTAACATAAATGATATATTGAAGAAACCGAGATTGCTGTTGAGTCTTTCATCTTTTAAAACGGGTTGTAGATTTCGGTTCATTAATCTGTAAATCCCAGAACTTTTTAAAAATCACATTCTCCAGGTAACTTAAGGTTCTATAAAAGGAGGTGACACCTCAGGTCAGACAATGCATGAAAGCTGTGAGGGTAGGGTCTATCTGTATCCTAATCTTGAGTGAGACTGGTTCTATTTCCAAACATATAATTCTGCAAACGCAGATTCACCCCAAAGACTTCTATATGTGAGTGCATGCATGAGAGAGAACGTGTGTGTGCGTGTGCATGCTGGGTCCAGTGTGTGTGTGTGTGTGTGTGTGAGAGAGATGGAGTATAAGTATGTGAGATGGTGTGTGCGGAGGTTTGAGTGTGGGGATGTATTACTGTGTGTCTGAGAGAGAGCATGTCTATCAGAGAGGGTCTGCACGAGCGTGTGAGTATGTAAGAGAGTGTGCTTGTGTGTGTGAGAGTGTATTGTGCAGCTGGGTCTCCTGTAGTGTGATGTGAACCCAGGGTCTCGGCTGAGGCCATTATCATGTGTTCTAAACTTGGCTATCAGCCTCTGCTCGGCCACTAGATCAAAGAGGGCTCAGGCACGAAAAGGACGGGCGGGGGCACTGGTGGTGGTGAAGAAGGGAGAGAAATGGAGAGGAGACAGAGGTTGGGGAGTAGAGAATGACTGGGGTTCAGAGGGTTGGGGAGAGAATCGGGGTGCAGTGTGAAGAAGGGAGAAAGGGCGGGGCAGTGGATGGGGAGAAAATGGACAAGGGGCAGAATGGGAATCGAAAGACAGCACAAATCCCACCTTCCCCAGGAATGGTGTCAGTGTCCCACGAACTGGAACCCACTCGTCCCACAGCAGATCTGGGGCAACCATTTCTCAATATAAGCATGGCTAAGGCATATCATCCCTCCAGGCCATTCACACCGACCTTCCCAACAGCATCCCACCCAGACACACTCGATTACGCTACAGCCCTGCAGTTCCCCATGGCTATTTTCTGATGAAGGGTTTTGCCCAAAACGTCGATTCTCCTGCTCCTCAGATGCTGCCTGACCTGCTGTGCTTTTCCAGCACACACTCTCGACCCTAATTTCCAGCATCTGCAGTCCTCACTTTCGCCCTGTAAGGGGTGAATGTTATATTCCGAGTCTTTTAAATCTTTTAAAATCTTTTCCCCTCACCCTAAACCTATACCCTGTAGTTTTGCAATACCTCTACCCTGGGGAAACGACAGAAACGTTGAGCAGCCAGACAAAATGCAAAAGGAATAACATGTCGAGGCACAGGGGAAAAAGATTTCGACTAAATTTGCTTTGGTATTTTTCTCTCGTATTCGCATTTGGAGACTTAAAATTTGTCATGATGTGGAGGTGCCCGTGTTGGACTGGGGTGTACGAAGTTAAAAATCACACAACACCAGGTTACAGTCCAATAGGCTTGTTTGGAAGCACTAGCTTTCGGAGCGCTGTTCCTTCATCAGGCGGTTGTGGAGTATACGATCATAAATTCTGTGTCTTACGATCTTATACTCCACAACCACCTAATGAAGGAGCAGCGCTGTGAAAGCTAGTGCTTCCAAATAAGTCTGTTGGACTATAACCAGGTGTTTTGTGATTTTTAACTTTAAAATTTGTAACAAATTCCTGCACACTGAGCATGCTCCACGGTGTCAGCAAGCACTGCGCATGACCGCCAGTGTCAGCAAAGCACTGCGCAAATTCCTTGGTGCCCGCAGAAACTGCGCGTCAGCTCCTTTCCATGGACCAAATAAAAAAACCTTGGAGGACCGGAAGGAGACTGGTCCTCCTGCCAACCAGAGCCGGCCATTGTCGAAATGTGGAGGTTGGACCGTGAGCTCTGAAGCTGCTGCTGCTGCTCCTTTCTCTGTGAACTTCACCCCAGACTTTAACTTCCTTCCTCTGTCTAACTTTTGTGAGTACAACAGTCTGTTTCTCACCACTTTTTCCATTTTTTGTTTCATTCTGGGGTTCAATTGTTAACTTGCAGCAAGTGAAAGGAAAGAGTGAATCGGGGGGCGGTGGGGGGACAGACTCTGGAAAAGTTGATCCAGGTCTGTGTCTCAGTTTGCAAACACATGGCAGATGCAGTGACACAATCTATAGCCTTTGTTGTTTAAAAAAAAACGCAGAGAGGAGGCGCATTGTTTAAATGGTGATATGTTGAGATGTGATGAAAGTGAGATGATGGAGATCAGAGTTGAATATTGTGGCGCTGAAAAAGCACAGCAGGTTAGGCAGCAACTGAGGAGGAGGAGAGTCAATGTTTTGGGCATGAGCCCTTCATCAGGAATGATGTGTGGATAGACAAAGGGGCCTCAGCGTCCTTCTACACCAGTCACTGCCAGTTGTCAGACAGGAGCAGCAAGCAATCAGCAAGGCAAGTGGTATATTAGCAAGAGGAATTGAGTTCAGAAGTGGGGATGTCTTCCTGCAGTTAGGTCAATCATTGAATGTATTCAAGGCTGAGTTCATTTGACTTTGAAGAACAAAGAAGTGGATGGGTATTGGGGAAGGTAAGAAAATGGTTTTAAGACTAGTATAGAACAGTTACAGTCATACAGCACAGAAACAGACCGTTAAGTCCAACTAGTCCATGCTGACTGTGTTCTGAAACTAAACTAGTCCCACCTGCCAGTGTTTGGCCCAGACTCTCTGAACCTTTCCTATTACATTTGGAACATTTAATAGGCATTTGGATAGGTATATGAATAGGAAGGGTGTGGAGGGATATGGGCCGGGTGCTGGCAGGTGGGATTAGATTGGTTTGGGATATCTGGTCGGCATGGACGGGTTGGACTGAAGGGTCTGTTTCCATGCTGTACATCTCTATGTACTTATCCAAATGTCTTTTAAACACTGTAACTGTACCTGCATCCACTACCTCCTCTGGACATTGATACCACATGAGAACTATTGTCTGTCTTAAAATAAAAAGGTGCCCCTCATGTCTTTTTAAAATATTTCTCCACTCATCTTCAAAGTTTGCTCCCTCACCTTGAAACACCCATCCCAGGGAAATAATACCTGCTGTTCACCTCAACGATACCCCTGAAGATTTTATAATCCTCTCTAAGGTCATCTCTCAACCTCCAATGCTGCAGTGAAAAAAATCCCACCCTGTCCACCTAGATGCCGGTATATTTATATCCAGTTATGAACTGTTCAATGCTGGTGCCAACTGGAAAGACCAAATGACCTATTTCTGCTCCAAATTCTCTCACTCTGTGTCCAGGACAGCAAGAGACCATATGACATAGGTGCAGAAATTAGGCCATTCAGCCCATCAGATCTACTCCACCATTCAATGACAACTGATACGTTTCTCAACCCCATTTTGAAATTTTGATTTTGGAAAGGCAGAGCAGGGAAGGATCTGCGAAGTTAATGGGGAGTGTTGTTGACCAAAGATACCTTGGAGTGCCGGTTCATAGTTTCTTGAAAGTGGAGTCACAGGTAGACAGGATAGTGAAGGAGGTGTTTGGTATGCTTGCCTTTATAGGTCAGTGCATTTCAATACAGATGTTGGGAGGCCACGTTGCCCCTGTACTGGACATTGATTCAGCCACTTTTGGAATACTGCGTTCAGTTCTGGTTACCCTGCTACAGGAAAAGTGTTGTGAACCTTTAAAAGGGTTTAGCAAAGATTTACAAGGTTGGAGGTTTGAGCTATAGGGAGAGGCTGAATAGGCCGGGGCTGTTTTCCCTGGAGCATTGAAGGCTGAGGGGTGACTTTATAGAAGTTCATATGGAACATGGATAGGGTGAATAGCCAAAAACATTTCCACATAGTAGGGAAGTCCAAAACTAGAGGGCATAGATTTGAGGTGAGAGGGGAAAGATTTAAATGGAACCATATGGACAACTTTCTCACACAGAGAGTGATGCAAGCATGGAATGAGCTGCCAGAGGACGTGGTGGAGGCTGGTATAATTACAGCATTTTAAATGGCATCTGGTAACAGGGTGAATTGAGAGGGATATAGGCTAAGTGCTGACAAATGTGACGATGTTAATTTGGGATATCTGGTCAGCACAGACAATTTGGACTGAAGGAAAGCAGAAGTATTGTTGTGAAGACTGGACTTTCAGAGCAGCTTCCAAAGATATTTTGTCCTTACGCTGGGAGGAGAGCTATAATGAAATCTTTCATTTGAGAGACGGCAACTGAGTAAGTGAGGACATCCAGGATTTTGACGGAATGTGGGGTTGAAGTGTTTTAAGTTAAGTGTCCTGAGTGGGAAGCCTAGTGAAGGGTTTCGGTGGGTTTTTGTTTTAAACTGCTCATTTCTTTTAGCCCCCAACAATGTACTTCCAATGCTGTGCATCAGAAGGAGCGGTGAATCAGTAACTGGTATCATCAGAAACCTTACGGTTTTCAGTACTGCAGGTATTGCATTGTTGCATCAGCATTGTAAAGGTTATCGGCAGCAGTGGGAGGTGTGGGCTGTATTCACTGAAAGCGATGTAGCAGTTCGATAACACACATATAAGAGGGCAGGGTGGGACTTGTCTTTCAATTTGCAGAAGTTGGGAGGTTCTGGGAGTTGTGGTTCTGGGCAAACACAACTGCAGTAAATCATAGAAGCCCTACAGTGTGGAAGGAGGCCATTCAACCCATCAAGTCCACACTGACCCATCGAACAGCTTGCCACCCAGACTCACCCTATCTCGTCGTTTCTGCTGGTGGGTTAGACTAGGTTACAAGATTAGGGGTAGGTTTAAGGCAGAGGAGGAGGGACTACATTTCCTGGAGAGTCGTGAATCTGTGGAAGTCTTTGCCCAAGGAAGCAATAGAAGCAGGCATATTCAAGACACAGTTCGATGGGATTTTTGATGGTTCGTGAATTTAGGGTAGTCAGGATAATGCAGGTAAGAGAAGCTGAGATGATGGATGGATCAGCCATAATCTTAAAGAATGGCGGAGTAGGCTCGATGGGCCAAATGGCCTCTTTCTGCACTGCAGGGATTTTATGAGTGCTTCATATGGTGTATATCTGATATTCGCTGTTGTACAAGCTGCATGGCTATGATTTTTCACCTTCTAATATAGTAATGGAATTACATCCTGTATTTCTTGTATTCATTTTTATTTTAACAGGTCAGCAGGAAGTCTTTCAGCAACTTTACTGGCTTTCTTTCCTAAAGCAGCCTTGACATTTCATTTTCATATCCTTCATTCAGCTCCATTTCCAGCACCTTTGTAGGAAGGTTGTTCCAGGTCATTGTCACCTAAATGAAGTTTTCCTCTTAATGCTATCTGGCTGAATGAGGGTTTTCAGGTTTCTGTGTCATGAATAATATGTGATCAGCAGGTATCTGGCAATCTAAGGAATTGTCACCGATGTTATGTTCATTTGACTGTACTGACCGTGACTTATTTCGTGATTTTATTTGCAGGAAGACATGGGGAAAGAAATCTGAAACCAAAAGATACATCAGCTTCTGACAGAGTCATTTGATTCATTGGGACTTGAATATCAGCAGCCATTCCAGTCGAGAAGAAATGTTTGCTTCTGTCTGCTTGGACACTGGTGTGGCAGGAAGAATACTGATACACCCGAATGAGGGAGATTCAGTGCGGTGACCGTGAAAAGTACAGTACTTCACACCATTTACTCAGCTTGGAGGATCAAAGAGACCGTTCACTTGCTCTCTGTGCGGGAAGGGCTTCACCCGCTCCTCCCACCTGCAGAGACATCAGTGAGTTCACCTCCCATCGCAGGGGAATTGAAGGAGCTTCGGCTGAGTGCCACTCTCGATTGCATTAATAACCCAGTTCTGGGGACTCCCGGGTTTGAATCTCACCATAGCAGATGGCGGATTTGGAGTTCAGTCAGAAATCTGGAGTTCAGAATCTTATTATGAAACCATTTTCGGGGAACAAACACCCCAAATTGATTCACTCATGCTTTAGGGGAGGAACCTGCCTTTGTGGGAAAGGATTCACTCAGTCGTCCCAGCTGCATCCTTTCCCTGGTCTGGCCTATATGTGACTCTAGACCACAACAGTGTGGTTGACTCTTGACAGCCCATCTGCAAATGTGCGGGGGGATTCTTACTTGCAGACAGGCTATGGGTTGCAATTACTGAGTGAAGCAATACTTCCTCCAGGCTAAGGCTGCACCAAGGATCGAATTACAAAGGGACAACTCAGCTGACCAATAGAGAAGAAAGTGGGATGCAGGGGAGTGTGTATGTGTGTGTGTGTTTTAAAAAAAACGCTACTTTTTGTGCATCTGAAGCTGCAACAAAGTTGGGTCCCAACAAAAGTTACCTGAACTTACCGTCGGACTCAGACATTGAAGGCTATGAGATCCAACAGGTTTTTCTTTTAAAGCTGCTAATTTCTTTCAATCTCCGGCGCAAGGTTTCCAATATCTTATATCAGAAGGAGCAGTCAATGTGTAACTCGTAATATTAGAATTGTACATTTTTCAGGACTAATGGTTCATTGTTTCCTCAGCATTGTAAAGTTTACTGGCAGCAATGGGAGAGGTGGGCTGTTTTCACTGGAAACATAGTTAAAAATCCAGTTATAGTCCAACAGGTTTATTTGGAAGTACTAGCTTTCGGAGTGTTGCTCCTTCGTCAGGTAGCTGTACAGCAGGATCATAAGACACAGAATTTGTAGCAAATTGATACATTGAACAAATCTCGACTGCTTTTAAGTGTTTCATCTTTAGAATGGGTTGCAGGTTTCAGTTCATGAGTATGTAAATCCCAAAACTTCTTTTAAGTCACAGTCTCGAGATAACTTAAGGTTTTACAAAGAGGTGCCATCTCAGCTCAGACAATGCATGAAAGATGTGAGGTTCGAGTCTGTCTTGAGTCAAAGGAGGAATTTATAAAATTTTACATGGATTGACTGTCTGCAGATTGTGCACTTTTTGAGCAAAATAGAATGTATCTACAAACATAATTCTGCAAATGCAAATTCACCCCATAGTCTTATCTATGTGTGCATGCATGAGAGTGAGTGTGTGCATTCGCGTGAGTCTGGCTGAGAGAGTGTGTGTTTGCGTGTGTGCATGCTTGGTAAAGTGAGAGTGTGCAGGAGTATAAGTCTGTGAGAAGATGTGTGTGTGGGTGAGAGTGTGGGTGGGTACATGTGTGTGCATCTGAGAGAGCGCGTATATCTGAGAGAGTGGCTGTGTGAGTATGTGAGAATGTATGGCTGTGTGTGAGAGACAGAGAGACAGAATGTGTACAGTGTAGTGAGGTCACCTGTAATGTAACATGAACCCAAGATCCTGGTGGAGGCCATCCTCATGGGTTCCAAACTTGGCTATCAGTCTCTGTCCGGCCACTAGAAATGATTAAGCAGTTACACAATAGACACTGGAGAGGGCAGGGTGAGACTTGTCTTTCAATTTGCAAAAGGTGGAAGGTTCTGGATGATGTGATCCATGGGAAACACAACTTGGAGACCTTCGGCTCAGAGGTGGAGCTGGAAGCCAGGCTGCTGACACGCTGGGAAGGCAAGGCGGAAAGTTAATCAGATGTTTTTTATTCCGGGAGATGGTCTTTCCCTCCGTAGAGAGCCTTCCGATGGGGTCAGTGGACAGGGTCAGGAGGGTGTGAGCCCGGGTCAGGCAGGTAAAGGGGATCTGAGAGAGGGCTGGGTGGGGGGGAACTAACTGTGGGGTGGTGGGAGTAAGAACAACGTTAGGGAGGGGGAGATAAGGGACAGAATAGTGACGGGGCTTGCCTCCGTTCTCTGCAGTTGGCAGCAGAAGCACAGATGGCATCAGAATCTGGTGCCAGGATTCAGGAACCGCTGTGCTCTGGGCTGGAGAAGTGGGAAAGGGAGGTGCAATGGGTGTGGTCCAACGATGTCAGCAGGAGACAGCCTCTGCTGAGGGCGCATGAGAAGTTAAAAGCTGCAAAGACAAAGCAGAACCTCAAAGCACTGGGTGGGGTGGTGGCTCAGTGGTTAGCAATGCTGCTTAATAACGCCAGGAGCCTGGGTTTGATTCCACCCTTGGGTGACTGTGTGAAGTTGGCATGTTCTCTCCCCCTTGTGTCTGTGTTGGTTACCTCTGGGTGTTCTGGCTTCCTCCCACAGTCCAAAGATCTGCAACCAGTTCTTCATCCAGACACCCCCTCTGGACAAGCCCTTCGCATACATAGGATCTGTTCAGGTGAGGAGGAACACTACGCAATGTTCTTCACAGCTTGCAGCACATTATTGATGAGGATGAGCACCTCACCAAGACCTTCCCCACGCCTCCACTTACCCCCTTCAAACAACCGCCAAACTTTAAACAGATAATTGTTCGCAGTAAACTGCCTGGCCTTCAGGACAACATGATACAACTCTGTCACGGCAGATAATGAAAGACGTATCAGAATGTTGACACGATTACCACTATTACACGTGGGGACACCACCCACCATGAGTGCAGCAGGTACTCATGTGACTCAGTCAACATTGTTTATCTCATATGCTGCAGGCAATGATGCCCTGAGTCTTGGTATATTGGTGAGACCGAGCAGAGGCTACAGCAACAGATAAATGGACACTGCACAACAATCACCAGCCAGGAGTGTTTCCTCCCAGTCAGGGAACAGTACAGCGGTCTGGGACATTCAGCCTTGGACCTTCGGGTGACTATCCTTCAAAGTAGACTTCAGGATAGGCAACAACGGAAAGTGGCTGGGCAGAGGCTGATAGCCAAGTTCAATACCCTTTGAGACGGCCTCAACCGGGACCTTGGGTTCATGTCACACTACACTATACATTCTCTCTCTCTCTCATACACACGCGCGCGCATGTATTCACACACACCCTCTCGCAGACTTATACTCCATTATACACTCTCTCTCACACACACACACACACACACCCACACCCTCTCAGACTTATTCCCCATTCCACTCTCTCACACACACATGATCACTTGGTTTCTCCTGCACACACACACACACACACACATACATAAAAGTTTGTGGGTTGAATTTGTACTTGCAGAATCGCATTTTATTTTGCTCAAAAACTCATACACGTAAGATTCTGTAATACAACGATAGAAATAGAATCCGTCTGACCTAACATTGGGTCACAGACAGACTTTAACTTAACACCTTCAATGCATCATCTGATTGAGATGACACCTATTGTTAAAAGCTAGCCTGACAACGTAACTTTTGAAAAGTTTTAGGATTTACATGTGAAGGAACCGAAACCAACATGGTCATTCTAAAAAATGGTCGAGGTAAGCTAAAGTTGTTTAATATTCCATCCCACGTCACTGCAATCCTGGTGCTATAAAGTCTGTGTGTTATGATTCTGCTCCACAACCAACGATGAAGGAGCAGCGCTTCGAAAACTAGTGATTCCAAATAAACCTGTTGCGCTATAACCTGGCATTGTGTGATTTTTAACTTTGAAAATGAGCAGTAATGCCAACATCTCCATACTGCGCATGCTACTCGGTGTCAGCACGCACTGCGCATATTCCACGGTGTCAGCAAACTATTACGCATGCCCACGCAACAAGCGGAAACACTCCGTGATCTTGTTTTGATGGACCAATGAGAAGCTCTGGAGGACCGGATGTAGACCGGTCCTCCTGCCAATCACAGCAAACCCATCGTCTGGATGCGGAAGTAGGACAATGTGCTTCTGAGCTGGTTGTTGCTGCTCCTCTCTCTCTGAATGAAGATTGAGCTTCACCCCAGACTGCAACTTCCTTCCTCTCTCCAACATCTGTGAGTTCAACACACTCTTTTCTCAACCCCTTTTCCATTCCGGGGTTGAGTTGTTGACTTGCAGGAACTGAAGGGAAACGGAGTGAATCCAGGGAGGGGACAGAATCTGGGAAAGTTAGTCCAGGTCTTTTTTTCAATGGCAAATACAGGAGAATTGACATTTCAGGCTCGAGCCTTTCATCAGCAATGATGTGTGGATGAACAAAGGGGCCTCTGCGTCCTTCTAATCCAGTCAATGCAAGTTGTCAGACAGGTGCAGCAAGTAGTGAGCAAGGCAAGTGGTATATTAGCAAGAGGAATTGAGATCAGAAGTGGGGACGCCTTCCTGCAGTTTGGGCGTAATTGAATATATCCAAGGCTGAGTTCATCTGATTTTTGAACAACAAAGAAGTGATGATTATGGGGGAGGCAAGACCAGTGCAGATCACTTACTATGTTCTCAAACTAAACTGGACCCATCTGCCTGTGTTTAACCTATATCCCTCTGAACCTTTTATATTGGAGTCATAGAGATGTACAGCACAGAAACAGACCCTTTGGTCCAATTTGTCCATGACTATCAGTTATCCTAATCTAGTCTATTTGCCAGCCCTGGGCCATATCCCTCGAACCCCTTCTATTATAGACCAATCCAAATGCCTCTTAAATTCTGTAATTATACCAGTCTCCACCACTTCCTCTGGCTGGTCATTTCATATATGCACTACTGTGTGAAAAGGCTCCCCTTTGAGCTCTTTTATGTCTTTCCCCGTTCGCCCAAAACCTTTAGTTCTGCACTACCCCACCCCAGGGAGAAGACTTTGTCTATTTACCCTATCCATGCCTCTCATGACTTTATAAACCTCCTAAGGTCATCCCTCAGCCTCCGACGCTCCAGGGAAACAGCCGCAGCCTATTCAGCCTCTCCCTAGAGCTATTTTTTTCAAATCTGGCAACATGCTGGTAAATCTTTTCTGAACCCTTTCAAGTTTCACACCGTCCTTCTGATGGGCAGGAGACCAGAGTTGCATGCAATATTCCAAATGTGGCCTCACCAATGTCCTGTAGAGCTGCAACATCACTACCTCCCAACTCCTTTACTCAGTGCTGTACCCGATAAAGGAAAGCATGCCAAATGCTGCCTTCACTATCCTCTCTACCTGGGACTCGACCTTCAAGGAACTATGAACCTGCACTCCAAGGTCTCTTTATTCAGCAACACTCCCCAGGACCTTATACACTTTATGCTAAGTCCTACTTTGATTTGCTTTCCCAAAATCCAGCACTTCACATTTATTTAAATTAAACTTCATCATTCATATACTAATCCAAATGTCTTTTAAATGTTCTAACTGTATCTGCATCCACCCCTTTGTCTGGAAATTCATTCCACACACAAACCACAGTCAGGGGGGAAGAAAATGGCGACCCTCATGTCCTTTTAAAATCTTTCTCCTCTCTCTCTTTCAAAATTTGCTCAGTAATCTTGACCCCCATGCTTGAGAGAGAGTTTTGGCCGTTCACCTGATCTATACCCCTCACGATGTTATAATCCTCCTCTGCTCCAGTGGAAAAATTTCCAGCTTATTAACCTGAATGTAGGTATATTCATGGCAGGTCAGGCAGCATCCGAGGAGCTACCTGATCTGCTGTGCTTTTCCAGCACCACTCTAATCTAGACTCTGGTTTCCAGCATCTGCAGTCCTTGTTTTAGCCTTTTACGTCGGTATACTCAGATCTACTTATGATCTGTTCAATGCTGGTGCAAGCTCGACAGGCTAAATGCCCTATTCCTGCTCCCAATTTGCACACTCCTAGTCCAGAACAGCAAGAGACCATAAAACACAGGAGCAGAAATTAGGCCTCTGAGCCCATCAGGGGTGCTGCACTATTAAGTTCTGGCTGATAAGTTTCTCAATCCCATTCTCCCACTTTCTCCCTGTAACCCTCCATCCCCTTGATACTCAAGAACCTATCTATCTCCATCTTAAATCTACTCAGTGACCTGGCCTCCACAGCCTTCTGTAGCAATGAATTCCACATATTCACCACTCACCGGCTGAAAATGTTTCGCCTTATCTTTGTTCTAAAAGATATTCCTTTTACTCTGATGCTGTGCCCTCGGGTCCTAGACTCTCCTACCAATAGGAACATCTTCCCCATGTGCACTTTGTCCAGGCCATTCAGAATTCTGTCTGTTTCAATTAGATCTCCACCTCCCCCGAGTGTGGGCCTGTTAATCAGCATGAACCACACCCTTCAGGATGAGTTACAGCAGGAATTAGGTTCAGCAAAGTCAGAACGGGGGGAGTGTGTGTGGGATGGAGATTCTCAGCTTTTAGGGGATGAGAGAGGAAATAAAGTTCAATATAAATTAGAATTGATCGGATGGGCTGATGGGCCGAGGAATGGCAACATGAATTTAATTTAGATAAATGTGAGGTGTTACATTTTGAAAGGCAAATCAGGGCACGACTTACATAGTTAATGGGGAGTGTTGCTAAACAGTGTCCTTGCAGGTTCATAATTCCTTGAAAGTGGAATTGCAGGGAGACAGGATTGTGAAGAAGGCATTTGGTACGCTTTCCTTTATTGGTCAGAGCATTGAGTACAGGGGTTGGGAGGTCATGTTAGGCCACTTTTGGAAAACTGTGTGCAATTCCAGTTGCCCTCCTCGAGAAGAACGTTGTGAAACTTAAAATGGTTCAGAAAAGATTTACAAAGATGTAGGCAGAGTTGGAGGGTTTGAGCGATAGGAAGATGCTGAATACGCCAGGGATAATTTCCCTGTAGCATTAGAGGCTGATGGGTGACCTTACAGAAGTTTATAAGGGGTATGGATAGGTTGGATAGACAAAATCCTTTCCCCATGGTAGGCAACTTCAAACCTAGAGGGCATAGGATTCGCGTGAAAAGGGAAAGATTTAAAACGGACCTGAGGGGCAACTTTTTCACACAGAGGGTAGTGCATGTTTGGAATGAGCTGCCAGAGGAAATGGTGGAGGCTGCTACAATTACAACATTTAAAAGGCATCTGGATGGGTATGTGAATAAGAAGGATTTAGAGGGATACAGGCCAAATGCTGGCAAATGGAATTAGATGAGTTTAGGATATCTGGTCGGCATGGATGAGTTGGACCGAAGGCTCTGTTTCTGTGCTGTATGACTTTAATCATCTTGTGTGAAAGCAGAAGTGTTGTTGTGAAGATTGGACTTTCAGAGCAGCTTTCAAAGGTGTTTTGCCTTTACTGGAAGCAGAAGAAGTGACAATGAAATATTTCATTGGTGAGACAGCAACTGAGTACGTGAGTACGTCTAGGATTTTGTGGAAAGTAGGAATTCATTGCACTGTGGGGGTGAAGTGCTTTAAGGCTTACCAGCAGTAAGGACAGTGTGCTGATTGGGGTGCCCAGTGAAGGGTTAGGTGGAATTTTGAGTTAAACTGCTCATTTCTGCCAGCCTCCAACATTGTATTTCCAATGTTGTCCATCAGGAGGAGCGGTGAATCAGTAACTGGTATTGTTAGAAGCCTTACGATTTTCAGTACTGCAGGAATGTCATTGTTTCATCAGCATTGTAAACGTTACTGGCAGCAGAGGGAGGTGTGGGCTGTATTTACTAGAAACAATTAAGCATTTAGATAACGTACATACGAGAGGTCAGGATGGGATTTGTCTTTCGATTTGCAGAAGGTGGGAGATTCTGGGAGCTGTGATCTGAGGCAAACACAACTGCGGTAAATCATAGAAGCCCTACAGTGTGGAAGCTGGCTATTCAGCCCATCAAGTCCATTCTGACCCCTCCGAAGACCATCCTGCTCATACACCCCTCGCGCCCCTTAGGGAATCAAGAGTTTGAGATAACACAAGTAAGAAGAGCTGAGATGATGGATAGATCAGCCACGATCTTAATAAATGGTGAAGCAGGCTCAACAGGCCAAACGGCCTACTCCTACTTCTATTACTATGAATCAATAACCCTACATTTCCCATTGGCTAACCCACCTAACCTGTACATCCCTGGGCACTATGGGCAATTTAGCATGGCCAATCCAAATCAAGGTTGGTAAGCAATGTAGTGATGTGGAAAATGAACGTCAGAGAAAAATAGAAAGGAACAAGGAGAATAAACGTACCAGCAATTAATACTGGATTCAAAAGATTACAAACAATAAAACTAAAAGCTCAGAATCTGAATTTGTGCTTGTTATGAAGGGGTAGAGGTACTGTACCTTGAAGGGGTAGAGGTACTGTACCTTGAAGGGAGTTAAAAAGCTGAGCAGAACAAAGTGTTCTAAACAAGATGAGAATGTAATATTTGGTCAACACAAATAGAGCAACCGGGTTGCCATGAGGCACAAACAAATTCAAATTTGGCCAATCAGTTTAAATTTTGCCCCAAAATACCAAAGTCCAATCAAGTTTGAATTATGTATTTTGATAATATTGATACCAATAAAATGATCCGATGTTTTGGATTATAAAACCAGGCATTTTTGTGAGTTTTAATACTCTGTGTTGGACATAAAGAGTAAAGTTGTTAATTCTTACTTTAAATATTTACCTCTGGGATAGTACTTTGCCTCTCAAACTTTTACATATTACTGCGTGGGGTGAATCATTTCTGTGTTTCTGGTTTAATTTAGCAGAGGGGGTTACTCTGTGTCGTAATAGCGCTGCAACGTAACAAAAGTGAATGAATTGACTGCACACATTGAAGAGAATAATTATGATCTGGGACTCCTTACAGAGACATAGCTTCAGGATGACAAGGATTGGATCCTAAATATTGAGGGGAGATGTGGCATTCAAGTCGAATGAGAAGCTAGGTAAAGGTAGAGGGTTGACACTGCTAATCAAAGCACTGATCACAGGGTAGTCTGGTGTCAGCTCGGATTTCAGGTCCTGGTTTCTTTGTCCTCTATTGATCTCCCTGTTCCCACACAGTTGTTGTCCGTTCTCAGCTCTGCTTCATTTCTGCTGAAGCTTTAACCTCCTTTGACACCTTCCGGAACAATAAAAGTCAATCAAAGTCCAGCCCACAATCTCCCAGCCTGTCAACCATCCAGACACAGAGTATCATACCAGAAAATATAACAAAAAAGGCGAAACGTTAGAATTAAATAGGTGCTTGTGTCTGTTCATTGGCAAGTAACCTCGAAATAGGGGTCTGCCAGGATTCTTATAGTGCCCTAATTGAAAAATTGTCTCTCCCTTACATCTAAGTATTAGTACCCAGCTACGATTTATAACAATATTTACATCAACAGAAATAAAGCATCTGTTATGCAATAGACATAGAGATATACAGTATGGAACTAGACTTTTACTCTCCCTCGTGCACACACCGAGGTCTATGGGGTGAATTTGTATTTGCAGATACCATCTATTTTACTCAAAAAATGCACAATCTGCAGGCAGATAATACATGGAATATTTTATAAATTCCACTTTGGAAATAGAACTAGTCTGACTCAAAAACTGGGATGCAGACAGACTCTGGCCTCACACCTTTAATGCATTGTCTGAGCTAAGTTGTAATCTTTTCTTATAAAACCTTGTTATCTTGAGTAGGTGACTTATAAGAAGTTCTGGGGTTTACATATTAATGACACCAGCAACTCATTCTAAAGATGAAAGACTTTACAATCTAGGTTTCTTCAATGTATCATCTCAGTGGCATGACTCTGTAATGTTTTGCTGTAGACTCAGTGTCTTATGATCTTAGACTCCACAACCACCTGATGAAGGAGCAGTGCTCCGAAAGCTAGTGCTTCCAAATAAACCTGTTGGACTGGCATCATGTGATTTTTAGCTTTGCCCAGGTTAGGGTGGATTGGCTCTGCTAAATTACCCATGGTGCTCAGGGTTTTGCAGGTATGGGAGAATTGTTAGAAGCGATTTGATTCCATCTTCTCGTGACTGTCTGTGTGAACTTTGGTATGTTCTCCCCCTTCTGTCTGCGCAGGTTACCTCTGGGTGCTCCGGTTTCCTTCCACAGTCCAAGGATCTGCAGTTTTGGATGGATCGGCTGTGCTAAAGTGTCCAGGGATGTGCAGGTTAGAGTGGGTTAGCCATGGGGAACTGCAGGGCTGTAGGGTAAGTGGATGAGTCTGGGTGGGATGCTGTGTGGAAGGTCGGTGTGAATTTGATAGGTGAAATGGCGTGCAGGGATTACATAATTCTTCTCCTTTAGCCATATGTGGATTGAGAAATGACCTGCTGTGGGAGGAGTAGGCTCCAGTTCATGGGACACTGCCCCAGTCCTGGGGAAGGTGGGAATTGTGCTGTCTCTCTCCCCACCCACTGCCCCCATCCATTCTCTCTCACCCCTCAACTCTCTGCCCCCCATTTTCTCTCTTTCCCCCTCATTCTCTTCCTCCACCCTTTGACCCCCGAGTCTTTCCTTTCCGCCCCCACCACCCTCTGTTCCCCCCAGTCTCTCAATGGCCCCCACACTCTGTCACCCTGTCCATTCTGTCTCTCTTCCAACTCCCACTGAACTTTCTCATGCCTCAAGCTCTCTTTGATCGCTCTATCAAGCTCTTAGAAGAGAGAGAGAGAGAGAGAGAGAGAGAAAATGGTTGATGATGAAACTGCCTGGGAGATGGGGATGCACGAGAAATGGCTGATCTTTCAAATTGAGAATAGCTAAAATAATATATTCAGAAATAGTAGTAAAGTTTGAACGCATGTTCAATTTTATATTAAGACAAAGCTGCAGCCATCTTTCTCAAACTTGCTTTGAACTATGTGCAGTTGAGGACAGGCTGTTCGGGGTGAATGAGGCTTTTGCTCGAAATGTCAATTTTCCCGAAATGTCAATTTTCCTGCTCCTTGGATGTTGCCTGACCTGCTGTGCTTTTCCAGCACCACATTCTTGATCTAATCTCCAGCATCTGCAGTACTCACTTTCTCCTGTTAGGGGTGAATGACCGAACCCTAGTCTTGAAAAATTGGTTCTGTTAGAAGGTGTAGAGGTGTATTCTACCTTCAAGAGAATTGAAAAGCGAGCAGAACCACCTGACGTAGCACCAAGCGTTCTGAACAAGGTAACAATTTAACATTTGGTCGAACAGCTCAGTAGCTGGGTTGCCTGGAGACAAAAACATACTCAATTTTGGCCAATCGATTTAAATCTTGCCCCAAAATACTGAATTCCAATCAAGTTTGAATTTGGTATTTTGAGAATATTGGTTAGCACTGCTGCCTCACACCACCAGGGTCGATTCCAGCCTTGGGTGACTGACTGTGTGGAGTTTGCACATTCTCCCCGTGTCTGCGTGGGTTTGCTCTGGGTGCTCCAGTTTCCTCCCACAGTCCAAAGATGTGCAGGTCAGGTGAAGTGACTATGCTATATTGCCCGTAGTGTTAGATGCATTCGTCAGAGGGAAATGGATCTGGGTGGGTTACTGTTTGGAGTGTCAGTGTGGACTGGTTGGACTGAAGGGCCTGGTTCCGCACTGTAGGGAATTTAATCCAATCTAATATTAACACCAATGAAACGATTTGATGCTTTGGAGTACAAAATCAAAACAAAAAGTTGAACAGTTACAGGAGAACTGCCAAAAGACCAACAAATGTAGGCTGCTAGTGAGAACTCCTGAGAGGTACCTGTCCAGAGAAGGAGTCTGCACAGAGAAAAAACATCGACACTGACCTGGAGAGCAAATCTACAGAGGAAGATACAAAGAGAAGATTTAACAGCTGGCTGGTTTTGAAGTTTGAATCTTTCGGTAAATCTTAATCAGGGGTTTTTATTGGACTGGTATTGTATAGGGGAAGGTAGAAGATAGGTTAGAGACAGGAGTTGTAAATAGTTGTTAATTAATTATTCACCGTTGGACTTTAATAAATAAAGTTGTTAATTTTTACTTTAAATACTGACCTTTGGGAATAGTTTCTTGGTTCTTGAATTTTTACAGATTACTGCATGGGTTAAACCTTCTCTATGTTGCTGGTTTAAATTAGGTGGGGGAGGTTGCACACAATGTTTTAAAATGTGAGGGCTTTCGTCCGAGATTTGAACTGGTTTAGACAGATTTGAATAGATTTGGCGGTACGAAAAATCCCAGCAGATTTAAACACTTGCAAGTTAGTGTCCTAGATCATTAAATAAAACTTTAAATAGTGACTTTTAGAAACAGTTCCTTACCTCTTGAATTTTCACATTACCACATGGGGTAAATCTTTTTTGGGTTTAAATTAGTTGGGGGGGGGGGGGTGCAGTCCGTGTCATAACAATTCTGACTATATAGAAACAGTAGTGGAGTGTGGAAACATACTGTTTGTTCCGTGCCAATCGGATATCCTAAATTAATCTAGGCCCATTTGCCAGCTCTTGGCCCATATCCCTCCAAACCTTCCTGTTCATATACCCATCCAGATGCCTTTTGAATTTTGTAATTGTACCAGCCTCCACCACTTCCTCTGGGAGCTCATTCAATCCATGCACCACCCGCTGTGTAAAATAGTTGCCCTTTAGGTCCCTTTTAGTCCTTTCCCCCCTCACCCTCATATAAATCAATTGCTGCTTTTTCTGAATAGGCTCAGTGGCTGGCATTGCTGCCTTATAGCGCTGGGGACCCAGGTTTGATCCCAGTCTCGGGCAACTGTCTGAGTGGAGTTTGCACCTTCTCCCCATGTCTGCATGGGATTCCTTTGGTGCTCCGGTTTCTCCCCACAATCCAAAGATGTGCAGGTTTGGAGAGGGCACTTGTGGGGAATTAACTTTCACACTTTTTTTCTACTTCTTAGGTCCCTTTTAAATCTTTCCCCTCTCACCCTCAACCTATGCCCTCCAGTTTGGGAATCCCCTACCCTGAGGAAAAGATGAGTCGTCAAATAAAATGTGGAGCTGCAGGATAAATATAAAATGTCGCTCCAGCCTTTCTTGTCTCCGAGTGTCATTTGGGCACAAAACCTGTCGGTAACACCAGCAACTTCACAGAGCATCTTGCGCATGCTCCTCGGTGACAACACACTACGCATGTTCGCCGGTGTCAGCAAAACCTGCGCGTGCTCCTGGTTGTCCGCGGAAACTGCGCGTGATCTTCTTTTGTTGGGCCAATAGGAAGCCCTGGAGGACCGGAAGGAGCGTGGTCCTCCTAATCAGAGACACCCCTATTGTGTGTGTCTCTCTCTCAATCTCAATTTATGGAGGGGAGAGATTCTGGAAAAGTTGGGCCAGGTCTGTGTCTCAGTTGGCAAACTCATGGAAAATGCAGTACCACGATGTGAAGTGATAGCATTCCCTGTGGGCTGGGAAGCAGAAAGGAGATGCATTGTTTAAATGGTGATATATTGGGATGTGGAGAAAGTGAGGACCGCAAATGTTGGAGATCAGAGTCAAAAAGTGTGGTGCTCGAAAAGCACAGCAGATGAGGCAGCATCCGATGAGCAGGAGAGTCAGCGTTACAGGCACGAGCCCTTCATCAGGAATGTGTATAAAGGGGCCTCAGCGTCCTTCCATACCAGTTAATGCCAGTTGTGAGGTAGGTGCAGCAAGCAATGAGCAAAGCAGGTGTTATCTTAGCAAGAGGAATTGAGATCAGAAGTGGGGATGTCTTCCTGCAGTTATGGGATCATTGAATATATTCAAGGCTGAGTTCATCTGATTTTGGAACAACAAAGAAGTGGACGTTTATGGGGGAAGGCAAGGAAATGGTTTTCAGACCATTGCAGAACAATTACCGAGTCAAACAGCACAGAAACAGTCTCTTCAGTCCAACTACTCCATGCTATGTTCTCAAACTAATCTAATCCCATCTGCCGGTGTTTGGCCTATATCCCTCAGTCACAAAGCTGGTCCTTTTTACTAAAAGCTGGTCATTCTTCTCAAGGATGCTGTGTCCTTGGGTTTTTTTTTCACAGGGGTGGTAAAATAACCTGGGCTCCGAAGTGACTGGTTTAGTACAGAGATGAAAAACAGTATTGGGAGGCATTTTTGGTTATATGTGAACAGATGAGACTTGAGGCCAAAGCTTTTATGTTTTAGAAGTGACCTGTACAATGAAAGGGGAGTGGTCAGTCCTGAAAGCTGAAGTCTCGTTTGGGTGGGTTAAGCAGTGGACTATGTGGAGAAAGGCTGCTAACACTGTTTCCTTCTGCCCTTCTAACTTCAACTGTAAGCCTCTGTTTCAGTTTTACTTTGTTTAAGGGGTTTGTTTTTTTTTGGTACTGTTGTGTACCAGCATTGTGAAGAGTGTTAAGAGTTTCTCCACAGCTTGTACTGTACTTAATAAAGTTTGGTTGTTCACAGAAGTTGGAGTATTGCAGTGTAAGAAGCTCAAGCAAAAGAACTTAACAAAGGAACCTAAGGGATAAGTCTTTCATGCAGAAAGTGGCATGTTTAAGGAAAGAGCTGTCAGAGGAAGTGGTGGGTGCTGGTACAATTATGACATTAAAAGGCATCTGGATGGGTATACGATTAGGAAGGGTTTAGACGATATGGGCCAAATGCTGGCAAATTGGCCGAGATTAGGTTAGGTTATCTCGTTGGCACGCATGAATTAGACCGAAGGGTCTGTTTCTGTGCTACATATCTCTATCACTCTGGCTTGCCACTAACATTTGCCACATCTATATGTACAGTTTCTGTCTGGTGTCAGTGTCAATGCCTTGATATCTCATTCTTAACTGGACTGGCAGTGTTTGGAATAGAATGCGGCAAAATGAGGGCAATTCACATAAAACATCCCCTTATGCACCGATAGTGGGAGCATGGGGATTCCAACTGGGGTTGACAGATGCCACTTTTAAACTCTGGAGATCCAGGGGTATCTCATGTTTAGGGGATCTATTTAAAGATGGGGTCCTGATGTCTTTTGAACAGCTGCGTCAGAAATTCGGATTACCTAATGGAGACCTCTTTCGATACTTCCAAATTCGAGATTATATACAGAAGAAGACCACGTTATCAGATAGTCTTTATAAATCAGATAGAGAATGTAGTGTCCTACGACCAGTGGGGGTATTTTCCGTCAGTACTATTTATCATTTACTACATGATAAAGTATCGGGAGATATGTATAATCTGCTTAAAACATGAGATCAGGATTTGGGACTAGAAATCTATAGAAACGTGGAATGATATTTGGGAAAATGCTAGAAGAATTACTATCTGTAACAGAACCCAGGCTATCCAGCTGAAGATACTTCATAGGGCCCATATAGCACCGGTTCAATTGGCAAAATTTAAGGCAGGAGCATCTCCAATGTGTCCTAAATGCAAAATAGAAGTGGGCACTCATGTACATTGCCTATGGACCTGTCATAAGATCTGTAGATATTGGACTAAAGTAGCAAGTACCCTGACAGAAATTTTAGGAACGGAAATTAAAGTGGACCCTGTATCTCTCCTCTTGGGCTTTTCAAACCTTCCCTCCCTGGACACGTACGGGAAGAGACTATTTTCTATTCTTTCTTTCGTGCAAGGAAAAATATTTTGGTGAACTGGGCGGCTGAGGGCCACCCTGGACTTTCAAATTGGCACAGATTAATTATGGAATGTATTCCCCTTGACTTCCTTACAAATATGGTGCACCGAAAGACCGAATTATTTTATAAAATATGGCAGCCCTTCTTGAATTACATAAATACAGATATTTCGGCTATCCTAACAAGGGCTTTTATTTAATTGAGATTACAAACCTGGCTGGTCCGGGGCCCCTCGGGGGACGAATCCCGCACGAATACGGGTTTTATTATATCTGATGCTAACACATCCCGAGCATGTAAGAGACTTAAATATACACTCTGGTTAGTTGTAGGTTAGATTAGTAGATAGTTGAGTTTTGTTTGATTTTTTTCTTTTTCGTTTTTTTTCTGTTTTTTGTTAAATTTTGGCTATTGTATATTTGAGTTAATTGTATATCAATGTTTATATCTGAGAGTTTTGTTTATTTTTGTAAACTTGTTAAAATGTTAAATTTCTAATAAAAATATCTATTAAAAAAAACTGGATTGGCAGTGATGACTTTTGTAATCTTTTCTTACAGACTATCTGAAGACAGAAGTTTCAAGTTAACAGATAAAGGGCTTATGTCCAAAATGTTGATTCTCCTGCTTCTCTGATGCTGCTTGCTGTGCTGCGCTTTTCCAGCGATGCAGTTTTTGACTCTGACTCTCCAGCGTCTCCAGTCCTCACTTTCACATCAATGTCTGATAGTTACTCAATCCATCAGGACCGCAACAATTTTCAACTATGATTCTGTGAGAAGGAGCAAAGCGTTCTTTTTGGTTCCAGTTTGAGTACGGTTGAAAGACCCTACTGTTGCAGCGCACTGAGTGTGGAGCCTGAAAGAACTCTACTGCCTGGAAAGAAGAATTCATGGCAGGGTTGTACACGTGTGTGTGCAGCTGAAGCTTCGGCCATGGAGAAACCTGAGGAAACACGCCCTGTTGAGAAACCATGGAATTGTGGCGACTGCGGGAAGGGCTTCCATGTCCCACCTGTCCTGGCGGCTCATCAGTGCAATCACACTGGGAAGAGGCCGTTCTCCTGCCCCGAGCGGGCAAAGGGCTTTACTTGCTCCTGTGTCCTGCTGCCCCACCAGCATATACACACTGGTGAGAGGAAGTTTTACTGCTCCATGTGCGGGAAAGGATTCACTTGGGTGGACAACCTCCAGACCCACCAGCGAATCCATGCAGGGGAGAGGCTCTTCAGTTGCCACGAGTGCGGGAAAGCCTTCAGCAATTCCTCCAACCTGCTGACGCACCGGCGGGTCCACACGGGGGAGAGGCCATTCAGCTGCCCCGAATGCGGGAAGGCCTTCAGCGATTCCTCCAACCTGCTGAGGCACCGGCGGGTCCACACGGGGGTGAGGCCCTTCAGCTGCCCAGAGTGTGGGAAGGCCTTCAGCAATTCCTCCTCCCTGCTGGTCCATCAGCGGGTCCACACGGGGGAGCGGCCCTTTAGCTGCCCAGAGTGTGGGAAGGCCTTCAGCAATTCCTCCTCTCTGCTGACCCACCGGCGAATCCACACGGGGGAAAGGCCCTTCAGCTGCCCAGAGTGTGGGAAGGCCTTCAGCAAAACCTCCCACCTGCGGAGCCACCAGCGGGTCCACACGGGGGAGAGGCCCTTCAGCTGCCTAGAGTGTGGGAAGGCCTTCAGCAATTCCTCCAACCTGCTGGCCCATCAGCGGATCCACACGGGGGAGAGGCCCTTCAGCTGCCCAGAATGCGGGAAGGCCTTCAGTAAATCCTCCAACCTGCTGGCCCATCAGCGGGTCCACACGGGGGAGAGGCCCTTCAGCTGTCCAGTGTGCGGGAAGGCCTTCAGCAATTCCTCAGACCTGCTGAGACACCGGCAAATCCACATGAGGGAGAGGCCTTTCGCTTGCTCTGAGTGTGGTAAGGCTTTCAGCAATTCCTCTGACCTGCTGTCCCACCAGCAGGTCCACACCAGGGAAAAGCCATTCAGCTGCCCCGAGTGCGGGAAGGGGTTCACCCACTCCTCCAAACTGCTGGCCCATCAATGGGTCCACACTGGGGAGAGGCCGTTTGCCTGCCCTGACTGCAGGCGGAGGTTCTCATTGTCCTGCAACTTGCGGAGGCACCAGTGCATCCAACAATCAGATTCCACCAGTGACACTGCAGTGGGTCACCCCCAGGGCTGAACCTCCTGCCCATTCTGACAGTGGGTGCAGTGAGCTTTTGTGTTTTGTGCTGGACTCACCCCCACCAAGCCCACCTATATGGCTCAGGGGTGGCATGGTGACTCAGTGGTTAGTATCACTGCCTCACGATGCTGACCTGGGTTCAATTCCACCCTTGGGGAGACAGTCTGTGTGTAGCTTTCACGTTGCACGCCCCACGTCTGTATGGGTTACCTCTGAGTGCTCTGGTTTCCTTCCCCTGGTCTAAAGGTGTGCAGGTTAGGATGAATTGGCCCATCTAAATTGTCCCATAGTGTTCAGGGATGTGTCGGTGTGGTGCATTAGTTGGGGTAAATGTAGAGGGATAGGGGAATGGCTGGGTTACTCTGCGGAGGGCCAGTGTGGACTTGTTGGGCCAAAGGACCTGTTTCCATACTGTAGGGAATCTAATCTTTAAAAAAAAGAATTCCTCCAAGCAATCTTGATAAAATATGCCGAGTTGGACAAAGTATCCCATCAAGTTTGAGTTGAAGAAGTCTGAAGTCACACGACACCATGTTATAGTGCAACAAGTTTATTTGAAATCACAAGCTTTAGGAGCATTGCTCTTTCATGAGTACTGCCCCCTCATCACTTCATCTGGTGCCATGTGACTTCTGACCTTGTCCACCCCAATTCAACACCAGCACCTCCGCATCAGAGTTGACGAATGAGATTGGATTTTATTCGGCCTGATTGTGAGATGTTCCATTTGGAAACTCAAAACTGTCTGACCAACAAAGAGATGCAAATCATAGAGTCCTACAGCAGGAGACAGGCCCTTCGGCCCAACATGGTCCACACCGACCAAACTGTCCATCAACACTAAGCCCATTTCCCTGCACTTGGCCCATTTCCTTCCATACCTTTCCTATCCACGTATTTGCCCCAATGCCTTTTAAATGTTGTTAATGTACCCACCTCAACCACTTCCACTGGCATCTCATTCCATATGTGTACCACCGTCTGCGTGAAAAGAAACCTTGCCCCTCACATTTCCTTTTATTCTTTTTCCTCTAACCTTAAACTGATGCCCTCTAGCCCTCACTTCCCCAACCCCGTGCATTCACCCTCTCACGATCTCTTCACTTCTCGAAGGGCCTCTCTCAGACTCTTAATGCTCTAAATAAAAATATCTTAGCTTGTCCAACCTCTCCCTTTTACACAGACCCTTGAATCCTGGTAACATCCTTGTATATGTCTTCAGCATGCTTCCAAGTTTAATAACATATTTGTTATAGACACTGCCATGTCTATCTATTTTGTTGGAAATATAGGACCTAATCCAAACTGGGTAATCTGGCTGATGGGGCAGGAAACCACTTCCTTTCTTGAGAGACAAGTCTCCTGGAGAGAACTGGCTGGCTGACTGATCTACTGACCCTCAGTGTCCCACTGCCCTCAGTTATCTGGAGGGGTGTCCACACATTTGCCTAAGGTGGTGCTTGAAACCTTTATCATCTTTGGGATGGATCCTCATTCATTCCGTGCTATGGAATCATGCAGCCTGGAAACAGACCCTTCAGACCAACCAGTCCATGATCCCCAACTAAACTAGTGCCACCCATCTGCTCCTGGCCTGTATCCAGTATGTTAATACTTTTGTTCATTTGTTCACCGTGAGAGTTGGATAAATAAATTGCTGATTGTTGATTTTAAAGTGTTGGGGATTTATTCTTATCACTAGAGCAGGTTACACCACTTTTCATGCTAATTTTACAGATTATTGGGCGACACGCTCCTCTGGGTGTTTCTCTTTGAGATAGGTATGGCTGTCAGCCTTTGCTTTATAAAAGTATTGACGTAATGTAGTGCTGAATGCAATGGAGTCAACATGAATCCCAGCCTCTCACTGTGGTTGTGGGTGAATCGTCTTAATTTGGCTCTTAACTCAGAAACTGCACACAATTAACTGCTGAAACAATGATTAACACTTTATTGTATGGAGCAACCAAAAATAAAACTCCTCAAGTTTTCATTGGAGAAAAGAAGGTTTAGGGGTGACTTGATAGAGGTGTACAAGATGATAAGAGGTTTAGATAGGGTTGACCATGAGAACCTTTTTCCACGTATGGAGTCAGCTATTACAAGGGGGCATAGCTTTAAATTAAGGGGTGGTCGGTATAGGACAGATGTTAGGGGTAGATTCTTTACTCAGCGAGTAGTGAGTTCATGGAATGCCCTGCCAGTAGCAATGGTGGACGCTCCCTCTTTATGGGCATTTAAGCAGGCATTGGATAGGCATATGGAGGATAGTGGGTTAGTGTAGGTTAGGTGGGCTTGGATCGGCACAACATCGAGGGTCAAAGGGCCTGTACTGCGCTGTATTCTTCTATGTAACCAAGTTCAACCTCACTCACAACTTGGCTATCACCCAATTGATGGCAGAATTTAACTGAGTTTCCCCCAACAGTATCTGTCTCTGGAAGTGTCCAGGGATTCAGTGCAGCATTCTTCTTCCAAGTACTGCTGCTACATCATTCTGGTTGAATTCTGGTGGAGATTCCTCACTTTCAAATCTGTGATGTGATGCTTCTTTAGATTCTAACACCACCTCCCCATACTTCTGGAGATCTCCGGTCTGTAGCTTACCTTCTTATCCTCGAGGTTTAGTGGTTTGTTTGATACAGCGTTTCCTGCAAAAAAACCCTTTACGTCAGGGCCTTCCTTCCACAGACAAACTTAATTGTCCTTTTATCATGAGCTTATTAAACACTTCGCTCATCTGTCCCAGGAAACATCTTGTTGTTTTGCGTCCTTCTTCCCAGGGATGGTTAACTACCAGAAATTAGGCCATTCAGCCTATTGAGTCTGCTCCACTATTCAATCGTGGCTGATACGTTTCTCAACCCAATTCTCCCTGTAACCCTTGATACTTAAGAATGATTGAGTCTGCTCCACCATTCAATGGGCTGAATGGCCTAATTTCTGCCTCCTGATGTAGCAGTTTCTCAGTGGCCCTTTTGTTTCTTGGTCCAGAAAGAGTTCCTGCTGATTCAGGGAGTTGCAAAGTTCTGCAGTTTACAGAACCACACCACATTCCCCTCTGCCTCCTCCTGAGATACTGGCAATTCCAAAGATCCCTTGGTATCCCTGAAAACAATCGAGGTGTCTGGAAATCTCTGCTGCTACTCTGGAACAGAAGGATTATGGGGAGAAAATTCAGAAATCTGATGTGAAAAGGGACTATGGAGTTCTACTCCAGGATTCTCTCAAGGTAAACTTACAGGTTGAGTCAGTAGTTGGGGAGGCAAATGCAATGATGGCATTTATTTTGATCAGACTTGAATATAAATGCAGGGATGTACTTCTGAGGCTCTGTAAGGCTCCGGTCAGCCCACAATTAGAGTACTGTATGTAGATGTGGGCCCCATATCTCAGGAAGGATGTACTGGCCCTAGAACATGTTCAGAGGAGGTTCACAAGAATGGTCCAGGAATGAAAAATTTAACATATGAAGAACATTAGAGGACTCTAGGTTTATACTTCATGGAGTTCAGAAGGATGAGAGGGGATCTAATTGAAACCTACAAAATAATGAACGGTGTGGATGTTGGGAAGGTGTTTCCATTGGTAGGACAGACTAGAACCTGAGGGCTCAGCCTTCGCGTCAAGGGAAGACCCTTTAGAACAGAGGGAAGAGAGGCTCCTTCAGCCAGAGTGTGGTGAGTCTGTGGAATTCACTGCCACAGAAGGCTGCGGAGGCCAGGTTACTGAATATATTTAAGACGGAGATAGATAGGTTCGTGAGGATCAAGGGTTAAGGGAGAGAATGGGGTTGAGAAACTTATCAGCCATAATTGAATGGCGAAGCAGGCTGAATGGCCTAATTTCTGCTCCTATGGTCTTATGATATGCTGATGTGTGGAGGGATGAGAAGGGGGGAAAAAGAGATGAAGAGAGAAAGACAGTTAAGGTGAAGCTCGATAGAGATGAAGGAAATACAAGAATTGTATGATAAATGGCAGAACACATAGGAGCACTGGCATACAGAGAGATCTGGGCATATAGATCCATGGAAGTGGTAATGCAGGTGGGCACGGTGGTCAAGAAAGCACACAGCACACTTCCTTGAGTGTAAGAGTTACGTTACAGCTGTTTATTATGGCCACATTCAGAATATAGTGTGTAGTTCTGATCACGGTGCTACTGGAAGGATGTGGGTGCTCTGGTAGAGGGTACAGGCAAGGTTCACCAGGACATTGCCTAGTCTGGAGGGCTCTCGTTATGAGCAGAGGAGGCATAAACCTGGATTATTTTCTTTGGAAAAACAGAGGCTGAGAGGAGACCTCGACAAAATGCTGAAATACACAGATTGGCTGGACAGGGGTGGCAGGGTAGCTCAGTGGTTCGCACTGACGCCTCACAGTGCCAGAGACCTGCGTTCGATTTTAGTCTCAGGCAACTATCTGTGTGGAGTTGGCACATTGTCCCTGCACCCCACCTCCCGTGTCTGTGTGGGCTTCCTCCGGGTGCTCGGGCTTCCTCCTACAATCCAAACTTGTATAGGTTAGGGTGGATTAGCGATGCTAAATTACCCATATCGTCCAGGGAGAGGCAGGATAAGTTGGATTGTCTGTGTGTAAATTGCCCCAATGTTCAGGGATGTGTAAGTTCGGTGCATTAGTCAGGAGTAAATGTAGATAATGGGGGTAAGAAAACGAGTCTCTATGTGTTAATCTTTAGAGGGCCAGTGTTGACTTGTTGGGCTAAATGGTCTGTTTCCACGCTGGAGGGATTCTATGATAGTCAGAGGCGTTTTTTTCCCTCCAAAGTAGAAAGTTCAACTAAAAGAGGTTCAAGGACTGTTTGGGGGGGGAAAGTGGTGGGGGTGGGGAATTTACACAGAGGGGTGGTGGGTTTCTGGAACGCACTGCCAGTGGAGGTAATGGAAGCAGGCACCTTAACAACGTTTAAGGTGTATCTTGATAGACGCATGAAGGGGAGGTGAATAGAGGAACAGAAGCCACACATGGGCAATAAATTACTTAATTCTAAGTAAGAATTAAGAAGTAGCACAGGCTTGAGGGGGTGTGTGTGCCTAAAGCAAGTGAGAAGGGCCTGTGACTGTGCTGTATTGTATTGATACAGCTTTCCCCCACTATTTGAAAGTCGAGTGTTCCTTTCATAAGCCGAAATGGCCTAAAGCGAAGAAGCAATTACCATGAATTAATTTATATTATGCCTTTCTTTGTAAAAGCGACAATCCTCTTCGGATTTCTTTCGGTTTGTGAGAACAGGTATTAATGTAGGTCTTTTGTTAAAGTGAAGTAGTGTAAAGTGAACTTTCGAAAAGTGGGGGATATCTTTATGCTGATGGAGGGGAGATGGGGGGGCAATGAAGAGGGGTGGATGTAGGCTCAGGTGCAGAATAATAAACACTGAGACACCAATTGAGCAGCCCAGACTGGCCCTGTGCTGGAGACTCAATGGGATAGAGACAAATGTATCTATTTCAGGTATACCTGCAGTATGCTCCATCCAGGATAAAAAAAAAAATGACCTTCATCTGCTTCAGCATACAGGGCAGATGAGCAGTTTCTCCCCAATGTGGACCAGGAGGTGATGCGACTGAGTGAAGCCTTTCCTGTGCTGAATGCAGGTGAATGGCCGCTGCCCGGTATATAAATGCTGATGAATATCGGGCAGGCGGGGAAGGGAAACCGTTCCGACACTCCCTGCATTTTCATGATTTCTCCATGGTGCAGGTGTCCTCGTATTTCTCCAGGTTCAACAATCAGTTGAAACTCGCTCACACTTACAGCATAGGTGTGGTGTTACTGGTGAACCCTCTGATAATTGGAGAACTCTGTAAAACATGTTCCAGTCACTACTCTGGTGTGTGGGTATGTAAGACTCTGTGAGTTTCCAGTCACACTGACATTTAAAACCTAACAAAGCAGACAGACCTTCTCCCCTTTGTTTACAAGGCCATCAATATCCAAGTCCTGGTGAATCAAGCGATTGTCAGACTTCGATGTGATGTTTGGTCTGAGATTTCTGCCTCCAAATTCTTCTCTTGTAATATTCCTGTGGAAAGAGATTGCAAAGGTCATCGCTGTCAGTCCACAATAGAAAATCAGAACACACATTTCTAGTTTCTGTGGATCATTGTTTCCTCTCTTAATACCCAAGATCTTTGTGCTGATCTATACGTAAATGTATACAGCAGGGTAATGTGGTGGATTGCATACTCCAGGAAGAGTTCACTCAAGTTGCTGAATGGACATCTATCATGCGGTATTGACGTTCTTACTGAAGATATACAATATGCTGCAGTGCAATATTATGAGCCCAGAAACAACTGCAAATCAGGCTTTTAGAGCCATAAACATTCCATCAAATATGTAACATATACCCCAGACTTATCTGTCTTATATTAACGCACGGTTGTCTTACAATTCCAGAAGACTCAGATTTAAGTTTTAAGTGTGACTTTTTGTAAAAGAAGCCGTCGTTTTGGACTCCTTCCATGCCATACTGACTCTATTACTGGAAATACATCCATACTACACCAGGATTCATTGATCGATGACGTGAGGTTTATCTTTACCTTCTTATAATTTTCTGTTGCATAAATGTTTCGACGAATGCCAACACTTTTCACCAGTCATACAGTCAGAGACATAAAGCACAGAAACAGATCCTTCAATCTAACTTGTCCATGCCGACCGGATATCCAAAATTAGTCTAGTTCCATTTGCCATCACTTGGTCCATATCCCTCTAAACCCTTCCTTTGCATATAACCATCCAGATGCCTCCACCACTTCCTCCGCAGCTCATTCCATACACGCTTCACCCTCTGCAAAAAAAAGGTTGACTGCAAGGTCCCTTTTAAATTTTCCCCCTCTCGCCCGAAACCTATGCCCTCTAGCTCCGCACTCCCCCTATCCCAGGGAAAAGACCTTGATTATTCACCCCATCCACACTCAAGTTTTTATAAACCTCTTTAAAAAACACACATTCAGCCTGCGATGCTCGAGGGAAAACAGCCCCATCTTATTCAGCCTCTCCTTGTGGTTCAAACCCTCCTACCCTGGCAACAGCCTTGTGACTCTTCTCTGAATCCTTTCAAGTTTCACAACATCCTGCCTATAGGAGGGAGACCAGGATTGCACACAATATTTCAGAAGAAGCCGACTGAAACTGACTTTTGCAGAGTCTGCTCCCTGCTTGTATTCATACTGCCTCCCGTTGTTGCAAGTGAACAGTGCTTCCCCCTTTCTCTCTCCCTCCCAGGATAAGGAATGGAAAGGGGGAGACATTGCTTCATTCCCAGATTTTGCCCAGAAGAGCCCCCCTATTGTCTGAATGCGCAAGTTGGACGGTGAGCTTCTGAAGCTACTGCTGCTCCTCTCTTTCTGAATGAAGGTTGAGCTTCACTCCAGACTGCAACTCCCTTTCTCTGTCCAAACATCTGTGAGCACAGCACATTTTTGTTGAAATAAGGCATATTTCCTGAATGTTACAATTAAAGGGGTGTCTTCCCCCCGATATTCCAAGGGATGGTAAGTCAGAGAAGGACCACGCCTTGTGTTGTGTGGCTCGTGTGACAGTTGCAACAGGATGTCCCAACTCCTATGCTCAATTCAAAGTTTGAGAGAAGATTTGTAGCTCGGGTGCTCATTGTTGTGGTTCTGTTCGCCGAGCTGGGAATTTTTGTTGCAGACGTTTCATCTCCTGTCCAGGTGATATCCTCAGTGCTTGGGAGCCTCTTGTGAAGCGCTTCTGTGATGTTTCCTCCAGCATTTATAGTGGTTTGTCTCTGCCGCTTCCGGTTGTCAGTTCCAACTGTCTGCTGCAGTGGCCGGTATATTGGGTCCAGGTCAATGTGTTTGTTGATAGAATCTGTGGATGAGTGCTATGCCAGAGAACAGCCAGGGAATTCCTCGAGGCATTTTTCCAGCACCACATTTTTCATCTCTGGATCTGGGACAAGGTGTGTGGTGTGGGGGGAGGGGAGGGGAAATAAGGAAACTGGTGAAATCTACATTGATCCTATGTAGTTGGTGGGTCCCAAGGCAGAAGACAAGATGTTCTTCCTCCAAGCGTCAGGTAGCTAGAGCTTGGAGGGGAAGGCACCAGAGTACTTGCGTGTCCTTGACGGATTGGGAGGGGGAGTTAAAGCGTTCAGCCACAAGGCGGTGGGGTCGTTTCGTTTTGGCGTCCCAGAGCTGTTCCCTGAAATGTTCTGCAAGTTGGCGTCCAGTCTCCCCAATGTGGCAGAGACCACATCGAGAGCAAGGGACATATAAATAAATCTTATAAACAAATTGTACAAATTTTAGTCTGCCAGGGTTATTTTCTTTAATTAAGTTAAAGAAAATTTTAATTAAATTGGGTGACTACATGAAACGGTTTGTTGGTCAGACTCAAATCATCATCCTCAAATGAGACAATGCCATTAATATCAGTGAACTGCTTTTTTTTTTAGAACCACAAGTTCTTGATTTATTTTCACAACTTATTGGTATTCACATCTGCACATTCAATGTCAAACTCTGACATCAGAAATGACATGACACCATTAATTTTTTTCTGACAGTAATTCAACAAACAAATTAATAACACACAGTGAACACCAAGTCTCATTAATATGAAATTAAATTTGACCAAAAAAAAAGTAAAATCAAGATGAGAGATAACAAATGGGGGAAGGGCAGAAGGCAAGAAATGCAACATCATAGAAGGTGCTCCTCCAGGGAGTGTATTTTACCAACTACCGCTGCTAAATATAAACAAACACTCTGATATGATCCTCCGGTTTTAATGTAAACCATAGCCCCATACAGTAGGTACCATTTAAATAAGTTAATAGATACAAGCCTTGAGCAAATCCAGCCTCCAGCCGGACCCCCCGCTTCTTGGAGCTCGGACCTTCCTCCAGCTCCGGGGGGTTGTTGAGCTCCTGGGCTCCGGCCGCCGCCGAAGAAGCCGCGGGCGCCGGCTCTCTCTCCTCCACCGCCGACATTTTTAATTTGTTTTCTCGTTCACCCGATAACTGTCACCTCCCCCTTCCCGGGCCCCGGGAATTATACAAAAATAAACAATAAACCCCACCGGGGACTGTCTCCTTTTCTTCACAACTTTTGTTTGAAAAGTTCTGGCTTTAATTTGAAATGTATTTTAAAGGTATTTTCTGAGGTAAACGATGCCTGTCTGCCCCCCTCCCTCCGTCAGAAACCGCCCGCTGAGTCGATGACAAAACCGCAGCCTCGCGCCGCCATCTTTGTTTTTCTTCTTCATTCCGTCTCCTCCTTCAGTGACGCGCGTCATTCGCGGCCCCTCCAATCAAAGCGCACCTTACTCCACCTGACCAATGGCGGCTGGCTTTGTGCGTCGTGTTGGTCCCACCCTCTGCAATATCTCTCTCCGATTAGTCGGTACCGACCACAAGCTTTGGGATTGGTTGGGAATTTCACAATCACGTCAGTGTATCCACCCTTTTCATTCCCGTTCAACAGCAGATGACCCAATTTACTGCAACGGGCTGTGGGGCTATTGCGGTAATGTCACATATTCAGGGGGAAGATGTGATTTTTAACGTTATCAACCAATTCAACTGTGGCACCTCCACATCCATTCATTCAACTGAAGAGGGCTCAATTTAGTGTAAAGGGCTCTGAGGGTATCATATTTGTATCCCATGTTGAGAAGAAACCTCTCCCCATTCATTCAATCGAAGAGGGCCTATTTGCTGCAGAGGTTTTTTTTCAGGCGCAGTGGTAGTGTCCCTATCTTCGAGCCCTGAAATCCCACTGCTATGAGGATGCGTAATAACAAATTTTTTAGTCATAAGTCACATGACACCAGGTTATAGTCCAGCAGGTTTGTTTGGAGGGGATCTTACAGAAATATATTAAATTATGAAAGAAATAGAAGTATGATGTTGCATTGGTAGGTGAGACTAGGATAAGAGCACATGGCCTCAAGATTAGAGGAAGCAGGTTTAAAACTGAATTGAGAAGAAACTTCTTCACCCAGAGGGTTGTTAATCTATGGAATTCCTTGCCCAGGGAAGGATTTGACATTACTTCAGCAATCACTAGAAGCAGGAGATCCGTTTTTGAAAAATAAAAGAATTAAGGATGTGGTGAAAACGCAGGTAAGTGCAGCATAGTCCACAAAAAGATTAGTCATGATCTTATTGAGTGGTGGAGCAGACTCGAAGGGCCGGAAGGCTGACTCTTGCTCCTAGTTCTTATGCTCTTATGTTGAAATCACAAGCTTTTGGAGTGTAGTCACTTCAGCAGATGAAGTCATGAAAAAACAAGTGCAGGAAAGAGAATTTAGATAAATGAAAGACAGAGCATCTCAACGGTCAATTACTTACTCCCATTCCTATTTCTGATGATCTTACTACACAGCAAGTTGTGTTTACCAAACATTAATTTTATTTCCATTGTTTAAAATCAAATATTTAAGATGAACAGTTTGTTTTTCCTCACTTGGACACACTGTGACCCACAACACTGTGAATATCATAAACCCGCTCATGAGATATCATAGGAACAATTCATAAACTAGATTTGTCACTGAGATACTAGAAAGGAGAAAAATTCCCAACATGTGCAGGATGCTAACAAAAAGTTAGCAACCTGAAATGGTAACAGGAGCAAGTGAACAGTCCCAATCAGGAAACTCATATTCTGACATCCACTACAGTACCTTGCTTTCCTTTTCAGTTTAATGATCCATAATTGAATCTGACCCCAACACACTCTCTGGCAGGCAGTTCCAGAGGTCAAAGTATTTTCAATCATTAACGAAGTAAGTTTTGGATCCATCCCAAAGACATTGAACATAGAAAAATACAGTGCAGTACAGGCCCTTTGGCCCACGATGTTGCGCCGATCCAAGCCCACCTAACCTACACTAGCCCACTATCCTCCATACGCCTATCCAATGCCCGTTTAAATGCCCATAAAGAGGGAGAGTCCACCACTGCTACTGGCAGGGCATTCCATGAACTCACGACTCGCTGAGTAAAGAGTCTACCCCTAACATCTCTCCTATACCTACCACCCCTTAATTTAAAGCTATGCCCCCTCGTAATAGCTGACTCCATACGTGGAAAAAGGTTCTCATGGTCAACCCTATCTAACCCCCTAATCATCTTGTACACCTCTATCAAGTCACTCCTAAACCTTCTTTTCTCCAATGAAAACAGCCCCAAGTGCCTCGGCCTTTCCTCATACGAACTTCCTACCATACCAGGCAACATCCTGGTAAACCTCCTTTGCACCCGTTCCAGTGCCTCCACATCCTTCCTATAGTATGGCGACCAAAACTGCACACAATACTCCAGATGCGGCCGCACCAGAGTCTTATACATCTGCAACATGACCTCAGGACTCCGGAACTCAATTCCTCTACCAATAAAAGCCAGTACGCCATATGCCTTCTTCACAGCACTATTTACCTGGATGGCAACTTTCAGAGATCTGTGTACATGGACACCAAGATCCCTCTGCTCATCCACACTACCAAGTATCCAACCATTAGCCCAGTACCCCATCTTCTTGTTACTCTTACCAAAGTGAATCACTTCACACTTACCTACATTGAACTCCATTTGCCACTTTTCTTCCCAGCTCTGCAGCTTATCGATATCCCGCTGTAACCTGCCACATCCTTCCTCACTGTCAACAACTCCACCGACTTTCGTATCATCCGCAAACTTGCTCACCCAACCTTCTAGCCCCTCCTCCAGGTCATTTATAAAAATGACAAACAGCAATGGTCCCAAAACAGATCCTTGCGGAACGCCGCTAGTAACTGCACTCCAAGATGAACCTTTTCCATCAACTACTACCCTCTGTCTTCTTCCAGCCAACCAATTCCTAATCCAAACCTCCAACTCACCCTCAATGCCATACCTCCGTATTTTTTGCAGTAGCCTAGCATGGGGAACCTTATCAAACGCCTTACTAAAATCCATATACACCACATCTACCGCTTTAGCCTCGTCCACCTCCTTATTCACCTTCTCAAAGAATTCAATAAGGTTTGTGAGGCATGACCTACCCTTCACAAAACCATGCTGACTATCCTTGATCACATTATTCCTATCCAGATGTTCATAAATCCTATCCCTTACAATTCTCTCTAAGACTTTTGCCCACAACAGAAGTGAGACTCGCCGGCCTATAGTTACTAGGGTTATCCCTACTCCCCTTCTTGAACAAGGGAACCACATTTGCTATCCTCCAGTCTTCTGGCACTATTCCTGTAGACACTGAGGACATAAAAATCAAGGCCAATGGCTCTGCAATCTCCTCCCTTGCTTCCCAGAGAATCCTAGGATAAATGCCATCAGGCCCAGGGGACTTATCTATTTTCACCCTTTCCAGGATTTCCAACACCTCTTTCCTACATACCTCAAAGCCATCCATTCTAATAAATTGTGACGCAGTATTCACATCGGCAATAATGTCCTGTTCCTGAGTGAATACTGACGAAAAGTATTCATTCAGTGTCTTCCCCAATCTCTTCAGCCTCCACACGCAACTTCCTACTACTATCCTTGACTGGACCTATTCCTACTCTAGTCATTCTTTTATTCCTGACATACCTATAGAAAGCCTTTGGTTTTCCCTAATCCTACCAACTAAGAACTTTTCATGTCCCCTCCTTGCTGCTTTTAGCTCTCTCTTCAGATCCTTCCTGGCTACCTTATAACTATCAATCGCCCCAATTGAACCTTCACACCTCATATTTACATAGGCCGCCCTCTTCCCTTTAACAAGGGATTCCAATTCCTTATTAAACCACGGTTCCCTCACACGACCCTTTCCTCTCTGCCTGACAGGTACATACTTATCAAGAACACTCAATAGTTGCTCCTTGAACAAGCTCCACATATCAATTGCGCCCTTCCCTTGAAGCCTACTTTTCCAAGCCACGCATCCTAAGTCGTGCCTCACCATATCATAATTTCTCTGCCCTCAGCTATAACTCTTGCCCTGCAGTGCATACTTATCCCTCTCCATCACTAGAGTAAAAGTCACCGAATTGTGGTCACTGTCCCCAAAGTGCTCACCTACCTCCAATTCTAACACCTGGCCTGGTTCGTTACCCAGAACCAAATCCAGTATGGCCTCACCTCTTGTTGGCCTGTCTACATATTGTGTCAGGAAACCCTCCTGCACACATTGGACAAACACCGACCCATCTAACGAACTCGAGCTATAGCTTTCCCAGTCAATATCTGGAAAGTTAAAGTCCCCCATAACAATCACCCTATTACTTTCACTCTTCTCCTGAATCAATCCTTTCTTCTACGTCTCTAGGACTATTAGGAGGCCTGTAGAAAACTCCTAACAGGGTGACCTCACCTTTCCTATTCCTAACCTCAGCCCAAACTACCTCAGATGGCGAGTCTTCATCCATCGTCCTTTCCACCGCTGTAATACTATCTTTGACAAGCAATGCCACACCTCCCCCTCTTTTACCCCCACCTCTGACCCTACTAAAACATTTAAACCCTGGAACCTGCAACAGCCAATCCTGTCCCTGTTCTACCCATGTCTCCCTAATAGCCACAACATCAAAATCCCAGATACCAATCCATGCTGCAAGTTCACCTACTTTATTTCATATACTTCTTGCATTGAAGGAGACACACTTCAAGCCACTTTCCTGTTTACAGGCACCCTCCTTTGAGATTGATGCCATGTTCCTAACCTCCCTACACTCCAGGTCCTGCACCCTAAAGCTACAGTCTCGGTTCCCATGCCCCTGTAGAATTAGTTTAAACCCCCCTGAAGAGCACTAGCAAACTTTCCCCCAAGGATACTGGTGCCCCTCAGGTTCAGGTGTAGACCATCCTGTTTATAGAGGTCCCACCTTCCCCAGAAAGAACCCCAGTTATCCAGATACCCTCCCTCCTGCACCATCCCTGTAGCCACACATTTAACTGTTCTCTCTCCTTATTCCTCGACTCTCTATCACGTGGCACGGGTAACAAACCAGAGACAACAACTCTGTTTGTTCTAACTCTGAGCTTCCAACCTAGCTCCCTGAAAGCCTGCCTAACATCCTCAACCCTCTTCCTACCTATGTCGTTTGTGCCAATGTGGACCACGACTTCAGGCTGCTCCCCCTCCCCCTTAAGGATCCGGAAAACACGATCAGAGACGTCACGTACCCTTGCACCTGGGAGGCAACATACCAAACGTGAGTCTCTCTCGCCCCCACAGAACCGCCTATCTGTGCCCCGAACTATTGCTCTGCTCTTCTCCACCCTTTCCTTCTGAGCAACGGGGACAGGCTCCATGCCAGAGGCCTGAACCCCATTGCTTACCCCTGGTAAGTCGTCCCCCCCACAAGTATCCAAAATGGTATACTTGTTCTTGAGGGTAACGGCCGCAGGGGTCCCTGCACTGGCTGCTTCTTCCCAGTCCCCCCCACTGTCATCCATCTGTTTGCAATCTTTGGAGTTACTACTTCCCTAAAGCTCCGATCTATGACCCCCTCTGCCTCCCGAATGATCCTAAGTTCATCCAACTCCAGCTCCAGTTCCCTAACATGGTCTTGGAGGAGCTGGAGATGGGTGCACTTCCTGCAAGAGTAATCAGCAGGGATGACCATGGCATCCCTCACCTCAAACATGTTGCAAGAGGAACATTGCACTGCCTTCACTGACATCCCTCTAAAAGTAACCTTTTAAAAACAAACTAGGTCCAAGAATAGAACAAGCAAAATGCAGCACTTACCTACTTACCACAACGTTTCTTATTATTAGGTTAGGCACCTCTGCAGTGCCTCGGGTTCCTCTCCTGCGTGCTTTTATAGGGAAAGAAACCTACCCAGGTAAGCTTACGCTACACCAACTTCCAGATCCGCTTCGCGCTTTTTAAAAAAAAACTTTCAAATTTAAACCGTTAAACAAACGTCACCGAGCCTTCAAGCAGCCCCTGCCAAACAGCCCTTACCTGCTCCGCTGACACTTCTATAAGAGGTGTTGGCTGGACCCAGACACTTCAGCGGGCAGTGTTCATTACTCATGTGTATTCTCTCCCCCACCCGCCTTAAACTAATCACCTGGGTTGTGAGTCAATTGTGCTGGCATTCTGGTGGCCCCAGGCAGTGTCTGTATCTGCTCTGCTGTTTCTCTCCATATTGTGATCCAGCGGCCATCTTGTGTGTCAAGTTGGCCAACTGATGGCTCAGTAGCCATCTTGTGTATCTGTGTGCCTAGTAACACCCTGCCCTTCCCCACCTCTCTGCCACGCCCACTCTCTCTTCCCCACTCAATCTCTCTATCAACCCCACTCATTCTCTCTCTCTACCCCCACCCTCTGACCGCCATTTTCTCTCTCTCTCTGTCCCCCATCCTTTTGGTCTCTATTCTCCCCAGCCCCCACCACACCCGACCTTTCTCAAGCCTCGAACCATCTTTGACCGCTGTATCAAGCCCTTCAAAGAACAGAGAGAGAGAGAGAGAGAGAGAGAGAGAGAGAGAGAGAGATAATGGATAGTAATGACTCTACCTGGGAGTTGGGAGGGGTGATAAATGGCTGATCTTCAAAATTGAGAATACCTAAAATGATTTTTGCAAGGTTTGTAGCTCAGGTTGAGGTTTAGGGTGTAGGTTTGCTCGCTGGGCTGTAGGTTTGATATCCAGATGTTTCATCACCTGGCTAGGTAACATCATCAGTGGCGACCTCCAAGTGAAGCGAAGCTGTGTCTCCTGCTTTCTATTTATATCTTTCACCTGGATGGGGTTCCTGGGGTATGTGGTGATGTCATTTCCTGTTCGTTTTCTGAGGGGTTGATAGATGGCATGTAGATCTATGTGTTTGTTTATGGTGTTGTGCTTGGAGTGCCAGGCCTCGTAGCCCTACACATGGATGAAAAAAAACATCATTTCGACTGGGACAACACATCTATCCTGGGTCAGGCTAAGCAAAGACTTGCCAGAGAATTCCTAGAGGCCTGGCACTCCAACCTCAACGCCATAAACAAACACATAGACTGAGATACCATCTATCAGCCTCTCAGAAAACGAACAGGAAATGACATCACCACAAACCCCAGGAACCCCATCCAGGAGAAAGAAATAAATAGAAAGCAGGAGACAACAGCTTTGCTTCACTTGGCGTCGCCACTGAAGATGTTACCTAGCCAGGTGATGAAACGTCTGGATATCAAACCTACACCCTAAACCTAAAATGATATCTTCAGAAACATCGTTAAAGCCAGAAAGCGTGTTCAAGTTTTTTAAAAGAGCTGCTGAAATCTGTCTGATTCTTTCACTGAAATAAACGCAGTCAGGCCACCGCTCGGACAGGCTGGAAGGGGTGAATGGGCGAAAATGAGCACTGCAGATGCAGGAGATTAGAGTCAAGATTAGAGTGGTGCTGGAAAAGCACAGCCGGTCAAGCAGCATTCGAGGCTTTTGCCTGAAACATCGATTTTCCTGCTCCTTGGATGCTGCCTGACCTGCTGTGATTTCCAACACCACTCTGATCTTGACTGTAAGGGGTGAATGGCCTAGTCCTAGTCTTGTGAAGTTGGTTCCAACTATCTAGAAATAGCGTCACAGAGCACAGAAACATACCCTTCGGTCTATGCCGACCAGATATCCTAAATTAATCTAGTGACCCATTTGCCAGCATTTGGCCCCTTATCCCTCTGAATCTGTCCTATTCATATCCCCATCCAGATGCATTTTAAATATTATCATTGTACTGGCCTCCACCACTTCCTCTGGCTGACCCCCACCAGTGTTCTGTGCAAAAAGGTTGCCCCTCAGAAATCTTTCCCCTCTCACCCTAAACCCATGCCCTCCAGTTCTGGACTCGCGCAACGTGGGGAAAAGACATACAAAAGTTGAGCAGCCAGACAGAATGCAAAAACAATACAATGCCGAATCACAGGGAAAAACAAATTGTAGCTCGACCCCTTTTTTGTCGTATTGGCATTTGGACTCTTAAAATCTGACAGGAACACCAGCATCCCTAGTGAGCATACTGCGCATGTTTCCCGGTGTCAGTAACGCAGTGCACATGCCCATCGGTGTCAGCTAAACACTGGGCATGCTCATCGCTTTCCGCAAAAAATGGCGCGCGACCTTCCTTTGATGGTCCAATAGGGAACCGTGGAGGACCAAAACAAAACTGGTCCTCCTGCCAATCAGAGCCACCCCATTGTCTGAATGTGGAAGTTGGACCATGAATTTCTGAAGCTGCTACTCCTGCTCCTCTTCCTGAATCAACATTGAGCTTCACCCAGACTGCAAATTCTTTCCTCTGTCTAAGATCTGTGAGTACAGCACTCTCTTTTCTCGTCCCCTTTGCCATTTCTATTTCTTTCCGGAGTTCAATTGCTGACTTACAGCAACTGAAAGGAAAGGGATTGAACCCAGGGAGGGGACGGAGTATGGAAAAGTGATCGAGGTCTGTGTCTCAATTGGCAAAACAGACAGACAGGAGGCTGGAAGGGCACAACAAATCAGGCAGCATCACAAGGTGTAGAAGTCGATATTTCGGGTGTAACCCTTCGTCAGGACTGGGGATGGGTGCCGGGGTCGGGGGCTAAAGTGGGGATAGGTGAAGAATCGGTCAGATTAATCATTGGGTGGAAGAAATCAGGTTGGTGGCAGGAAGGAGTGGTAGTGAGGGGCATGGGGCTGAGAAGGGAGTCGGGTGATGGAAAGGGAGGTTATTTGAAATTGGAGTACTCGATGTTGGGTCCTGCAGGCTGTAGTCTGCCCGGGCGGAAGATGGGGTGTTGTTCCCTAATTTGCGGTTTGGTTCGTTGTGGCAATAGAGGAAGCCTATGATGTTCTTGTCAGAAAGGGAGTGGGAAGGGGAATTAAAATCGATGGTGACTGGGAGGTCTGGTCAGCCTCTGCGGACCCAGCTGTGATGCTCGCCAATCCGTTCCCCAAGTTTATGCTCAGTCTCCCCGAAGTAGAGAAGACCACAATTTACAAACACGTGGCAAATGCAGTATCTCAATGTGAAGTTATAGTCTTTGCTATGAAACAAAAAAGCAGGAAGGAGATGTATTGTTTAAATGGTGATACTTTGGGATGTGGAGAAAGTGAGAACTGCAGATGTTGGAGATTAGAGTCAAAGTGTGGTGCTGAAAAAGGTGGTAAGTCAGGCAGCATCTGAGGACCAGGAGAGTCGACATTTTGGTCCCGAGCACTTCATCAGGAATGATGTGTGGATGGACAAAGGGTCTGATTCGGTTCTATATAACTCTAATCATCTTCAGTGAGAGCAGAAGTGTGATTGTGAAGGCTGGAGTTTCAGAGCAGCTTTCAAAGATGCTTTGCCCTTAATGTGGATGGACAAAGGGTCTGTTTCTGTGCTGTATGACTCTAATCATCTTCGGTGAGAGCAGAAGTGTTTCTGAGGACTTTTCAAAGATGTTTTGCCCTTAATGGGAGTAGAAGGTACAATGAAATCTTGCATTTGTGAGACAGCAACTGAGTGAGTGAGTAAATCCGAGGTTTTGGTGCAAAGTGGGAATTCATTGCACTGTGAGGATGAAACTCTACTTATTGAGTCATTTCTGCTGGTGAATGAAACCAGGCTCAAGATTAGGAGGAGTAAATTTAGGACAGAGATGAGGAGGAACTGCTTTTCCTGGAGTGTAGTGTATCTATGGAATTCTCTGCCCCAGGAAGCAGTAGAGGCAGCTTCATTAAGTATATTCAAGACACAATTGGATGGGTTTTTGCAATGGCAGGGGAATTAAGGGTAGTTGGGACAATGCAGGGAGGAGGATCTCAGATGGTGAATAGATTAGCCATGATCTTAATTGGATTTTTGAACAAGAGGAAGGCATGAAAATGGTTTCAAGACCAGTTTAGAACAGTTACAGAGCCAGAGAGCACAAACAGACCCTTCAATCCAACTAGACCATGTTGACTGTGTTCACAAACTAAACTAGTCCCACCTACCCCATTCTCCCCGTAACCTTTGATCCCCTTGATACTCAAGAACCTATCTGTCTCAGTTTTAAATATCCTCAGTGACCTGGCCTGCACAGCCTTCTGTGGAAATAGATTCCACAGATTCACCGCTCTCTGGCTGAAGAAGTTTCTCCGTTCTAAAAGGTCTTCCATTTACTCTAAGGCTGTACCCTCTGGCCCGAGTCTGTCCTACCAATGGAAACATCTTCGCAATGTCCACACTGTCCAGGCTTTGAAGATTATGTATGTTTCAATTAGACACCCCCCCCCGCCCCCGAGTGCGGGCCTGTTAATCAGCATGAACCAGACCCTTCAGGATGAGGTACAGCAGAGATTAGGGTCAGCAAAGTGAGAATGGAGGGAGTGTGTGTGGGATGGAGATTTTCAGCTTCTCGGGAATGAGAGAGAAAAGTGAGTTCGCTATAAATTAGAATTGATCGGATGGGCCAAAGAGTGGTAAATGGAATTTAATTTGGAGAAATGTGAGTTGTTGCATTTTGGTCAAGCAATCCAGGCAGGACTGACACAGTTAAGGGGAATGTTGCAGAACAAAGAGTCCTTGGAGTGCAGGTTCCATAGTTCTCAGGTAGACAGGATAGCCTTTGTTGGTCAGAGCATTGAGTAGATGAGTTGGGAGGTCATGTTGTGGCTGTCCAGGATGTTGGTTAAGCCACTTTTGGAATACTGCAGTTAGTTCTGGTCTCCCTGCTGTAGGAAAGATGTTATGAAACTTTGAAAGGGGTCAGAAAAGAATAGGCCAGGGGCATTTTCCATGGAGCACCGGAGGCTGAGGGGTAAACTTATAGACCTTTGTAAGGGCCATGGATAGAGGGGAAACCCTAAGGTCTTTTCCCCAGGGTATGGCAGTCCAAAACTAGAAGGCATATGTTTGAAGTGAGAGTGGAATGATTTAAGAGATTGGAGGGGCAACCACTTCAGAGGGTGGTGCATGTATGGAACGAACTGCCAGAGGAAGTGGTAGAGGCTGGCACAATTACAACATTTAAAAGGCATGTGGATGTCTGTCTGTTCTCAGCTCTGCTGGATGTCTGTTGAAGCTTTGAACCCCCCCCTTCTACACCTTCTGGGTTAAACAAACATTCAGTCAATCAAGCCTCAATCCACAATCTCCCAGCCAGTCAACAATCCAGGCACAGTGTAGTCACAGCAGGGAATCAGCTGCCCTGAGTGCGGGAAGGGCTTTACCCAGGCCTCTGCCCTGCTGAGGCACCGGTGGGTCCACACAGGGGAGAGGCCCTTCAGCTGCCCCGAGTGCAGAAAGACATTCCGTGAATCCTCCAACCTGTTGAGGCACCAACGGGTCCACACAGGGGAAGAGGCCCTTCAGCTGCCCAGAGTGCGGGTAGGCCTTTACCCAGGCTTCCTTCTTGCTGATCCACCAGTGGGTCCACAAGGGGGAAGAGGCCGTTCCCCTACACAGTGTGGGGGTAGGCCTTTTTCCAGGCCTCTGCCCTGCTGAGGCACCGTGAGTCCACGCAGGGGAGAGGCCTTCAACTGCTCCTCCCACCTGCGGAGCCACCAGCGGGATCATGTGGCATTGCAGGGGATTGAAAGAATGACGGCTGAGTGCCTTTATTAACTGGACTATCAACCCAGTTCCAGTGGCTCCCGAGTTCGATTCCCACCGCGACAGATGGTGGAATTCGAATTTGGTCAGAAATCTGGAGTTCAGAATCTAATGGTGAAACCATTGTCGGTGGGGTGGGGGTGGAAGAAAACCCCCATCTGATTCACTCAGTTCTTTTTTAGGGAAGACTTGAGCAGTTATTAGAGCAGTCGTCCCAGCTGCATCCTTTACCCGGTCTGGCCGACACGTGACTCCAGCCCCACAACAGTCTGGTGGACTCTACGCTGCTCATCCAACTTGATTGGAATACAGGTTGAAATTGCTGAGTGAGGCAATACTTCCTCCAGGTTAAGGCTGTACCAAGGATGCAGTTACAAAGGGACAACTCAGTGGTGACCAATAATGAAGAAAGTGAGGGGTTGCACTTTGACCTTGAGCGATTTTTTAAAAATTGCTACTTTTTCTACACCTTTCTGCTGGGAGATTCTGAAGCTGTAACAAAGTTGGGTCACAATAAAGATTACCTGAACTTCACACTGAGCTCAGACTCTCACTGAGAGCTTTAAACTGCAACAGGTTTTTGTTTTAAAACTGCTCATTTTACATGTGAAAATGAGAACTGCTGATGCTGGAGATCAGAGTCAAGATGAGAGTGGTGCTGGCAAAGCACTGCAGGTCAGGCAGCATGCGAGGACCAGGGAAATTGACATTTCGGGCAAAAGTCCTTCCTCAGGTTTTTGCCAGAAACGTTGATGTTCCTGCTCCTCAGATGCTGCCTGACCTGCTGTGCTCATTTCTGACAGTCTCCTGTACTATGTTTCCAATGTTGTGTATCGGTTGCAGCAGTGAATGAGTAGCCAGCATTGTTAGAAATTGTAAAATTTTCAGGGGTGCAATGTCATCAGCATTGTAGTTTCCTGGCAGCACGGAGAAGTGTGTGCTTGGTTCACTAGACATGATGTGGAGGTGCCGGTGTTGGACTGGGGTGGATAAAGTTAAAACTCAACACCAGGTTATCGTCCAACTGGCTTATTTGGAAGCACGAGCTTCTTCATTGGGTGTTTGTGGAACAGAATCATAAGACACAACCACCTGATGAAAGAGCAGTGCTCCAAATGCTAGTGCTTACAAATGAGCCTGTTAGAGTATCACCTGGTATGGTGTGAAATTTAACTTCGCACACCCCAGTCCAACACCGGCATCTCCAAATCAGGTACATAGTTCTTTGAAAGTTGCATCATTGGGACACAGGGTAGTGAAAGAGGCCAGTCAGGAGCCCTGGAGGACCGGAAGGTGACTGGTCCTCTTGCCAATCAGAGCCTTCCTATTGTCTGAATGCAGACGTTGGAACATGAGCTTCGGAAGCTGCTGCTGCTCTCTCTGACTGAAGACTGAGTTTGCTCCAGACTGTAACCTCCTTATTCTGTCAACCATCTGAGTGTATGGTACTCTCTTCACAACTCCTTTTCCATGTTTTGCATTCTGGGCTTCAATTTACGACTTGCAGCAACCGAAAGGAAAGGGAATGAATTCACGGAGCGGACAGAATCAGGAAAAGTTTGTTTCTAAACAGAGTGTTTCATGTGTGGAGTGAATGTAAAGAGGAAGTGGTGGATGCACATTCAGATGCAACGTTTAAAAGACATTTGGATAAGTATATGAAGAGGCACGGTGCGGAGGGATATGGGCCAAACACTGGCAAGTGGCACCAGTTTAGTTTGAGAACGTAGGCAGCATGGAATAGTTGGACTGAAGGGTCCGTTACTGTGCTGTCTAACGTAACTGTTCTGTCGTGGTCTTAAAACCATTTTCTTGCCTTCCACCTTCAACGTGGATACTGTACCTGCATCCAACACATAAACCATTCAAAATAAAAAAAAAACACCTCCTGCGCACAAAGAAATCCACACTTTATTGTTCAAAAATCAGATGAACTCAGCCTTGAATATATTCAATGACCCCCTAACTGCAGGAAGACATCCCCACTTCTAATCTCAGTTCAGCTTGCCAATATACCACTTGCCTTGCTGCACCTGTCTGACAACTGGCATTGACTGATGTAAAAGGATGCTGCTAATCAAAGCACTGATCACACGGTGGTCTGGTGTCAGCTCGGGTTTGAGGCCCTGATTTCTCTGTCCTGTGTTGATCCTCCTGTTCCCACAGACTAAGATGTCGGTCTGTTCTCAGCTCTGCTGGATTTCTGTTAAAGCTTTGACCCCGCCTTTTATAACTTCTGGAACGATAAAATATTCAATCAAGACCCAACCCACAATCTCCCAGCCTGTCAACCATCCTGATACAAGGTGCAGTCATAGCAGGGAATCAAACAAGAAAAGTGAAACAAAAATCATAAATAGGCGCACGTGCTTAATGTTTGTTCATGAGGAAATAAACCAGGAATAGGGGTCTCTCAGGAATCTTACAGTGCCCTACTTGAGGAATTCTGTCACCCTTACATCTA